>NC_069680.1:69000312-69303342 GCF_023699985.2 Odocoileus virginianus
TCAGGGGCACACAGCTACAGAGTGGTAGAGCCAGGTTTGTATCCAGGCATTGATATGTATTGATATGTATCCAGGCATATCCACACTGATATGTTAATGGTCAAGATGATTTCAGGTAACTATAATTGCTAAAAATAAAATAAATAGGGCATTGCAATGATGACTGGGGTTGGGCCAACCTTGCTTCGGTGGTCAGATAAGGAGTTTGGGGTGGGGGATGAGAAGATTCCCTGGAGAAGGGAGTGGCTACCCACTCCAGTATTCTTGCCTGGGGAATTCCATGAACAGAGGAGCCTGGTGGGCTACAGTCCATGGGGCTGCAAGGAGTCGGACGTGACTGAGCACTGAGCAATCGATAGTGGTGATTACAATGCAAGACCAGGCAGGGGTGGAGGATCTTATTAGCACCCAGATAATCTCTGTTGAGCCCTTGGGGCTCTCAGCACACAACTTGCAGCCACTTCCAGACCCTTTAGTCCATAACCAAGCACCTACACACCTTACCCAGAGCCTCTGGAACCACCCAAAGCCAGTGGCCCTCAGTGAGGGAAGTGGGGAGAGCAGCTTGGACACAGGCTGAGGGCAGGGCAAAGGCTAAGCCCCTTAACAACAGGATGCCCGGAACTTCAAGCGCTGAGTCTATTGGTTTTCATATACAAACACACACACACACACACACACACACACACAATGAACACCCCCCGATCCAAGTACACACTATTTCCCAGGCAGAGTGTCACTTGCCCAGGGCCTCACCATCTCTGACACTCCCCAGGGCCATTCCAGGCCTAGACCCCTCCCTGATGTCCAGGAAGATCCTGGAAACGCACAGAGAAGGATTTTGGTCAGCAGCTGCTTTTTATCAGTGGGGTATCAATCAGTTGAAGGAGATGATTTGGGGGTCTATCAATGCAGAGTGAAGCAGGACTCTCTTCACTTCATGAAGGGTCTACAAGGAAAGGGGAAGTCTGGCTTCCTGGCTCGAGGCCTCCTGCAAAAGTGAGGGGGAGGCAGAAGGCAGCGGTGGTGATGCTGTTTTGTGGGACAGTTGTTTCCCAAACTGACCAAACACACTTGGTCACCTCAAGGTCTCATGAAGATAACAAATTTCCACGACTTTGGTTCACTGGGTGCAGAGCAGAGCTGACATCCTGTGACTTTGTCAAACATTCCAGGCAATTCTGCAGGTCGCTGCTCTAAGCACTGTGGTTGCCAGGACAGGGCAGGCTGGATTTGGGGTCAGTGGCAGCTGGCTCAGCCTGAGGCATTTGTTAGGCTAATGAATGGTTATTTGCCTGTTACTTCTTTAGAGCATGACACTTGCATTTGCCTGGACAAACCACGGGTCTGGGTCTGTAGGCGTCTCCTCTTCACCAGGTTGCCCCACCAGGGCTCCCCTTCCAGGTGGAGCCCTGCACCGAGCTCCTCCTCTCCTCCCAGCACCCCACCAGGCACTGAGGGTTACAAGGACAACATCGATTTTCAAAGTCTGCTTCCTGACATCTCCAGCCTACGCGCCATGATAATAAACAATCCCTTCCTGGTTAACAAGAAAAAAAATCGCTGATTCCTGGGTGGTTCTAAAGCACAGTTCAGTTACATAATAATGAGCAAACAACCTTGACAGCAATGAGCAAACTGTGACCCCTGGTGCCAGCCGCAGAGAAGGGAGGCAGGCTGGTCCTGAGCAGGAAGGGGATTTGAGGAGAGTGAATGCTAGGCCTTCAGCTGGTACCCCAGACCCCTATCCTCTGGTTTGGACATGGCTAAAAGTGAGAACAGCAGAGCTGGAAGATTCCAAGCAAAGACTGCCCTGCAGTTTTTGCAAGGTCTTACTGTGCTAGGATCCAGGATCCAGGCTGGAGCCTGGGCTTGAATGTTGCAAATTTTGGTAGTTATATTCATTCTGGTCCAGGAATGAAACCTGTATCTATAGTTTAACAGGAGAGAATTGACTTACAGACACAATTTAAACTCAGAGTCCCCATCTTAAGAGCAGGGAGTATTTGCTATTCTAACTCACTCAGAATGACTTTCTGTGAACCTAAGAATTGGTGATAAGTTGTTCAGGGCACAATGAGTTTGGAAAAAATTATCAGGTAAAAAAAATGGAAGACAATCCTTGGATCCTGCAGCATTGCCCCTGAGATGGGCCCTGTAGGTCTGAAACTATGTGTGATCATGGATTCATCCAGCTTTAAAAAGGAGAAGCCATTACAGACCAATTTGCAGATAGGGAAACTGAGGTCCAGGGAGCCAGCATGTCATGGTGAAGATGCCTCTTCCATCAGAACAAACAATAAGACTCAAGAGGTTCCTCAGAGTCCTGAAGTCCCAATGGAAATGTGCTGCCTGTGGCCCCTGAGGTCTGTCCTTGGAGCAGCTGACTTAATTAGGTCCCCTGTGCAAGAGATCTCAGTCATCATATGCCCTTTAGAAAAGGAAAACAGCCTGCTTGCAGCCCTTGAGAGAGTGAGAGAGATTATCTGGAAAGTCTTCTTGAATCCATAATTTCCCTCTTGTTCCAGGTCTTGGGAAGCCTGGCTTAACTGCAGTTTCTATCTTTGGACACTCATGAGAATCCATTTTAGATTAACTCCATGTTTTCTTGAGCTGCTCAGCATGGACCCCACTGCTTGCTGATAAGAACTGGAAAGTGAATTTAGGGAGGTGGTTACCCCAATCCTAGACTGAGTGAAGAATGCTGCCAGGGATACAACAATTCAGCAATACGTGAACTGAGAACTTCCACATGTTCAAGCTGGCTTTAGAAAAGGCAGAGGAACCAGAGATCAAATTGCCAACATCCGCTGGATCATAGAAAAAGCAAGAGAGTTCCAGAAAAACATCTATTTCTGCTTTATTAACTATGAACAAGCCTTTGACTGTGTGTCACAATAAACTGTGGAAAATTCATAAAGAGATGGGAATACCAGACCACCTGACCTGTCTCTTGAGAAACCCGTATGAATGTCAGGAAGCAACAGTCAAAACCAGACACGGAACAACAGTCTGGTTCCAAATAGGAGAAGGAGTACGTCAAGGCTATATATTGTCACCCTGCTTATTTAACGTATATGCAGAGAACATCATGAGAAATGCTGGGCTGGAAGAAGCATAAGCTGGAATCAAGATTGCTGGGAGAAATATCAATAAACTCAAATATGCAGATGACACCACCCTTATGGCAGAAAGTGAAGAGGAACTAAAAGAGCCTCTTGATGAAAGTGAAGGAGGAGAGTGAAAAAGTTGGCTTAAAGCTCAACATTCAGAAAACTAAAATTGTGGCATCTGGTCCCATCATTTCATGGCAAATAGATGGGGAAACAGTGGAAACAGTGTCAGACTTTATTTTGGGGGGCTCCAAAATCACTGCAGATGGTGATTGCAGCCATGAAAATAAAAGACGCTTACTGCTTGGAAGGAAAGTTATGACCAACCTGGATAGCATACTAAAAAGCAGAAACATTACTTTGCCAACAAAGATCCGTCTAGTCAAGGCTATGGTTTTTCCAATAGTCATGTATGGATGTGAGAGTTGGATGGTGAAGAAAACTGAGCACTGAAGAATTGATGCTTTTGAACTGTGGTGTTAGAGAAGACTCTTGAGAGTCCCTTGGACCGCAAGAAGATCCAACCAGTCCATCCTAAAGGAGATCAGTCCTGGGTGTTCTTTGAAAGGACTGATGTTGAAGCTGAAACTCCAATACTTATGGCCACCTCATGCAGAGTTGACACACTGGAAAAGACCCTAATGCTGGGAAGGATTGGGGGCAGAAGGAGAAGCAGAGGACAGAGGATGAGATGGCTGGATGGCATCACCGACACGATGGACATGGGTTTGGGTAGACTCCGGGAGCTGGTGATGGACAGGGAGGCCTGGCGTGCTGTGATTTATGGGTTCACAAAGAGTCGGACATGACTGACTGAACTGAACTGAACTGAAAGTGGTCCTTAGCCCATTCACAAAATATTTTCGATCTCATTTTGTGATTGACATACAGTTGAAGCCGGAATTCACTCTCTTCCCCCAGTTTGTTACCTGGGCTCTATATAATCTCAGCTCCACTACTCTGAGATTGCTCAAGAACATCCATGGTCTTGAGCTGTACTGTCACTAAGATGGTGTCAGAACTCTGCTCAGAGGGGAGGTTTTATTTGCTCAGTGGACTGTGCTGCATAACTTCCCCTCCAGGGTATGAAACTCACCTTTACGAAGTTTCCCTCTTGTCTTTACTGATAATAGACCTATTGATCTATAATGGGATGAGGATGTCACGGAAGGAAGGGGATGCTGAATATGGAGGGACCAAGACCAACGATGCTGTAGGGAATGATACAGCCTGCCTGACCATTTGCTTCTATGATGCTGGCATATGCTGCAATATCAAATCAGTCTCCTAAAAGTACGCAAGAAGGAAAGGCTGCCCTTTGTCCTCAGGATCACCCCAGTGGCTATAGGGAGACCACATCCACTTGAGCAGGTGAAGGGATTCCTAGGACTATTCATTGTTACCCATGCCAGATGTTATAGTTTGGCAATGAAAGATTTTCAGGGGTAGCTCATGAATAACTAAAAACAACAGTTATGTTGTAGACAGGGTTGGGCTAGCCATTGGAAGGAAGGAGACTCTGACACCAAGTAGTGGCAACTTGGAAAAATGGGAATTGGATCTCTTGGAGGCTGAGACTAATGCTTGCTTGGACACAGATGTGGTCCTCCACTGATCCATCAGCTGCGCTGCAGTGTCCTCACTAAAAACGGAGAGAGTTTGTTTGCTTTTTCTGTAATTGACTCTGACCCAATGCTGTGCTCTCAGGCAGCACAGATGGTGTCCTTTGCCATGGACTGGACCAGAAACCCTCATGCCCCACTGGTCAGCCTCTTTTCACTTCCTCCTCCCGCAATCCAATACACCCCTTCACTTTCCTCCCAGCCCCAAGAAGGAATGAATCAACACTGGTCGAGGGAAAATAAGCACTGAATTCTCTTCCAAAGCAGCAGAGGGCTCAGCAGGGAATCACTGAGGGAGCAGAGGAACTTGCCTCTTCAGGCTGGAAACTCACAGATGGCCAAGAAGGAAGAAGAACAGGAGATGTCATTCCAGAGCCCGTCTCGTAAGAGGAGCACACAGTCCTCCCCTGAGCCGTGGTTATTGGGTTCATTCTTCTTCCAGTTGCTGTAGCCTAGCCTTCCTCCGGTTACATACATAAACTGCCCTTCGGTCACCTCATCTGTGATGCCCAGGAAGGCTGTGTCTGGGGCCATGTCCTGGATGGCTTTGTTCTCCTCTGCATTCTTGGGTGTGGCCACAGTCGCCCCAAGTGCCGTGCACAGAGCCTTCACGCTGGAAAAAGGCATCTTTTCACCATTGGTCACATACAGCTTCTTCCCAGACTTCTTGCCCAAGGAGAAGGTTTGCACTGAAATCATAAAGGGTAGGTGGAGTTGATTTGGCTTAGAGCCCAGCCCTGGACAGCAGATGAAAAAGCCCTTCTCTGGGAATCTGGGGTTGAGCCCCATTCTTCACCACCTCTGGTGAGATCCTGGTAAGAAGGTGAAGTCAACTCCCTGGCAGCAAGCCAGGGATCTTCTACAATATCCCATCCTTAGGACAAATATCTGGAAAAATTGTCCCCTTACTGGTGAACCTAGGAAAACATGCTAGAGCCCCACTGCCAGGTGTAGGCACCAGGGTGAGAAAGAGGCATGGATACCCATCTGAGACCCATGGGTGCTGAGAAAGGAGCAAAGATCCCAGAGTCAGCAGACCTCCACTCCATCCTCCTCTATCTTCCTAACTGCATGCTGGTGAATTAATTATCCACACTTCTTTGACCTAGTTTTTTCTCACCTGTCAATAAAATGGGTGTAATACCCACACATAGGGCTGGCAAGAGGATTGAATGAAATCGTATTATTAAGAAAATGACAACCAACCTAGCCCTGGTATATAATAAGTGGTCATACATGTAAATTCTTTTCCACCCTTCCCCCAAAACCTAGAGTCCTCTGGAGATAAAAGAATCCAGAACACATTGGCAACAGAAGAAAAGCTTACATTTTTTGACGTGATCCAGTTCTGATTGCAGGTTCCTTATCTGTCCCTCCAAGCTAGCCAGCTTAGCCTCGGCAACTATAAAGCAATAGGGAGAGGATGTTTATTGAGAAGAAGACCTTAAATTGGAGAGCAGGGTATTTTGAAAATACATGTATATATTAGCATAGTAAAAGTATTCCAGAAAAATAAAAAAATAAAAAGAAGCAAAAGGAAAATAAAATGTATTCCTGCCTTCCCAAGTATACTTAGTAACTATTGTAAACTATAACTCTGGAAATAATAATAATAGTAGTAGTAATAGTAATAGTAATACCATAAACTATAGCTCTGGGTCCTTTTCTTCATATATTTCTTAAATATCATAATTATTCATAAGAAAGGCCCAACAAATTATTCTCCTTTTTGAAAAATTTTCCTAATCCTAGTTTAATTTCTTATTGTAGGCAGACTCTTAAATCCATTTGTTATTTTGATAGGCCAGTGGATAAATATTAGTAAGAGGTCATCATTTTGGTTTTGTTGTTACTGAATTTGTTTTACTCTGAACTAAGTTGCTATGACGTCCCCCATTATCCAGGCATCCTATGAGGCCAACACTTTTCACGCCAGTCTTATGACAACAGACATAAAGTAAGAGCAGAGAAGACCCATCTCCATCCTTGCAGCCTGGAACCACGCACTGGACTGCTGCAGCTGAAGAAAGGCCAGGGCACAGGTCCTACAGTGGCCTGCTGAGGGAGCAGCTGGCGGAGCTTGGAGGTCTGTACCCAGGCACCAGTGGGAATCCCCTCAGGCCCCAAGGAACTGAGAGGAACAGAGTGCTGGGTCAGGAAGCAGAGCTGAGCAGCTCCCAGCGGGGCAGCAGGAGATGGGGCACCTCCCACCTGGCCTGGAGTTCCCAGGGCCTGCGCCCCCTCAGCCCCTACTACATGCTGGGGTGAGCTCCTTACCCGAGCTATCTCCACGATCTCCTTTGTGGCCCCTCGGTCCTGGAAGCCCAGGATTCCCTATATTTCCTGGAGGCCCCATTTTCCCTGGAGGGCCCTGTGAGCCTCTGAGCCCTTGCCCTGTTGGAAGATGAAGGAAATATGATGAGGTAGCTGTCGCTCATACTCTTTCTCCAAAAGCTCAATAGTTGATCGACCCCAAGAAACTGCCACTCAACTTGTGAGGACCCAAGGAAGAAAGATCCTCCTGCATCCCGGGGATGGCCTGTCCTAAGGCAGCTCCCTGAGCAGACAAGACACCCCTTCTCTAAGGACAACCATACATCGCCAATTCCAGGGTGGCAATGAGGGACCCTGGAGAGCCAGAGAAGCATCTTTAGAGAGAATGCCCTTCCACAGGCACCCACCATAATGAAAGGTGAGCCTCCTTCTGTCTCTATGTTAGATCCCTCAGATAGGACACTCTCCTGTTGGGGTAAAGGTTTAAGAAGGTGGAGTGGCCTGTCCTCTACCTGGTTCTCCCTTTTCTCCCTTGGGTCCATCTCGCCCATCTCTTCCTGGGGTGCCGTTAGTGACTGGGATGGCACAGGCTACCACTGGACAGGTCTTCTGAGCATCCTCACCCACTTTTGCATTTGAGAAGGTTGCTGTCACCACACACAGGAGGACAGGAAGTGATGAAAACAGGAACATGATCCTTACCTTAGAATGAAGAGAGTTGAGGAAAATAGTTTCATCTTATTTTGTTTAGCCAACATTTGCCACCACCTCTGCAAAGAGGAACTAAAAAGCCTCTTGATGAGGGTGAAAAAGGAGAGTGGGAAAACCTGGCCTAAAACTCAACATTCAAAAAACTAAGATCTGGTCCTATTATTTCATGGCAAACAGAAGGGGGGAAAGTAGAAGCAGTGACCGATTTTATTTCCTTGGACTCCAATATCACTGTGGACGGTGACTGCAACCATAAAATTAAAAGACACTTGCTCCTTAGAAGGAAAGTTATGACAAACCTAGACAGTATATTGAAAAGCAGAGACATCACTTTGCTAAAAAAGTGTCCATATAGTCAAAGCTATGATTTTTCCAGTAGTCATGTATGGATGTGAGAGTTGGACCATGAAGAAGGTTGAGTACCGAAGAATTGATGCTTTCAAACTGCAGTGCTGGAGAAGACTCTTGAGAGTTCCTTGGACTTCAAGGGGATCAAGCCAGTCAATCCTAAATGAAATAAACCCTGAATATTTATTGGAAGGACTGATGCTGAAGTTCCAATTCTTTGGCCATCTGATGCTAAGAACCGACTCATTGGAAAAGACCCTGATGCTGGGAAAGAGTGAAGGCAGGAGGAGAAGAGGGTGACAAAATATGAGATGACTGGATGGTGGCACTCACCCAGTGGACATGAGTGTGAGCAAGTTCTGGGAAATGGTGCAGGAAAGGGAAGTCGGGCATGCTGCAGTCCATGGGGTCACAAAGAGTTGGACACGACTGAGCTACTGAACAACAACTGATGTGCTGGGCCCTGTGCTCAGGGCAGTTGACACAGGGAAATATCACAACTCTTGGCTCTGAGTTACTCCTAAGCTACTAGGAAAACTACTACTAGGATAAGTAAACTGTATTAGAGTTAGATTAGTGCTAACACAAATTTAGATGCAAGAGTAATCTGATAGGGGCCCATTTTCCCTGGGGCTCTTTTGCCCTGTGGGTTCAAGGCTTGGTAGTTTAGACACCCCTAAAACATGGAGCCCATGGGGTCTGCACAGGACACACAAGCCCTGTCCCTTTTAGAACAGGTGATGGCCCAGCAAAGAGAGCTCATTGCTGGCATGAGCTTTGGCTGCTGTCTTAACTCCGTTTCTTGAAGGTCTACATAGCCTAAATTTCCCCCTTCTATCCCCTCCTATGGACCTGAAAGCTAGACTCAAAACTGTTGCAGGTGATCCAAGGTCCCACAAGGCCCATTGCTTGATGGCACCTGTTTCTACAACATCCATTGTCTCATTTCACATAAAAATCTATTTTACACCCCAGTGTCCCAACCACCCTCAGAACCACAGCTGTTTCCCAACAGTCTGTCAATCATCTTGTTTAATAAAGTCTCTATTTTGTGACAGGCACTTGCTGGGACTAGAGACCCAGATTGCCCTGAGGTATGGAACCTTATTGTGACCCTGAGAATGGAGGCTTCTTGGTCATTGATCCCAGCCAACTGAGACATATTTACCTCCTTCCCTTCGTTTGAATTTTCCATGGAGAGGCCATTTGTCCAGCCAGAACCCAGGCTTCTAAAATTTCTGTTCACTCTGGGCCCAGTGGGGTCAGCTCATGTTCCTCCTCCTGGCAGGATTCTCTGCGAGCTTCCCAGATGCCTCTCTGGCTCTGCGACCCATCCAGCCATCAGATCCCCATCCAGTCTTTGCCTGAGCTGGCCCCCTTCCAGGAAGCCTTCAGAGCCCAGCCGCCATGGGCTTCCCCCTCTGCTTATCTCTGGCCTCTAACCCCAGTGTCCCTGGAGCTTCTTCATGACTACTGCATCTGTCCTTGCCTCCCCTGGCCTGTCAGCTCTCTTAAACCTTTCTTTCCTCCAGGACTCAGTAAGACGCAATGAGTTGGAAGGGAAATGTCTTTCTTTTATAGGATTTTGAATTTGGGGATTAAGTGATCTCTCTTTTTGGCTGTACCACACAGCAAGTGGAATCCTAACTCCTGGACCAGAGATGGAACCACTGGTGGGTAACCCCTGGACTGCTGGGGAAGTCCAGGAAGGGAGTTTTCTCGATCAGATCTTCACCTTTCTCCTTTCTTTATCTCCCCCTGATTATGCTAGAGACCAAAGCCAGAGCTAAACATGTTGCTACCCTATACACCCCATTTCCATCCTTCCATTTGGCTGAAAAGACCACCTTTAGTTTGCAGATGGTCAACTGGATCCAGGAAGGGCACAAGGCCCCAGGTCAGAGAGAGACAGAGGCCCTCAGAGAGCCTGATGACCCCACCATAGCCCCTGCCTGGAACTCACCAGGATCAAGTCAAATGGCCAGACTCTTGTCCCAGGCTTCCACTTCTCTCCTCCACGAATGACCTACTAGGGCCTCCTCAGAGCACAGAGGTTGTGGCTGGGAAGCTGGTCCTCCAGCCTGGGCCTTTGGCAGATGCCTCAGCAATGTCAGCCCTGACTAGTCTAGTGAGCAGAGACAGTGGTGGACTGGCCTTCAACCCCAGATTAATGAACAACCATCCTTAGAACTGCCATATCCTGGGCACTTTTCCAGGGCTGCTGGTGGGTTCTCCACCTTAGCACTGGGCAGCTCTCTACTGCAGCACCCCAGACACCTCCTACTGCTCCCTCCCACACATCCATCTCTACTGCTCAGCTATCTGATCATCTAGAATCACAGATTCTCAGATCATGGATCAGAATCACAGAAGGTTGTCCTTTCCCAATAGTTATTTCTGGGAGAGACATGCATACACATCCTACCAAACACATGCTCATGCACACGCACACGTACAGGCAGGCACACACACACACACATACAGGTACACACTGCTGTGTTAGTTGTTCTGGCTAGTTCACCCCTTCATCCATATTTAGTTTACTGTGGTAGGAGGGAAGAGGTTAAAGACCTACAACATGAAGTCACCTCATCCCTTTCTCATTCAGAACATCCCTTATCTGTCCTCGCTGGGTGCATCACAGGCCTAGGTACAAGGAGAGGAAGTATTTGTAAATAACTCAAATTCAGAGTTGAGCATGGGCATTTGTACTAGGTGTTCTAGCCAAGAACACTTCTCTCCATCTTTGCAAAATTACTTGTTGTCATTCAGATTTCAGCTTAAGTGATATCACTGGAGAAAGTCTTATCACAAAATTATAGTTCTCTGTTTTAATTATCTGCTTATAGTCCATCTCTATGTAAAATTTTCTTATTTCTTTGGTTGCCATATGTATTGACCAGCCCACTCCTTTAGAACAAAAAGTTCATCAGAACAGGAATCTTACATCCCCACCTATAAGAGGGCCTGGAACAGAATCACTGCTCAATAAACATTATGAAACAAAAGAATCCTCCAGCATTGTGTCCTCAAAGCAGCTCTCTTGACTTCCCTCCACCTAGAGCTGATATCTGTGCTCTCTTTTCCAGGGCAGGAGCTGCCTTTGATTCACCTCCTTGTCTCCAGGGTGTAACTCAGTGCTGGGCACACAGAGAGGATCCATTGACAGAGTGAGGAGAGAAGCAGAGACCTTGAGCAGGGCAGACACCAGACCAGTCCATGGC
Source organism: Odocoileus virginianus (assembly GCF_023699985.2). Taxonomy (NCBI): domain Eukaryota; kingdom Metazoa; phylum Chordata; class Mammalia; order Artiodactyla; family Cervidae; genus Odocoileus; species Odocoileus virginianus. The sequence goes on from NC_069680.1 coordinate 69,011,605, forward strand.
TCCTCCGCACCTGGGTTTCCAGGAGCATCCGGTTCTTATTTCCAGAGCCTGATCAAACGGCCTTTTTCAAGTCCCTGATGCAACTTTTAATTCCTGCCTTCCCCCAAACTTACACCCACTCTTTGAAACACTTATTCTAACAACTAAAGCAACTCTAGAGGTTTGCTTTGTCTCAGGGGATGGGGCCACTTCCCGTTGACTCTACTTCGTGATTGGTGATTTGGCTCCTCAAGGGTCATTGGTCCTTGTGTACTCAAGTCACCGTGCCCTGTTCAGCAAGCCTCCCAGATTCCTGTCATCAAGGAGCCTGCCAGTCGCTGAGAGGAACCCACTGTAGAGAACATTGCCGCCTCCCACCAACACACCAGGATTGTGTTTCCTGATGCCATTGACATAACTCTGAAGGGCCCTTAGGTTCAGAGGACAAAGAACACTTAAACCTTACAGCAAATGAGCAGACCTCCCAGAAAGGTGGAAATCTGAAACAGAGATTTACATACAACTAGGACACTATATGTGGGCTTCCCTGGTGGTTCAGATGGTAAAAAATCTGCCTGCAATGCAGGAGACCTGGGTTTGATCCCTGGGTTGGGAAGATCCTCTGGAGAAGGGAATGGCAACCCACTCCAGTATTCTCACCTGGAGAATTCCACAGACAGAGGAGCCTGGCCAGCTTCAGTCCATGGGGTTGTGAGAGTTGGACACAACTATGTGACGAACACTTTCACTTTCAGGACCCTATCTGTGCTACAGATTTAGAGGAAAGGTAGCTATAGAAGGAGGGGAGAGCTTGGAACAGGAGGAGGGAGGGGTGTGCACTGTGAGCAAAGGGACAATAAGAAATACTTGACTCTGGAAGGAATAAAGATCCTCCCTTGAGGATTCCATAAGCCTGTCCTCTCATAGATCTGGCATTTGAATTTATGCTTATTAGTATTATTTTGCTATGATTATTATTATTGAATTTTTCCCTTTATGCCAAGATGAAAAACTGTTTTTCAAGTGTCGCAGTTCATCACAATCTAGTGTACTGTGGGGACATAAAAACAATCAAGGACCTTACCCTTAACCCAGGCACTCAGAATTTTCCCAGATGGAGGTCAGGTCAGTTTGAATCTACCTTGTAAAAACTACCAAACGCAGTGAGAAGTAAGCAGAGTGAAATCTGACTGATACAAGACTCAAAAATAGGCCTCTGAAGACTGTCACCCTGGACAACAGATAAACAGACAGTTTTAAAAAGACAGTATAAGTGGAACTTCACTGTTTGTCCAGTGGCTAAGACTCTGCACTCCCAATGCGGGGGCCCAGGTTCTGTCCCTGATCAGGGAACTAGATCCCACATGCGGCAAGTAAGGATTCACATGCCACAATGAAAGTTGAACATCTCATGTGCCACATCTTAATGTGCCATTAAGACTCAGCACAGCCAAATAAGTAAATAAATTTTAAGATAAAAGTAAAAGTGTAAGTAAGGAATAAATAAGGAATAATAAAGGTATAAGTAAAAATTTAGCAGTGGAATTAATGAGCTAGTAGAAGGAAATAACTATAGAGCTATTAATAAAATTTCAAAAACCTTGTTCTTTGGAGAATCAAATATATTTGGCAGATAGGTCCACAGTGGCTTGAATGATTGCTCCTGTTTTTCCATGCCTTCTTTTCATAGAGATACATAGCCATGCCCTTTGCCATGGTACCTTGTAGCATCTCCCACTAGAGTGTGTGGAGTGAACACCCCAACCCCTTTGGTATTTGACTTGGCTTTGTGACCATGAGCAGATACTCAGGGAACAGCAGCTTTAAATGTGAGAAGAATATGTCCCAAGTAGCCACTAATATCAGGATAATTAAATGATGTGGGGAAAATATGAAGCCCCCAAGGAAGCTTGAAGTAAAAAATAGTTATTAAAATCTAGTCATGCATCAATGGTTAATAGCCCAGTCCCTGGACTCTGACTTCCTGTATTTACAGCCCATTTCTGCCACGAACTAGCTACATGATCTTTGGAAAGTCATTTTAACCTATATGTGCCTCAGTATTCATTTTTAAAGACCCCTGGTCCTGGGAGTGATTTGAAGGTGGGAGGAGAAGGCAACCATAGAGAATGAGATGGTTGGATGGGATCACCAACTCGATGGACATGAGTTTGAGTAAGCTCTGGGAGTTCGTGATAGACAGGGAAGCCTGGCATACTGCAGTTCATGGGGTCACAAAGAGTCGGACACAACTGAGCAAATGAACTGATTCATTTTTAAATTGGGCATAATGATAGCATCTATATATTAGGGTTAATGAGGATTGTATGAGTTAGTACAAGTATAATATATGGCACATAGTAAGTGTTATGCGAATATGAGCCATTAGACCAAGTTGGATATATTCCAGGAATGCAATTCTTCAACATTAAGAAATGTATCCATGTAACTCACTAATTTTATAACAAGTTCAAGAATCTTAATAATCTTATAGATAGGTATAATTTTGAAGACTTGAGGCTCACTCTTTTCCTCAAACTAATACACAGTCTCAAAATTATTTACATATATTTCTCCTAAGAATGCAAACTTTCTGGGGTTGATTTAAAACATAGTCCAAATGATTATTGCCCCTAGCTTTGTCATTAAAATCTGTCTAATTTCTGATTCATCACCACCCTGGCCATAGAGTGGTGGCTTCTTAAAGTGAAAGGTAGGCAGTAACTTTTTCTCTTATTTTTTGCATGTGTGGGTGGTAGAGAGAATGATGGTGCCCAACATGCTTCCAGGATGGAACCAGGTGGCCCCTATCACCCAACAAAGAAAGTTTAACCTGAGATTGAACTTCCCACTTTTCAGGTAAGTAGGGGTTCAGAGCCAGAGTTAACTTGATTTCTAAAAATACAGAAATGTTTCTTGAAACCAAAGCAGTGGAAACTCATGTTAACACATTCATGATTTATTACACTTGAATCATCTCTGTTCAATGAGAAGGCGGGGTAGTTATGAGCACAAGCTTCAGGTCCAGGTAGATAGGTTTGAAACCAGCCTCTGCCAATTGCTTCAAGTTAAAAAAAAAAAATTCAAAACATTTAACTTCTCTAAATTTCAGTGTCCTTGTATAAAAGATTGGGGAAAATAATGCCCATCCCATGACACTGTGTGAAGATTAAATCATATAAGATGTCTTAGAAGTGCATGTCATGGTGCTTGGTATATAGTATGTGCTCAATAAATGGTGGTGTGACAAGTGGCATGAACTCCTCACTGAGTTTTGAAGAGGTGGGGAATGTGTTCATCAGCAGGCAGTTATTTGGGTAATGTCTAAGGTGGGGGTGAGATCTTCCTTAGAGGTGCTGGCTGACACCCAAGACTCAAGGAAGTGGATAATACATGCCAATCACTCGGAATGAGCTGGCCGCCACCATGCTGAAGTATCACCTGGCCCTCTGACTTCATAGCCGAACAAGATGCCTCCCCACAGACCTCAGGTTGATAGATAAACCCAAATGTATCCTTAGCTCCACATGTGTGAAATTTCCCAGAAGTCCACCTATCATTGTGCTTGAGCAGAACTGCTAAATCTTGATGAGGCTGGGCAAGCAGTGAGCTGCAATGACAGAGTAGAGGGGGCCAGGAAGCAGGCACCCTGTGTGGTGCTTTGGAGGGAACATTCACCCCAGGACCTTCCTGTTGCCATCTGTAAATAAAGGAACTGGACAAGAAGAAGAGGAAAGAAACCTCTGTCCCTTGCAGAAGGGCAAAGTTAGAGTGGCTGCCAGGAGTGCAATGCTGAGAAGGGCTTCCAGGGGAGTCAGACTGATTAGTGATCATTGGGGAGGAGTCAGGATCCACCCAGGAGTGGAATGCTCAAGAGTGCCTTCAATTCTGATAGCCACAAAGGAGTTATAGCACCTGATCCGTAGACCAGGTGGATCCCCAGGATGGAGGCTGGAAGGAAAGATAGGACTCTGTCCATCCTGTGGCTTTGGTGCCTGCTCAGAACTCACAGATGGCCAGTCGGTACTGCAGGCAGTTCTTGTCATTCCACTGACCATCTGTGTATATCTCTACACACTTCTCTTTACCCCGGCCCCTAGGCTCCCCTGAGTACCAATTGGTATAATTCACAGGGGCTCCATCCAGGTAATAGAAGTCTCCAGCGGTGGGGCCTTCGACCAGGCCCAGGTAAGCATAAGTGTTGTGCTTCTTCACGATGCTGGTAATGGCTTCATTCTCCTCTGGACTCCTCGGGGTAGCAATCTGTCCACCTGCTCTGGCACATAACTCTTTAATGGCATCAAAATTGACTGACTGCCCATTGGTAGAGAAGACCTTCTCTCCCACTGCCAGCATGGACCCCTGCAAACTGAGGACTGACAGCAGAAGAACCCAGGTCAGGCCACTGACATCTTTGCTTCCTTCCCTTCAGGCTCTCCACCTTTGTGTTCTCCCCAATCTCCTTATCTTTGCCTGTCTCTGTCATCCCCCCCTCTTCCAATTCCAGTCTTTCTGGATTCTCCACTATGCTCTCATGATTCTATTTATTCATTCACCCATTTAGCAATTACTTATTATTATGTGTCATAAACTGTGCAATTTCCTGGGATTCAAAGAAAGCAATATTGCTAGGGACCTTGCTTCCCCAGGACATAGGGAGCTAATTCGTGCCTACTTCTCTCACCTCTGGCCATTTAAGAACATCTAAAACATGACTTCCACATCTACACTTGTTCATCAAGTCTCTAGATTCTGGAGCCTGGTTCTAAGGATGAGGAGAACTAATGGGAGACCTCCTACCATATAAAGCCCCAAGGGGGATCCCTTACCACCCTGTGACTGCAGAACTTGATGTCTGATCTCATGGAGTGTACCCTGGAGCTCTTCATCTAGATACGCTGGAAAGCCTGTAGAGAGATCCACAGCAAGATGAGAGGATCAACAGGTCAACAACAACCCCACTTGCTGCCAAGCAGATTTGAGATCAACTGCGAGCCCGGAATTCTGCCCGTCACTTGTCTAGAGCCACTGCCCAGGCCCCAGGTCATAAGGGTCCACAAGGCCAGAGTGTGTTTCCATATTCCCTACACACTTGTCCCTTAGTGCAGCCTTGCACCTGCTTGCCCCTTCCCTGCTCTTCTTCCCTTCCATGTCATTTCATGGATCTGTCTGTCCATGTCTGTGGAGTTTTCCAGTTCCTGGGCAGGGCCCCTTTCCCACCCTCCATTAAGAGCAAATGTGGTTCTTTCTGTACTCTGATGAACCCTGATTACTGCTATAAGGAATAGTAAGGAACCTAGAACTCCAGAGGTCCCCTGGGCAAGCAGGGTCCCCAATTTCATCATCGGTCAGCTCCTTGGTCCATGTGATCCCATATACCTCAGCCCTAGGAAGTGTCTCCCCTCCTCCCATCACCATTCTTTTTCCCACACCTGATGTCCTGTATCTCCCTGTCAGCAGTTGTAATGCACAGAAAACTTTCAATTTCCACAAGACTCTGCACTTATGACCCACACCACAGGCACCTCTGGGATGGATGCCCTTTGGGAACTTGCACAATTTTGTCTGACCCCCATCATTCCTCATGTAACTGAACACATGGGCACAGTGTCCAGTCACCTCTGCCTGTTGGCCCCATCCAGCTCACCTGGAGGACCTCTCTCACCAGGCTCTCCCTTTTCTCCACGCTCTCCAGTGAGGCCAGGGGATCCAGTCATCCCATCACGCCCAGGGAGGCCTGGCATTCCTCCAGGGGGGCCCATGGGGCCTGCAGAGAGAGGGAGAGGAGGATGTATGGTATCTGTCACCCACAATGAGTAGGGGCTGATGTGACTGGACCTCCATTTCAGCCAGGCTGACTTGCCTATCCCTCCACGGGCACCGTGAGGATAGACCATCCAGGGCTGTTCCAGTCTAAAGGTCCCAGGAAATACCCACCAACCAGCTGACCCTTGGACCCAGCCCGGACCCTTGGACTCAGCTGGGCAGGTGGTCCCCTTGAAATCAGGTCACTGTCCCCCAGCTCCCACTCAGTACCTGGAGGCCCAGGGTCTCCTTTGATACCATCTCTCCCATCTCTTCCTGGCAGGCCATGGGATCCGGGAGTGCCAGGAATGCCAGGACTTCCAAGACAAGCTTCCTTCATGTCACACTCGAGGCCAGAAGCCACCATCCAGAGGAGGGTAAGGGTCAAAGAGCACAGCAGCATGGCGCCTGCTCCAGCAGCTCCTCCTGCAGAAGAGAAGGGCCATGGACCCTCTGAAGCATTAATGAGGGTCTCCTCTTGCTCTGCTTTGTCAAGATTCAGCACATGCTGGGGCCTGAGGGCTGGGTTGGTACAGACAGGAACTCTGGAAAGACCCAAATTTTTCTTGGAAACTGCCAGCATCATTTGGTACCCAACACGGTCTCATGCCCCATCCCCCTGGCTGAAGGTGGTATGGTACCTGGTTAGGTGAGGGGTTGTAAAGAGCTCTGGAGAGTCAGAGGACCTGGATTCTAATAGAGTCTCTGCTCCTCGCTGTGTGACCACAGGGAAGTCACTTTACCTCTCTTGGCTTCCCCTAACACGTCTGCCCTGGAGGCGATCCTGGCCTGGACCTCCCAGGCTGCTGGGAGGAAGGAAGTGGTCACTCACTCACTCATTCTCTCTGTCCCTCATACTCTCAGGTGCCCTCCTTTTGAGTTGAGGGATCACGATCCTGAGGATGAGGAGAAATGACCAGGGCCCACGGCTTGGCCATTCCCAGTTGGTCAATGATGGGGAGTCCCCTCCTCCCTGCTCTGGTGTCCCTTTCTCCTTGGCAGGCTGTTTCTCCCCTGACCCCACCCTGCAGGCCCTGTTGAGTCCTTGGGGAGAAGGGACCTGGCCTAGGAGCACAGTGAAGAATGAGGATATCTGCAAGCCTATCATCCTGCGCCCATAGTTAGGACTCTGTGGAATAGCTCCTAGTAGTATAGGGGAGGACCCTCCTTCCCACCTGACCTGTAGTGAAGCCTGTGCCTGGTGGGCTGGTTCACCCTGGGGAAGACCCAGAGGATGGGGCTAAACTCACCTGCAAGAACACAGCCCGTGCTCCCTGCCTCCAGAGCAGGGTGGCCAGGTGGATGGTGCCATTTATACAGATGTAGGCCACCAGGCATCCTCTCCACCCTGTAGAGGCTCCTGTCACAAGGGCCTCTACACCAGAAGGGCCAGGCAGGAAGCTGCCATCTTGTTTACTCAGTAACATTTCCTCACAGGCACTCAGGCTGGAGAGGCACTTAGAAAACCTGCTAACGAGAAACTCCAGGTCGATAAGAAGGGAAATTTCCCATGGGCCAGAGGTCACCCACTCTCCCTCCATCCATCCAGTTTCCCACACAGTGAAGGACGAGAGCACTTACAAGGAGGCCTGTGGCAAAGGAAGTCTTCCTCCTCCTGGGTCTCAGCCCCCTGGACCTGGCTAGTGACATGTTCACACTCCTGGGATCACTACCCCCACAAAATCCACCAGTAGGAGAGAACATACCAGGGCTGGACTCTTTACCCAGGGGAGCAGAGAGACAGATCAGTGGTGTAAAGGGCTGTCTGCTGGGGCCTTTCCAGTTCCAGAGCCTCTTTGGTTCTTAGAAGTATTCCTGTGGCTCTAAACCACGCAGAGGTCATGTCTCAAGCCAAGGGATCATCAGATTGAGCTGGAACAAGCTGTCTGTCAAGGGGCATGGCTCACTACTGAGCCTCCCAACTCCTGCCTCTGGGGTCTGTGGCTGAGTTGATGGATACGTGGTTCACTGGCACAGGTGAACCCTTGGTAGGGTCCCCATTCCTTTGCCTTGGCCGGCTCAGTGGTAGGGAGGCAGGGCAGGAAGCCATGGTTTCTGTCTTGACCATGGTGATGTCTAATGACCCACAGTGGCGATATCTTTCAGTAGTAGAACGAGTTGTGAGGACAATGGAAGAGATTCTCTCTTTAAGTCACTTAATTAGGAGGGAATCTCTAACGTAGGATGGTAACAATTGAGAACCAAGACCATACTTACCTGTGAGTGGTCTGAAAATCTTGAGATCCGCAGGGAGAGTGGAGCTTAGCTAATGGAACTCCTCTCCTGGGAGCAGGAGGCCTGTCAGAGCTGATCTGGAGCTCTGAGTGCTTCCAGCTGCCCTGCTGCCACCTGTCACATGCCTGTGACTCTGTCAGGCATGGGATGGGGAGCCAGGGCCAGCACTGGGCTGGGGCAAGCGGGGAGCAGTTCCAGCTTAAGGACCTCAACTTGGCTTGGAGGGAGTGTGGTTCTCGGAGTGAAGGAACAAGAACAGCATGGCTCTTCTTGGGCAGATTTTGAAGGGCCCTGGGGAAGGCAGCCTGGAGGTCAGAGCCATGTGGTTGGTGGGGGAGAGTGTGGACTTAGGAGTCAGAAATACTCAAGTTGTGATTTGGAACTGCCACTCATTATCCGTGTGGTTTTGATCAGGTTATATAACTTCTTGAGCCTTTTTAAATTTTGAATCAAAATTAAATTTCCTATCAAGCCTATAGGAAAAATGCAGGGGCAGTACAAATTTTTTTCTGAAACTATGATATTCCATCACCCTAGTACCTTAATTTATATTTTATACAAAGATATTTTTCTACATAGCCATCAAAATGAAGAAATTAGCACTGGTTCAGATATTATTTTCATTAAACAGTGACAGACTATCATGGGGTATTTTATTTAATCATTTAGGTCATCTGTTTAACAAGTTACTCATATATCTTAATGCCAATATATAAAAGTGTGTCATAAAAATTCTAATAAAATCACGAATTAATCATTTACCTGGCCTTACCTCTTTCTTCATCTCTTGTTCCATCAATTCTCCCTTCTGCAGCTTCTCAGAGGATAATGCTTCAAGTTCACAGAACTGAGTGCTGCTTTCCGTGTCTTTGATCATGATTCTTCTCTTGTCTGGAGTGTTCTGACTGCATTTTCTGCCACAAAAAAAGTAGATATCATACAAAATTTGTCTCTGACTTATCTCACTTGGCTTCCCTGGTGATTCAGATGGTAAAGAGTCTGCCTGCAGAACAGGAGATCTGGGTGCAATCCCTGGGTCAGGAAGATTCCCTGGAGAAGGAAATGGCAACCCACTCCAGTATTCTTGCCTGGAGAATCCCATGGACAGAGGAGCCTGGAAGGCTACAGTCCTTGGGGTCGCAAAGAGTTGGGCACAACTGAGCGACTAATACTTACCTCACTTAGCATAATGTCCTCAAGGTCTATCCATGTTGTTGCAAATGGCAGAATTCCCTTTTTCTCATGGCTGAATAATATTTCATGGTAAGTATACACCACATATTTATCCATTCATGTATCAATGGACATTTAGGTTATTTCATACTTGGCTATTGTGAGTAATGCTGCAATGAATACGAGAATACAGACATCTGTTGATAACTTGCTTTCATTTCCTTTGAATATATACTCAGATATATACTTTGAATATATACTGAGATGGTTGTAGTTCTATTTTAAAAATTTTGAGGAACTACCATACTGTTTCCCATAGTAACTAGACCTGTTTACCAGTTTACAATACCACCAACAGTGCACAAAGGAACAAATAATCTTTTTAGTGTAAGTATGCAATATTACTCATTGGTTATCTGAAGTTCAAATGTAGTTGGGCATCTTATATTTTATCTGGCAACCCTACCTGCAGGGACCTGGTCCTGCAGAGGTTGAACAGAGATCTCCTTTGGCTTTGGTGTCACCTCATGGGTCTATTTGGGACCCATGGTGGTCAAAGTGAATCATCTTGGGCTCTGACCTCTATGTGGCTGGTGAGCAGGAGAGTCTGTGGGTACAAATGAGGCTGCTATTTAAAACAAACTCCAGGACTTCCCCAGTGGACCAGTGGTTAAGACCCCATGCTTACAATGCAGGGAGCATGGGTTTGATCCCTGGTCAGGGAACTAAGATCCCACATGCTGTGCAGTGTGGCCAAAAAATAAAAGATAAAACAACCCCTAGTTCTCCTGAAGTGGCAGGGGATACCCAGAAGCCACGGGTGAGAATGCTCAGGGCTTGTTTCATGCCCTGCCGCCACCTGGACAAGAGTGACTCTCCTGAGGGAGTTCCCGTAGCGACATCGGGAGGGCGGGCAGGGAAGTAAGATACGGTAGGATAGAGAAAAGGAAAGGACCGAGTGTGGCCAGAGTGCCTGACCTATCTCGTGGGGGATGAGTGTCCATCAAAGCAGAGATATTGACCATGTGCAGAGGTTTCTCACCGAATCGAAGTGTCCCTTTCTCTGGGGCAGTGGACTTTAGACACCTTGCAAAGCACACATGCTCAGCCCAGAGAGGAGGCAGCAGTCAGGGCTCAGGCTCTGGTGCTTATTTACATGTGACTCCTGCTGGAGGCAAAGCTGAACACAGCCTACAGGGTAGGACAGGTGGACGGAGGGACTAGCAGCAAGCAGGCTGGGGTTCACCTCCCCGGGAAGGACGCAGGATGGGCTGCCCCTGGATCCCAGCCTCAGGGAGTTAGAGAGACTGTCTGCCACCTATTCTGTGACAGGGAGAGGACTTTCAACTGCCTGCAAGCTTCTTCACAGACAGCGCTTTAGTTTATCCCAGGATCAAGGAGGCCCTGGTCATCAGAATCAAACATGCACATTAGCCTGTGCTCTAAATGGTTACAGTGGTTCCGGGAGGAATCCCAAACTCAGGACAACATGGAGCTCTCTTTTCCCCCTGATTCGCGGAACCACCATCTTCTGATCTGGCTGATTCCAGCCTCATGTCTGTATTGGAGTCGAAGGGACTTTTCCCATCATGTATCTCCCCATGCCTCCCCCACATTCATTATGTTCATTTATCACATTCATCCAGGCACCCACTGTCCCTCAGAGAACCTCGGAGCCCACATCCTGATACACAAGTGAACCTCCTGTGTCAGCCTTGGCCTCCACCTGGGAGCCTGGCCCCAGAACACCATGGAGTCAGCAGTGTGAGTCTGTGAGTCTGCACAGAGCTCTCTAAAGAGGCTTGTTCTTTTGGGTCCTTCCACATGGTCTACTCTCCCACATGCAGTGCCCTTCTGTGAGCCCTCCTGTATTTAATTAACCTAAGATTATGGCAAGAATATCTCAGTACATTTCATCCCAGACTTTAGAAAACATTTCAGAAGAGCCCAAAGCCTCTGGGCACGAAGGTCCTGCAATGCTTGTCCCAGTGACCCAGGATGTGGGAACAATGTCTCCTCAGGCCAAGATGTGGGCCTAAGATTGGCTATGGTCTGGGTTTCATTTTCTAGAAGACTTGAATGTTCAAGAGGGGACATTCTCTGGGGCTTTCAACTTAAAGTAGCCCAAGAGTGGGGCTGAGAAGGAGGTCTCAGCACCTCCTACCCTGCTCTCTCACAACATCCGGGCAGGCAGTCAGACCACAGGCTACCCCACCTCACTGAGCTGAAGAGATGATGAGACAACCATTCAGGTAGTGGTCCTGGCAGGGGGACTGATGTGGGGAAAATCTGATCCTCAGTGGAGTGTCCCACATCTGTAGGGAGCAGGGACCAGCCCCTTACATACTAGCCCAGTGTCCACCCTCTGAGGGGCAAGCAGGGCTTCCCTGGCCTCTACATCACTCCTAAATCTACAATCTTCTGAAACTGCCCTCTGCTTTGTTGCTGCTGCCTCCGATCCCTCCATCCCACATACCGGAGGATCTGCTGGGTTGTTATTCACTGCCCCAGGAGAAGCTGACCAGGAACAAGTAAAGACTCCAGATTCCAATCAGTATATATCTGAAACAGCTTCAACCAAACACATTTTGGAGATGGTGTTAATAAGAAAATTATGACTACAAGCACAAATGTAAAAAACTGAATTTGTGCTTCATATATGACCTGAGCCAGAGGAACTCAGCCTGCTGCAAATCGAGCACAGCCCCATCCTCTGACAGAGCTGGGGCTCCCCTAAGCTACATGAAAGTGAAAGTGTTTCTATTAGTCACTCAGTTATGTCGGACTCTTTTGCGACCCCATGGACTGTAGCCCGTCTGTCTCCTCTGTCCATGGGATTCTCCAGGCAAGAATACTGGCATGGATAGAGTGGATAGCTACATGGCTATACCCCAACTCAAGACCAGAGGGCACACACTGGCCATGGCCCCCATACTGCCCAAGGCCAGGAGCCAGGTCTGCAGAGACATTCAGAGAGGCAGGGCCTTCAGGAATTCAACTACAGCAGGCCCCCGAAGGGCCACTGGCCACCAGCCACGTCTGCTTCCATAAAAGAGCCTTGTCTCGGCAGCCCAGCTGTCCTGTCCTGGGGCTGTGCCCTCTGCCATGGCTCTGTCTGCCCACAGCTCTACAGACATCCATAGGACACACAAAGATTCTGCATGAGATGCTAACTGGTCCAAAGACCAACAGGGAGGAGGAGAAAGAGCCTCCGCCCAAGAAGTGCGTAAGAGTAGGCTGAGGATAAGTGTCCAGGATAAACATGAACCAGGGAAGGGAACAGTGAACTAATTAGTGTCCCACAAGGATGCAAGCCACACCATGGATGTAGAAGAAACTGAATGACCAGCAGAGTGTTGTTCCACAGTCCCAGAGAATTGAGGAGAGTTGGCTGGATTGGGAGATACATATGAGAGGAATAGAGGGGCCCAAGGAGGGAAGGCAAAGAAGGCAATGGCAACCCACTCCAGAACTCTTGCCTGGAAAATCCCATGGACGGAGGAGCCTGGTAGGCTGCAGTCCATGGGGTCGCTAAGAGTCGGACACGACTGAGTGACTTCACTTTCACTTTTCACTTTCATGCATTGGAGAAGGAAATGGCAACCCACTCCAGTGTTCTTGCCTGGAGAATCCCAGGGGCGGCAGAGTCTGGTGGGCTGCTGTCTATGGGGTCACACAGAGTCGGGCATGACTGAAGCGATTTAGCAGCAGCAGCAAGGAGGAAAGGAGACCGAGGTTGGTGCATGAAATGAAAGGTCAGGGGGTGGCAGGACACAGTGCCACAAACTCTCCTGCGTGTGCCCGAGTCTTACAACCCTGGGGAGCTCCTGACTCAGGCAGCCCCCTGGTTCCCAGCTGTGCCCCTGAGGCCTGGCTTGCTGCAGGGTGGGGGATGACGGCGCCTGGGGCAGGGCCTTCAATGTCCTTGATCAGGCATTCCCTTTGCCTTCTAAGGTCCACTGAAGAGCAGACACGAAAGTTGGATGGCTTGTGTGTGCCATATGGTTTTCTGAGGAACCTAAGCGTCAGTCTCTCATGTGCATAATCCCTCCCCCTGGGGAAAAGGGTTTGCTCTAGAGATGGAATGTTAAGAAAAGGGTTCTGACTTCTCAGGACCTGTGAATGGTTTCTGTACCTACAGAGACCGGAGGTGATCCCTGAGCCTTAAGGCTCATCATCTTGTGAGTAGAACTCACAAGAGGGAGCCCACGGCTCAGTCGATGCTCAGTCATGTCTGACTGTCTGCGACCCCATGGACTGCAGCATGCCAGGCTTCCCTGTCCATCATCAACTCCCAGAGCTTACTACAACTCATGTCCATTGAGTCAGTGATGCCATCCAACCATCTCATCCTCTGTGGTCCCCTTCTCCTCCCACCTTCAATCTTTTCCAGCATCAGGGTCTTTTCTAATGAGTCAGTTCTTCCCACCAGGTGGCCAAGGTATTGGAGTTTCAGCTTCAGCATCAGTCCTTCCAATGAATATTCAGGACTGATCTCCTTTAGGATGGACTGGTTGGACCTCCTTGCTGTTCAAGGTACTCTCAAGAGTCTTCTCTAACACCATAGTTCAAAAGCATCAATTCTTCAGTGCTCGCCTTTCTCTATGATCCAACTCTCACATCCATACATGACCACTGGAAAAACCATAGCCTTGACTAGACAGACCTTTGTTGGCAAAGTAATGTCTCTGCTTTTTAATATTCTGTCTAGGTTGGTCATAACTTTTCTTCCAAGGAGTAAGCATCTTTTAATTTCATGGCTGCAATCACCATCTGCTGTGATTTTGGAGCCCCCAAAAATAGTCTCTCACTGTTTCCACTGTTTCCCCATCTATTTGCCATGAAGTGATGGGAACAGATGCCATAATCTTAGTTTTCTGAATGTTGAGTTTTAAGCCAACTTTTTCACTCTTCTCTTTCACTTTCATCAAGAAACTATTTCTTCTCTTTCTGCTGTACGTGTGTACCTGCATATCTGAGATTATTGATATTTCTCCTGCAGTCTTGATTCCAGCTTGTGCTTCATCCAGTCGTGCATTTCTCATGATGTACGCTGCATATAAGTTAAATAAGCAGGGTGACAGCATACAACCCACGGCTATCCCACAGGAAATGTATGGGTCAGCTCTGCCCTCTGGTGGTTGCAGGAAAAATTGCAGTCAAATGAGACGGTCTGAAAACAAACGTCACACATCACACTTTCCCTCTTCACTTGTTCCAACTTCATGGAGGGCTGTTTTATATCAGGGGCCTTGATAGGTCCTGACTTAATCCTCTCACTCTCCTGGCTCTACCATAAGGATCCTCCCTTCTTTCCCTCTGACCTAACCTGATAGTCTTCACCCTTGGACGTTCCATCGCTATTTCCACAGAGGCTGGCTCAATGCTGTGCCCTGGAGAAGGCAGATATGAACCAGTGTCCACTCCTGAGCACCTGTTAGGTTTCTTTACTTCCACCATATCCTTCCCAGGGCCCCTCTTTACTCCCTTGTATAATAGAGGAACCAAGGCTCAGTGAGGCTCTATAACTTACCAGAAGTAGCATGGTTTGCAGGTTCTAAAGTCAGGTTTGAACTTCTTCCCATTTGATCTGACAGAAAGTTGGGCAAAGCTTCCCTGAAGATCCAGTGCATCTTTTGCCTTGGCTTAGGCTCTGGATGGACTCCTCTTGGACAGTCACTCTGGTAGTGACTTGATCAGTTCAGTTTAACTTATATGCAGAGTACATCATGAGAAACGCTGGGCTGGAAAAAGCATAAGCTGGTATCAAGATTGCCGGGAGAAACATCAATAACCTCAGATATGCAGATGACACCACCCTTATGGCAGAGAGTGAAGAGGAACTAAAAAGCCTCTTGATGAAAGTGAAAGAGGAGAGTGAAAAAGTTGGCTTAAAGCTTAACATTCAGAAAACGAAGATCATGGCATCTGGTCCCATCACCTCATGGGAAATAGATTGAGAGACAGTGGAAACAGTGTAAGACTTTATTTGGGGGGGCTCCAAAATCACTGCGGATGGTGATTGCAGCCATGAAATTAAAAGACTCTTACTCCTTGGAAGGAAAGTTATGACCAACCTAGACAACATATTAAAAAGCAGAGACATTACTTTACCAACAAAGGTCCGTCTGGTCAAGGCTATGGTTTTTCCAGTGGTCATGTATGGATGTGAGAGTTGGACTGTGAAAAAAGCTGAGCGCCGAAAAATTGATGCTTTTGAACTTGTGGTGTTGGATAAGACTCTTGAGAGTCCCTTGGACTGCAAGGAGGTCCAACCAGTCCATCCTAAAGGAGATCAGTCCTGGGTGTTCATTGGAAGGACTGATGCTGAAGCTGAAACTCCAATACTTTGGCCACCTCATGTGAAGAGTTGACTCATTGGAAAAGACCCTGATGCTGGGAGGGATTGGGGGCAGGCGGAGAAGGTGACGACAGAGGATGAGATGGCTGGATGGCATCACTGACTCAATGGGCATGAGTTTGAGTAAACTCCAGGAGTTGGTGATGGACAGGGAGGCCTGGCATGCTGCGATTCATGGGGTCGCAAAGAGTTGGACACGACTGAACGACTGAACTGAACTTAACTGATCAAGTCACTACCAGAGTGACTTGGTAGATAGACCTTATCCAAGCCTCAGGTCCCAGGACTGCTTACTGTATCAGCCAGAAGCTCCGGCCTTGCTCTTTGCCTAGAATCCACATCCACCCCTGGGCATGTTTGATCCTGGATCAGCCAGACTACTGGGCACAGCAACTTATGCCCCAGCCTCCAGTCCCAGGGCTGCTGCTCCAGATCTTGACTCAGGCTGCCCCTAGACCTTCAGCAGGTACACAGCCAGTGGTGCCATCAAGGGAGGCTCTTCACTCTAGATGAAAAGCCTGAAGGCCTCCCTGGCCCAGAAGCCCTGGAGAGGTGAGAATCCCAACCTGTATGCACCTTGTGCAGCCCTAAATAACTGAACTCGGTCCAGCCCTGGTGACAACCGGAGGGCAGCAGCCCTGCCAGACCCAGACAGACCACCAGAAACCCCTGATGCCATGACATAACCTCCGCTGTTCTCTCACCACCCAGCAACACAGAAGCTTCACAGAGAAAAGTGTTCCGATATGTCTAATGTCTTTGGTGGTTGAACTTCTCCCAGATAATAGTTAAGAAATAGCAAATTACATCATCAACTTAAATTTAACTCGTCACATTTTCTAGATTTAAAATATAATGGGAATCATTTTAAAAACCACTACCTACTAAATACTATCCATAACTTTGTTTATAATACTACGGAGATGCAATATGAGGGAAAAAAATACCTTATGTAAAAAGAGTTCTTAAACTAAAAACAAATAGAGCCAATTCAAGAATACATTTGGACAAGGTGAGTTTTTACACTGGGATTTGGGGTAATTTGGGGATTTGGATTAGCAAGGCCAAGTGCAGGGTCACAAAGCCAAGAGGTAATCCATTTCTACTTTCTGCTTGAGGGTATGCAGGGAAGACCCAGCCCCCAAGGGAGGGCCCAGAGAACAATGACCCCTTGATGAGAAGCTAGCTCAAGGGCCCACCCTGGCTTCCTGGAGGAAAAGAAAAGAACATCCTGCTGCCTTGAACTCCACATGTGCATTCACGGGATGGCGTGGGGGAAGAGGAGGAGCAGAGAATGCCTGGCAGGCAAGGAGGGGAGAAATGAAGGGAGAAGAAACGGGTCCAGGGCTCAGTGAACATGTCCTCCCTGACAAACGCTCCATCTGGAGCATTAGATGCATGACCCAAATCTAGAATCTCTGTGGTTTTTTAAATTAAACTAGAGTTGATTTATAATATTATATCAGCTTCAGGTATTTAACAGTGATTCAATATTTTATAGATTATACTCCATTTAAAATTAATATAAATATTGGCTATATTCCCTGTGCTGTACTATATTCCCTTGTCACCTATTGAAACATAGTTTCTACCTCTTAATCTCTTGCCCCTCCCCACTTCCCTACTATGATAACCAACCACTAGTTTGTTCTCTATAAGTCTGTTTCCTTCTTGTTATACATTTTATTTGATATCAAATGTGAGTGACGACATACAGTATTTGTCTTTGTTTCATTAAGCTTAATACTCTTCAGGTCCATCCATGTTGTTGCAAATGGCAGAATTCCATTCTTTTTATGATTGAATAATCTCAGTCAGTAAAGAATCTGCCTGAAGTGCAGGAGACCCGGGTTCGATCCTTAGGTTGGAAAGATCCCCTGGAGAAGGAAATAGCTACCCACTCCAGTATTCTTACCTGGAAAATCCCATGGACAGAGGAGTCTGGTGGGCTGCAGTCCATGGGGTCACAAAGCGTCGGGCACAACTAACACTTCACATTTCATAAAATATATACATCTTCTTTGTCCATTCATCTGTTGATGGACACTTAGCTTGCCCCATATCTTCGCTATTGTAAATAATGCAGCTGTGAATGTGCATGCTAGCATGCTAAGTTGCTTAAGTCGTGTCTGACTTTTTTGTGACCCTATGGACTGTAGCCCACCAGGCTCCTCTGTCCATGGGATTCTCCCGGCAGGCATACTGGAGTGGGTTGCCATTTCCTCCTCCAAGGGGTCTTCCAGTCCCAGGGGTTGAACCCTCATCTTTTATGTCTCCTGCATTGGCAGGCGGGTTCTTTACCACTAGCACCACCTGGGAAGCCCCAGCTCTGAACCTTAAGGTGCATGTATCTTTTTGAATTAGTGTTTTTATTTTCTTCACGTAAATACCCAGGAGTGGAATTGCTGGATCATATGGTAGTTCTTTGGCACTGCCTTGCTTTGGGATTGGAATGAAAAGTGACCTTTTCTGGTTCTGTGGCCACTGCTGAGTTTTCCAAATTTGCTGACATATTGAGTGCTGCACTTTAACAACATCATCTTTTAGGATTTGAAATAGCTCAGCTGGAATTCTGTCACCTCCACTAGCTTTTTTCATAGTAATGCTTCCTAAGACCCACTTGTGTTCACATTCAAGGATGTCTGGCTCTAAGTGAGTGACCACACCATCATGGTTATCTGGGTCATTAAGACCTTTTTTGTATAGTCAGTTTTCATTCCGATGTCAAAGAATGTTGAAACTACCGTGCAATTGTGCTCATTTCACATGCCAGCAAGGTTATGCTCAAATCCTTCAAGCTAGGCTTCAGCAGCATGAACTGAGAACTCTAGACATACAAGCTGGTTTCCAAGAGGCAGAAGAACCAGAGATTAAATTGCCAACATGGATCATGGAGAAAACAAGGGAATTCCAGAAAAACATCTACTTCTGCTTCACTGACAATGCTAAAGACTTCGACTCTGTGGATCACAATAAATTATGGAAATTCTTAAGAGATGGGAATAATAGTCCTAACCACTAGACCACCAGGTAACTCCCTATTTATTCTCTTTTTGACAACAGCCATTATGACAGGTTTGAGGTAATATCTCATTGTGGTTATGATTTGCATCTCCTGATGTTCAGTGATGTTGAGCATCTTTTCATGTGACTGTTGGCCATCTGAATGTTTTCTTTAGAAAAAATATATATTCAGGTCTTCTGCCCATTTCTTAATTAGTTGTTGTATATATATAAAGTTACAAGAGCTCCCGTCTGGCCTGCAAACTTTCTGCAGAAAAATCGGCTGACAGTCTTATGAGGGTTTCCTTATATGTGAATTGGTTCTTCTCTCGCTGCCTTTAAAATTCTCTTTAACTTTTTAAATTTAAATATCTTGTTATATCTTGGTGTGAGTCTGTTTGGTTTCATCTTGTTTGAGATCCTCTGTGGATAGGAGGGAAGGAAGGGAAAAAAGATAGAAAAAAGGAGGGATGGTTAGGAGAGGGAGAGAGGGAGTGAGGCAGGAGGGAAGGAAGAGGAGAAGGGAAGGGAGGGAGGAAACTGTTTGCCATGCCTGAGGATTCAACACATTACTGTTCTCTCTTGTCTATAGTTTTCCCTAAGGAAAGCTTAAAATTATTGTCCATCGGAGTATCTGATTTACATAATTTAAAATATAAATGCATGTTGTATAATTTTAAACAACAAATTGAAATAGATGCAAATCTACATGCTAATGACATCAGGTGACCACATAAGATTAAAATTCACCATTTTGGACTACAACAAAAACCTCAAAATTTTTTGAAAAATACAAGTAACAGAGATTATTTTCTGCAATTGCCTGTCAGGGAAATTAGAAACAAGTGGAAAAGTTGAATCAGAAAACCATGTGGAAATTGTAGAACTGCCTCTGGGGTACATTTTGGATCTAGAAGCCACTGGAATCTATCTGTAGCTCAGAAAGTTAGAAATGGAAAATGAAACACAAGAAAAGCAGAGAAACAGAAATAAGAGAGAAACAAGTGAGATACCACAGAACTCATGACTTTGGAATAATTGGTGCCAAAATCAGAGCTAATTAAAGGTGATCATCCTCCTTTCCTTCTCGCCCCCCTGCACCACATTTGAGCTCCCATATTGTAAGGGGAGGTCCAAGGACACCTTTGATGCAGATTTCTGGGGTTGTAAACTCTCCTGGTTCCCTCTGGTTAGTTTCCTCTTACACGGAGTTATTTTCCTATCCACATTTTTCTGCATCTAAGGCTGATAGGAGGTGAACTCAGAGCACAGCCCCTCTTTCTTATTTCCCCAAAACCTCTTTCATGATGATGCCACGGTTAGAAGGTGGTAGACTTCAGAGCCCAGGAACCAGGCATCTGTCCCACTGCTCTTTTCCCCACAGACTTACTGAGATATAATTGACCTATTACATAGATATGTTTAAGGTGTACAAAGAGCTGACTTAATACAATTAATATACTGCAAAATGATTACCACCAGAGCATGAGTTAACACTTCCCTCATGTCATGTAATTATCATTTCTTTTCTGTGGAGTATTTAAGACCTACATGCTTAGCAATTTTTAAGTATATAGTACAGGGCTATTAGCTATAATCACTATTATACATCAGCTCCCCAGAACTTTTAACTGGAAGTGTGTACCCTTTAGCCAACATCTCCCCATTCCCCCATCTACCCACCATCCCACCCTCTCATAACCACCATTCTACTCAGTTGGATTTTGTAGATTTAACACATAAGTGACATCATACAGTTTGTCTTTCTTCGACTTATCTCACATAGCCTAATGCCCAAAGTTTCATCTATGTTGCTGCAAATGGCAGGATTTCCTTCTTGTTCACCAATGACACTCCACTGTACATATACAACACATCATCTTTATTCATCCATTGGCAGACTTAGGTTGTTTCCATATCTTGGCTGTTGTGTCATTGTTTCTGATACTGTGCCCCAGTCATATCAGCTCTGGGGAGCTTGTTCCAGGTGAAAATTTCTCTTAAAGTCCCCCATTCCAAGTCTTCCACCCCAGACATCCACTACTGGGTTGCTATTTCTTCCAGTCCCCTCTCATTCCCCAATTCTTCCACCCGCCACCACCTCCCAGACCAAACTCCCAACTCTGCTGACCACCCCCATGGCTCACTCACCTCACTTGACTTCAGTCACTGAACCGATCAACAAATACTGCCTGAACACTTGCTTCATGCCAAGCACATCGTAGACAACACGTAGGAAGGGGAAGCAGAAGAAACCAGGCGAGGATGAGGGACACACTCTGAAGGCTGGGGAAGCCACCTGTCAGCCACCCTGGGTGCTAACCCATTTCGGCTTGTCTCAAGGTCTCCACGACTCATGAGGGTTTCTTGGGTCTGCCTACCTCCATGCAGTGTGGTGCAGAATGAATATGGTGAGGCAGTGACAATACACAAGCTGGCGTGAAGCACCGTAACCCATGTGGACAGGATAGGAGGGACTTCAGCTGGGTAACCTGAGGGCAGGACACCCGCTTCGCCGGGGGATGGATGAGGTAATGCTACTTGGAGGTGAGGTCTCTAGGGAGGTTACAGACAAAAACTAAGCATAGAATAGTTGCTTCTTGAGTTTTTATTCACTGGCTTAGCAGGCACTATTAACAAATATAGACTCTAATTTCATACAAACAGTGTTGACCCAAGAAAACATTGTTTCTCCCAGGGGGTATAGAAAGTATAAAATTCTGAATTTTCACTTCAAATATGGCCCAAGTTAGAGGAACTCAACCACCTGAAAACCTAATCCTCCCTCTCTGAAAAGGAACTTGAGACTTCCCAGGTGACCAGAGCCCTGTGAGACTCCTGAACTTCCATATCACACACCAGCTCTAGGTTTTTACGGTCATTTGGGCTTCTTTTTCTGCCCTGAACAGCTGCCTTTCTCCTGATGGAAAGAGAAAGCCAAAGGTTTTTGTGCTTTAGGCCTACAGCTCACTGCAGGCTATCTGCCGCCCATATGAGGCTTCCTGAGCTGTGCATCTCAGCCATAGCTGGCACCAAGCGCCACAGAAAGAAGTCAGCCCCCAGTATTCTCCAGGGGCCTGTGGAGGCTCCTACCTGAACCTGTGGTCTGCAGAGCTGGGGATAAGGTAGAGGTGCAGCAGTCAGAGGCCCAGGTTAGGGAAGGAGTCCAGGGAGGTGCTGGCCACAGAAGAAAAGCAAGGGAATGTGTAGCTTCTAAGACCCTAATGTGCCAAGAATCACCCAAGATCTCAGGGGTAGCCCTGGCCCCACAGGCCACCTGGCAAAGGCAGAAATCTCCTCATGACATCTCAGCCAACTTAGCTCCCTCTAGGAGTCAAGACTTGCCACTTCAGTCACCATTTAACATTTAGCCTTTGGGCTGTCCTCTCTGGAAAGGGGATCTGAGAGGCTCACCCACTTATTCCAACAGCACTCAGACTGCAGGGGTTACAAAGGGGTCAGAGAAAGAGAGAGAAACATGCAGAGGACACAGGGTTCCATCCCTTGTTTAAGGGACAAGCTGCTGCTCCTGCTCTAGGAAGCCCTATATGGGACAGGACTGGCCTTGGACCCACATTGCAGGAGTCTATGGGCCCAATGCTGCATGTTCCTGAGTAGTCAGGGGCTGGGATAACATAGGTGCCTCTTAATTTCAAACTCCAGCCCAGCCCCATGGGCCAGGATATCCAGCACACCCTGATCTATCTTCTGAAATTACAGAGGCAAAGGAAACATCCCTTTGGTTCTGTCTTGGCTCTATAGATGACTGCTCAGGGGTCACCAAGGGGGTCGATCCCCTAACTCCCAGCAACCTCAGGTCTTCAGGACAGAGGTCACAGCCTCATCTCTTCACTCAGACCTGTTTCTACCATGAGATTGGGGTGGGAGGCGGTGCTGAGGGTGAGGGGTCAAGGTGTATGGGCTCACAATTCAAAGATCCCAGATGCACGTCTAGGCCCTGACCGATGCAGCTGTGGGCCCTGTGAAAGTTAACTCGGCCACCTCACCTTAAATGCAGGTAAAACAAGGTGTCACCTCATCATATTGCAGTGAAGAAGAAATGAGATCAGTGATGAGCTCAGTCTCTTTCACTCTAGCTGCTGTCATCCCTGCCACAAGTATGGCCTGGGAGGGCCTGCGGGAGGGCCTGGGCTCAGGACGTTGACCACATGGCTGCAGACATGAAGGGTGGCTAGGCACACCCAGAAAACCTTCACGGAGCCCTGAGATCTTCCCAGCACATACCAGGGAGGGAGGGACCGCTCAAGGTTCCGGCTGAGGGGGCAGGTGAGTGAGCAGGTTTTCTCCGGCAGGGGTGCTATTTCTACTAAATTCACATCACCTTGGTCTGGGCAAGAGGCAGGAAAACATAGTGACTGGCCTCATGAGGCGATCTGAGCCCCGGCACCGGAAGGACCCCTTTCTCATGCTAAGTCAGAGGGGCCTGGCTCTGCCCAGGAAGGAGGCAGTGGGTGATCTGAGAGTTGGGGTCCTGGAGCAGAGGAGCGTGGCTCTGTCCCACCTGAAGCCTCCAGGGCTCACCAGGCCTGTCCCCCACCAGCATTAAAACACAAGATTTTTGGGAACTTCCCAAGGGAACTCGCTTCTCCCAAAGTGGCCGTAGCACGCCGTCTTCTGGTAGATGGGCTTCTTCAAGTCCAAGTCCCTGCACATTCAGTAGAACAAAGGGTCAGTTTTAATAGAAAAGGAGTAGAGTTTCTTTCCCTGAATTTGGGGCACAGGAGTAATTAACAGACTATCAGTGTGTGGGGTATTAACCACTCAAGAGCAATTCTCCCTAAATTTCGTATCTCTGCCGTGCCACATCTTACAAGGTGACTGCCACTGGCGCTTAGGAAACAGTCTCAGAGTTCAGGGACAGCCTGATCAATCACACAGACAGATGCACCAGGAATCAGGATTTGAACTCTGGCCTACACTCTACTCCACTGACCTGGCACAGACCAACATCGACACCACAAGCTCCAGAAAGTAGGGGTGGCATTAGAAGCGAGAGCGGTTGGGGCCAGACTTGCTGACTCAATTCCCAGCCATCCGGTCTTGTAGTTATTTTCCTAAGATCCCTCACGTGCTCAAAGATGGGCCCCCTGAAGTCAGTGTCTGCTGGGCTCTTTCAATCTGAAAACTAGACATTCTGCATTTGGGGTTTGCAGTGTACTGGGCCAGGGGCTTGAAGCCCGTCCTGCTTCTGGGAGGCTGAACAGCCTTCCTTCTGATTCTCTTTCTGATAAGCAAGCACTGGGTGAGGAAAGAGGGTTTTGCCCAACTTCAGGGGCGGCTCTTTTACCTGACAATGACACCAGGCCGAAGGTCAAAGTTCTTATTGACCACATCCAGCAGCTCTCTCTCTGTCTTCTGGGAGGTTCCATAGGTGAAGATGGAAATAGACAGTGGCTCAGCCACACCAATGGCGTAGGACACCTGTCAGAAGAGCCCAGGGTCAGGGACAGGCCCCTCACGGAGACCTTGCTGTCCTCAGAGAGAGGCCGCTGAAACCACGCATGCCCTGCACAAAACACTCTCTCTACCCCCAGCCCCCATCTGCCTAGATACACCCTCCACTTCATAGTTGTGGTTTCCATACGTGCCCTGCTGCTTGAAGACTTCTGTTGTCCCACTCCAAGGTTTGCAGGACAGTGGCCACAAAACCCAGCGTGGCACAGAGTCATGTCCTCCGGCAGTGTGGGCCTTCAGCCAGGCCAGCACATCCCTACTGAGGGCGGATGTGGGGGTTCAAGCAGGGTGGGCTTTCACCCACCTGCACAAGCACCCTCCGGCAGAGCCCTGCCTTCACCAGGGACTTGGCCACCCAGCGGGCAGCGTACGCCGCCGAGCGGTCCACCTTGGTGTAGTCCTTCCCGGAGAAGGCGCCCCCGCCGTGTGCCCCCCAGCCGCCGTAGGTGTCCACGATGATCTTTCGGCCAGTGACACCAGCATCCCCCTGCGGAGGAAGAGGAAGACACGGAGCGGGGATGTGAGGGGAGGGGTGGCCGAAACACTGGGATGGCCACTAGACCACAACTTGGAGATAGTCTCTGCAGCTTCTAGGAGTGTGTGTTTCCAAAGACACCCTTGGCTGAGTGTCAGCCAGAAAGCCTGGGCTCTAATCCCAGTTCAGTCACTGAGTAGTAGTCACTGAAGTCAGGTCATCAGCTGGAACCCCATCAGAAAAAGGCAGAAGATGGGCCACTGGGGTCACAGCCCTCTCACCAAGCCTTTGTTGTAGGAGTCAATCATAATGGAGAAAAACGAGTTCAGAAGGAAACTGTGCTGGGACAAATATACCCTGGGCTGAGCCCCGGCTGGTGCCACCTGGCAAACTTTGTTCCCCGTTTGCTCAAGTGTCTACTCTGTGCAATGTCAGTCCACAAAAGATGTTTGAGGGGGCTCTATATTAAATGATGTGGGGAAAGTCTGCATACTATAACACCACAACACCCACCCCGCTTAGAAATCCACAGTTCGAAGCAGCATGCCAAGGCCCTCAGCATGCCAAGGCCCTGAGAAGTCCTGCAGGAAAACACAGGACTTCCATTCACCCTGGGCTTCTGTGCCACTCTGGCCTAGGACCCCATCTGAGAGCTCCATTATGTGGCAACATAACCACAGCAGAGGTGCCTGGTAGTGGTCAGCAGCCTCTGCAAGGGGCTAGGCCACCCTCTGCTTGCTCATGCCTGTGGCACAGGAGAAAGGGGCCACTCTGTGTCCCCACCTTGGAGCCTACAAGAGCTGCAGGTCACATGTGGCCAAGACCTGGGAAACACCACCAGGGCAAGCTCAGCACCTGTGATGGAAAGTTAGCTAGCCCCTTGGCTGGGTCAGGTGGCAGCTGGACCTATGCAGGATGTCTCAAGTGGGAATCTCCCGGGACATGGCCCCCATCCTCCTGTACTGAAGGGCACATAGCAGGCTGCACAGAGCGAGCTGACTTCACATCTCACTCCAGCCTGAGTCACACAAAGCCACCACCTCCTGCAGGCTTTGTGCTGGGGAGGTAAGCAAAATCAGGGCTCATTCGGTGACAGGGATGCACCTGGGGGCCTCCGATGACAAATCGCCCACTGGGCTGCAGGTGGTAGATGGTGTTCTCATCCAGGTACTGTGCTGGCACAACAGCCCTGATCACCTGCTCCTTCAGGGCTCTGCGCATGTCCTCCAGCGTTATGTCTTCATTGTGCTGCACGGAGATGACGACGGTGTGGACGCGCACAGGGATGACCGCGCCGTTCTCCTGTGTGTACTGCACCGTCACCTGGGAGTGGCAGGGTGGGAGGAAATGTGAGGTCCTGCCCCAACCTGAGGACGCTCCATTGCCAGGCACAGGTGCCCAGGAGGTGGATAGGGCTCCCAAGAGCCGGGGAGGGGCGGCAGCCTCCTGCCCTCAAAGGTCCTTCAGGGAAGTTCATCACATTCTTATAGCAAATAACTGCCTGGTGCCATGAGATGGTCAGGCATGAGGCAGAAGCTATTCCACGTGACCAGTCAGTACCACTTTGGAGACCCAAGCATTGCAGAGTTTTCTCTGTCTGTGACTCAGCAGTTGACTCCCTCTGTCTCACAGGGTCCTGTGTGCCAGCAAATGTCCCTCCACTAAAGCCCTGTCTTGACCCTCCATGGCCCTAGGCAAGACACCTAGGCTTCTGCTAAGGAACATGGGAGTCCACAGGCCACATGACCGCTGCCTCAGCTCCTCAATGGAGGGTCTCTGGAAACATATGTGCCCAGGGACCTTGCCTGGTAGAGGGACCTGAGCCAGGGTAATTGAGCTAAGACGAAGTAGCAAGGCCTGGGTTGCCAGCCTCCAGGTATTTGGGCAAAAGCAAGGAAAAGCCAAGGGCACAAGGAGAGCAGGATCCTGTCTGCAGCTCCCCTGCAGGGCTGGCCACAGGACAGAGCTGGGATTCTCTCCCCGCAGTGTAGGTCAGTTCTGTGCCTGTTTCATGCATTATTGATGAATAATGAAGCCATCCCAGCAAGATGAGCACTATTGTCACCATTTTACAAATGAGAAAAATCAGGCTCTGCGAAGAGTAACAATTTCCCTTAAGTCACAGGCCAGTCAGTGAAAAACCCAAGAGCCAACCGCTGTTCTGCCTGCTCCCACAGCTTGCATCACCGCCACAGCAGCACAGACAAACTGCTTCTGCACCCTGTCTTCTCCCAACACACCAGGGAGGGCGAGAGCCCGTGTCCCAGCCTGCGCACCTCCGGCTCACAGAGCAAGAGGGAAGGAGATGGTGAGGATGGCAGATGAGACTGGAAAAAGAAAAAAAAAGAAGCTGGCATTGACTGGGTGTGTACTGTATGCTACAAGGCACGCCAAATGCTGTGAGAGGTTGCTACCAGCCCCATTTCAAAGATGAGAGAAAATGGGCTTCCAGAATGTAAATACTTTGGTCAAGATAACACAGCCAGCAAAGGTGGGCTGTGACCTGGAACTGTGCAGCCTGGTAACTGGGCTCTGCCCAGCAGAAGGCTGTCACCCAAGACCCTCAGTACTGGAGCCCCAGTACTTCTACCCAAGGCAGTGTGGACCCACAAGAACAGTACCCAGAGGGGCTGTGGGGCCCTCAGGAGTGCAGCTATGCCAGATGGCCCTGGCAGGGACGTTGGCCAGCAGGCACGGCTGCTCCCACCCCAAGGGCCTTGATAGGACTACAGGCAGCAAACAGTGTCTCCCTGGGGCTCTACCTAAGGCAAAGACCCCTTTGATATCCATCAAACTCTATGTCCTGCCTGGCCCAAAGAACAACAGGGTGGGGTCCAGAAGAAGGAAGAGACAGAGCCCTGGCTGCACAATGCTTGATCCTAGGGCGATGGGCATATGCACACCAGCTGTGTACTGAGCACAGCACCTTTCTTGCTGGGCTGCGTGCACTCCCAGACCTGGGAGAGGAAGCTGGAGTTGGGGGGCTGGGAGCTCCAGAGTGGAGGCTCCGCAGCAGCTCTGGAATCAGACCTGCTACACCTGGCTTCTGGAGAAGGCTCGCTTCCTGAGATGCTGCTGAGGTCCATCTCCACTGCTCCTGGGCTCCCCGACTCTGCCGCAAATCCCAAGCAGAGCTGTGGCTGAGCAAAGAGCCCCAAGCATTGCGCTTATCTCATCATGTCAGCAAGATGTGGAGAAAAGTATACCGCGGAAAACACAACTCTGGCCAGGTACAAAAATAGCCATTTGTACTGCCACTCAGCTCTTAGTTATCAGAAGCAAGGATTTGTTCAGGTGGAAAGGCTCATTCTGTTCACAGTCAACAACACCATGGGCAGGTGATAAAAATTCTTTACCAATAGACGAGAAGACCCAGACATTGTTCCTGGCATAGCACCCCTCCCAGGGTAGCAGCCTCATTGAGGTCCGCGGAGGACATTTATAAGAGAATTCAGTGTCTCCTTGCAAGAAGGAAAAGCCTGGAAGGGCCCGTCCTCCCCTCCCTCTCTCACTGCCCTCTGGACTTGGAAACCTTCTATTACTAAGCAAACATAGGAGGCCTTTGCTATTTCAGTGATTCCAGTAGGTGAACCCTCTAGTGCTCACCCTCATGCAGGGAGAAGGAAATCTGAGCCACTCCACTTACTTCCTCTCATCTGTGATCTAGGATTTCTCCACCCTTCTTCCCCATCCCCACATAGCTCTGGCACAGTACAGAGCAGGCAGGGCAGGCTCCTTTCTTTTGATACCATCACAGCCTACATATTTCAGCTCTCCTGCCCACCACCTTGAAGATCACCTGAGTGATGCTCATGATCCCACTTCCCAGTTTGGGGGTCATGTGGATAACACCTGAAGTCCCAAGGACTTCCTTTAGGCCACAGAGACACTCCGTTGCTCCAGGTACAGCCAATATGCAACCTCTATCATTGGAGGCCTGACACTTGGGGAGTAATGTGACAGAGCCATGAGCACCATGCTGAACTACAAAACCACAGGAGCCAAATTCCAAGTTCAGGGTAAGAAGATGTCCCATTGAGAGTGATCAGAGGAGACCAGGAGGAGGCAGGAACCCGGCTGGCCACTGAAGGTCAGGTGGGGACCAGAGAAAGATTCCAAGGAAAGTGAGGGGTGAGAGCACAGGTGCAAAGCACTGAGAAATGAAGGGAATGTGAGTGAAGGCATGTGGATGAAGCAAAGACTGGGGGTGGGGACTGAGGAAGGTAAAGCTAGAAGACCACGCAAGGCTTTAAATGCCAGAATAACAAATGGGTACTCCTCTCGCCTCCAGTAGGAAGTAGAAAGCTGTAGATGGTTCTGAGCAGATATAAGAAAATTAAAAGTGAAGTCCAGAGTGAATTAACTGAAGTTTCCAGGCAGAGAGACCCTTTGGGAGGACACAGCCGAGCCTGGCCTGGGAAAGGGGGCCAGAGAAGAAGGGATGTTCTAGAGGGGCAAGAGTAACCCAGACAGGGTGGAGACAGAGAGGGCTAGGGAAAGGTGGGCTCCACTAAACCCCTTCAACTGAGGCGCACTCCTGGGGCCCACGTGTTTGCAGGATGAGTGAGAAATGGGGGCTGGCAATTCAGACAGACCTGGAAGATTTGGAAGTCAAGTGTGCAGACGCAAAAACAACCCACACGTGTGGGTAGGAGGAAAGAGAATGTAGAAGAGGAAGTGTCCAGACCCCACTGGAGTGTGGAAGAAGGGTTGGGAAAGGAGCTCCAAGGAAAGGGGCCATCAGGATGTGGAGAGTGAAGGTAGACAGGGGCCTCAGCATGTGCCAGCACTTGCATTACTGCCAGCTCTCAAATCCAGATTCAGTGCAGATTTCATCACTGCAGGACACAGGGATCAGGGCCACTGGCACCAGAGCATCAGACTCGGCAAAGGTAAATCCTTTCTATGGGAAACAAAGCAAGGGGGCTGCAGCGAGCTACAGACAGCACTTGTTCATGGGGTAGTCAAGCTTTGCTCGAGATAGGGAGACCTGACAGGCAGTGGCCAAAAGTCTGAAACCAGTTACGAAGGTTTGTGGCAGGAATTGGGGAATCATATTACTAGAATAAACATATGCTAAGAAGTCTGGCACCCCAAAAATCTAGAACTGTTCATTTTTCTGTATTTAAAATTTTTTCATACTAAAATATCGGGGGGTCAGGGGAGAAAAGAAAAGATTTATCAGGAGCCGAAGATTTTTCAAATAAATAGTTTTCAGATTCAACAATTCTCTGAGTGCCCAGACAGAACATTTTGATCTTAACATATGACAAGAATCAAGAGGAAGGGGTCTGTTTGAGGTGCATTTCTGGAGCCCTGCAGGGGGTCGAGAGCAGGGGCTCACCTGTGTCTTAGAGTCAGGGCGCAGCCAGGGGAGCTGCCCTGAGCGCCGCAGCTCTGCCATGCGGGCATTGAGTCTGTGCGCCAGCATGACGGTGAGGGGCATACACTCTTCCGTCTCGTCTGTGGCGTAGCCAAACATCAGGCCCTGTAGCAGACACCCATTTCAGACCACAGGTGACAACTCTTTTCAAATCTAAAGACCAGCTGGCCCCCACCCTCCTAGGCGTGTGACTTTTATACTGGGTACTTGTGGAGGGGAAGACACGGTCCCGAACCCAACACTTTAGGTAGGGACACAGGCCACACCGGGCATTCCTAAGCCATCCTGCCCTCCAGCCGGGCTGTGTGGCTCCAGACGTGAGGGCAGGGAAGCGCTACCCGACAGTGCACTGTCCATCACACATGAGCAGCTAGCCCTGTGATGCAGAGCACATTGCACTGCTGCTCTGATATGGTGCCCACGCTTAGCACTGAGTGACCTGATCTCCAGCACCGACATCCTCTTCATTTCTGTCCAGGTGGACGCACTGGGCGATATCCGGGGACTGCTGCTCCAGAGCCACCAGCACGTTGCAGGTCTTGAAGTCAAAGCCTGGACACAAGGAGAGCAGGCCTAAGCAGAGGGAGGCTGGAGCTCCTGGGGGCTGCTTGGAATCCAAGAGGGCATTTAGTGTTGGGGTGGGTGGTCTCTGCCATCAGTCTGGGCTCAGAGCTGAGGCCTAGGATGGGGAATGTCAGTATCCTTCTCATCCTATCACATGGAACTCTTTAGTAAAAAAAAAAAACCCTCTACGGTGTATTAAACCACACCTCAATTAAAAATACATACCCTACACAGAATGGCAGTATGAAAGCCAGATAACAGTTATGGCTGCTCTGGTAGAAGGGCAGTGGATGACCAAGGGCCTGCCCCCTTAGGCTCTCCCCGAGGCACCTCCTAGGACCCAGGTTGAAAATCACTGCACTTAAGTGAACATCAAGGGCCCTTCCAACACTGCCTGCCAGAGCCCAAGTATCAAAAATATACACCAAACCCAAGTATCAAATATACTGAGCAATAGGTGCATGTGGACCATCCAGAGACTCACCCAGAGTCAGAGTGCCCTGAGCCTGAGGTGTGCACAGGGCCTGGAGCAAAATGGAAAAACTACACCTCTGGAGGCTGAGGTCCCTGTCATCCTACACCCAAAGCTCAAGCACAGAGATGGAGGCGAGTCCCCTCCTCCTGCCTGGCCCAGGCTGGGGACAGGGGGCTGGGGCCTGGGACACAGACATCTTGGGTAGCAGCAGCTCAGGCCAAGAAGCCCCACAAGGGCGCCACTAGGCAGACTGCATACTCTTTCTAAATTGGTTTTCACCATCTTGCTGGGCGCAGCTACAGGATGGATATGAATGAGGAGCTAACATGCACAGAGGTTGCACCACAAAGTCAAGTATCAGTGATACACTGACTGTCCCCCTCTTCCAACCTGCTCTCTACCCCTGTGGCCAGAATGGGCTTACTAAAACAAATAAAATCACAAAAATACCCCTAGGTTCAACCTATTATTTACCTACAAGCTTCAAGTGAAGACCTACCACCAAAGGCAGTAAGCTGGAACCTGCTCAGCTCCAGCCAGGCTTTCCCAGCTGAGCCCTCAACCAAAGTGAACTCAGGTTTAGCTTAAACACAACCTCCTTTTCCACCTCCACGAGGACCCTCTGCCTAGAAAGCTCCTCCTCTGACCCCGCCCCCTCCACAAGTCCATCCAGCTCTCAGTAAACATCCCTGAATGGCCCCCAACCCAGCTCTTCAGTGCACACTCTGCCGCCAACTCGCTGCCAAGCATCTCGTACCACATCACACTTAATGCCAGGCAGTGGCTCTACTCAGGAGTACCAGGCCACCTTTGTCCTCTGCGGCCCCTATTCCTAGTGAAGGCTTCTGAATGCACAAGCCAGGGAACAACCTTCAACTGCCAAGGACTCACCAAATTCCCATTTTACCTCTCACTCCCTGCCTAAATAATAAATCTCAGTGCTGAGATGGACTGAAAGGCTCCAAGTCACTTGGGAAAACAGTTCAGGGCACTAAGGGGAGAGGAGGAGGGCTTAGAAAGGTCAACTCTGCAGCAAAGAGCAGTGGGAGCCTCTAGCCTGGGGGCCTTGTGACTGCAGCCCAGCCCGCAGCCTGCCGGTCCCCTTGGTGCAGGCGTGCTGACAAGAAGAGCTTCACCCACTCCTGCTTCTTTCTTCTAGGGGATGTGACACTCCTAGGGAAACTACTTTCCTGCTATCTAATGCAGAATAAAGTTTGTTCTTGAATAAGTAAATAATAAGTCAGCTATTCATGGTAGAACAGGGGGAAGGCTTGCAAGGTAACGTGGCAGGGAGCTTGCTGTTCTGGGACAATGTGGCTGCTCTGTGAACACCCTTTGTGCTGGCTGGGAGAAGCAACCTGTTCTCATTGGTTTCTTCTTCCCACAGGTTCTTGATATAGCCGCAAAATTACCATATGCTCAAGTGAGTCCTTTGGGCAAGCCAGCAGGAAGGTGGCCGCACACAGAGAGGGCCTCTCTCACGTAAAAGACGTGAGCATGTCACCGCAGCCTGCCCTGACCCACGAAGATGCCACATATCACCCCAGACAACCAACAAGTAGACCAGTGTACACCGGCCCCAGAATCGGGCCCTCGTGGCCTGTCTTTGACGCCCTCCAGGCTGGACTCCTTCCCAGCCTGCCTGTTCCTACCATGCAGGTGTCTGCTTCAGGGCTCTCTCACCCCCACCTCGTCACAGGGCTCCTCCTCAGCTCCACCCAGGGCCTGGGCCTCTTCGTGGGGTTGCAGGCTCCCACACTGCCGGGCACTGGAGCCACCCTGGACCAGCCTGTCTCCTCCACCTGCTGTCGGCACCTGTAATGGACTGAGTCACCTTCTCCTCTATGTGGGGAAGAGCAGCATAGCTTAGCAGAAAGCACAGGAGTCCCAACTGGGGATAGCCCCTTACTGACTGTGCCACCTTATATGAGTTATTGACATCTCTAAGTCTCAGTTTCCTCATTTACATCATAGGGAGTGGAGCAGAGTTCCTCCAACAACTAGGTAGAAAGACACACACACACACACACACACACACACACACACACACACGCACAGACCTGCCCCAGCGCCTGGCAGACAACACGGCCCCAAGAGAGAGTAGCACCTTGGACCCAGAGCTTCTTCCTCTTCCAAGAAGTTAGGACCGTAAACAAGACCAGAGTTAGCAACAGATGGACAAGGGCCAGTCTGCCTGGGCTGCCATACTGTTGCCAGAGCTTGAGAGCCCCGGACCCTGGCAAGTGGGCCTAGAAGTAGAGGTATTTGCTCTTCCAGAAGATGGAGAGCCTTAGGCGGGCTCCATCCTGGGGACCCTGGCCTCACCCTTGGCAGAGTCGTCGTAGCCGATGTGCTTGATGGTTTCCCGCACCACACGCTGGTAGTCCACCATGGCCACGGAGGTGATCTCTCCACACAGCAGCACCATGCCCGTCTTACACACCGTCTCTGAAGGCAAAGAGACAGGCTAGTGGCTGCATGCTGGCTAAGGGGGCTCTACACCTGGACCTCTCACAGTGCTGACAAAGACCCACACAAGAGACCACACAGGGAATGGACTCCAGAAGGACAATCATGGTGATAACAGACAGTACAGCCCAACATGAGTTCTGACCATCTTCACAGGCTGTTCAGAGAACTGCACTTTGGAAAGAATTGGTCACACAAATTCCAAGTTTTTATACCATGCACTTACTACTTGCCTGATCTTGAACGGCTTATTCAGCCTCGGCTGTTGGATGGAAATAATAAGACTGCTGTGTTCATTACAACAAGACAATGGCTGTATGTAGTCATAAAGAATGCAGCCAACATACATTCTTTTGCCCCCTACTGCTAAAGCTCCACTGTAGGCTTTAGGGTATGGGGTCCTGAGCACAGAATCAAGGCAAATTATTTATAAACATGTCAGGGTGAAGTCCACCCTTAGAGGGGCATGGGTCCCTACAGTGCTCAGTCTGAGGACTAGGGTGGCCCTGGAGAGGAAAGGGTGGGTCTGAGCATTAGACAAGACAAGGTGCTGACTGTGAGGAGAGTGGAGCTCTGGTCTCCACACCAGGACCCCTACCCCATGACCTTGGCCAAGGGATACCCAAGATCACCTCTGTAAAGTTGAAGAGGCTAGTCCTATCACCCCGGGGCCCTCTAGGCCCTGAAGTCCCCAGTTCTCTGCTGTGCCAAGGGCTTCAACATGGGCACAGGTTTCAAGTTGAGCCCACTCAGGTCTCCAGCAGGAGGGGTCAGGCATTTCTTACCACAGGCCACCTTGGCATTGGGGTCCTGCTTGAGATGGGCATCCAGCACTGCATCACTGATCTGGTCACAGATCTTATCTGGACAAGAATGAACATGTGTAAAATTCACAGACATGTTAAGCCTAAAAACTGAAATGTTAAAATAATTAGATATTTTGTCAATTTACATATCAAGTCTACCCAAGAGGACACTTTTAAAATATAAGAAATTATAAATTTTTGGAATTTTTATTTCTTCCCACTTTTGCCTTAATTTTGGATGGTGTATATTATATAAAGTCATAGAACTCCCTAAAAAAGAAGAATATTCCAAAGCCAGTTACAAGAGTCTAAAGTAAGTCACATATACACACACTTATATTCTTCCAATTAAAAAGTATCTCATTCATAGAAAACTAGATTTCTATGAATATCTAACTATATCTAAATAAATAATAGATATAGATGTGTAAAGAACTAAGATATACACACAGAAATATCTCATTCCTCAGCATATTTCCTTAAATTCTAACATCAAGAAAAGTCCTAGAAACAGAATTTAAAACACTAATGACATCAGTAAGATCAGGTGCCAACGGGTAGAAGAGGATAGAACAGATAGATGCATTGTACTGCTGGTTCCACAAGTTACAGTACACTGAGTGTAAAACCACACCCACTTCCATGTCTCCACCTGTAGAGTCCTGTAAGAGAACCTCTACACATCACTGCCATTGCTGTTTTGCTGAACACTTCCACAAGCAGCTCTGAGATCCTCCCCACCGTCATTCAGCCTCCTGAAGGCCAGATGTCCCAGCAGCTGGGTCTCATCTCCTCATCAAGGTGGGACTGACAAAAGTTCAACATGGGCTGGTACTCCATCTTATTCTTCTATGATTTGCCTTAAATATTCCCCATGGTTGATGGGATTTCCCTAGTGATCCAGTAGTTAAGAATCCGCTTGTCAATGCAGGGGACATAGGTTCAATCCCTGGTCCAGGAAGATCTCACATGCTGGAGCAACCCAGGTGTGGCAACTGCTGAGCCGCTGTGCCTACAGCCCGTACTCCACAACAAGAGAAACCACCACAATGAGAAGTCCACACATTGCAACTAGAGAGTAGCCCCCTCTCACTGCAACTACACAAAGCCCATGCACAGCAACGAAGACCCAGTGCAGCCAAAATAAATAATTTAAAAAAACTCCTCGTGGTCGAGCATGTAGACACTGTGGAGAAATCCACTCTTGCTTTGGAGTTATGTGTACTGCCAATGTTTACAAACTCAAATAAAAGTGACGTCTATTTGCACATATTACATCTTGTTTAGTGTTCAAAATACCCGCAGAGTCCACTCTTGGTAAGTTAATAAGTTTTTTCCCAGACTTACTGGAGTATAATTGGTATACAAAAATTTGCATATAATTAATATATAATTTAAGGAAATTAATTAAATTTACCAACGTAAATTTGGCAAGTTTGGTCATATGTACACACTTGTGTTACCATCACCACAATCAAGATTTAACAAACATCCATCACCTCTCAAATTTCCTTGTGTCCCTTTTGTCATTTTATACATTTTTAAATTAAGAATGCAGGCCCAGAATCAAGCATTTCAGATTTTGAAAGTGCATATGAAATTCTGTAGTTAAAATGTGAATCTGAGCGTTAATTTTCTAATCTTTCCTTCAGAAGCTGCTACTAAATATATATTTGAGTTTTTCCATCTCCCTGCTGATCCTGGTTATAAATCAAGGTTTGTCTGAGTTCATGCCCCTGCAACCGCCTATCAGTAAAGGCCTCCTGCTGCTCAAATATCACTTTAGACCCAGCCATCAGGGCTCCTAGGAGCCACTCACATGCTGACCATGGATGACTCTGCTCGCTCAGAGGACACAGGTCACATGTTTCCAGTGCACACAGGGAAATGGGATAGGGATATTAGGGATAAGCTGGAGTTGAGCAAGGGTACTAAGATAGCTGCGCAGACTAAGATAATGCCTTAGGAGGTCCTTTCTCAACTGTTTAAGGCTTCCAAATTTTCTATCAATATCACTTAGTAGCCTTAAGATAGCTAATAACTTTCTTGGAAGTTGAAAAGGAAGCATTAATTTTATCTTTCTGATGGAGAGGAATTCAGCACTGGAATGACAAAAAGAAAGCCACCAAGAAAACTGTTTTACATGGACAGCTAATGTACAGTGGTAAGCTAAATCAGACAATTTGAAGGGCTGCCATTAAGCAGACAGAATTGTCAACTAACCGGAATTTTCATTCTCTGTCCATTGAGCACATTGCTGTGTGTACAATGGGACCACTGGCTACTGCGTGAAAAAGCACCCACTTCTTCCACATGGAGCAAATTCTATATATGGCCATCTTTGGACCTGTAGATGGCCTTCATAAGTCATGGAGCTGTCCAAAATACATCAGACGTAGCAGTGAATCTGAGACTATGACTACAGTAAATCTAGAAACTTTATAAAGTCATGCAGAATGAAAGATGCTGTTTACGTTGAAATGAGCTAAGCTACAAACAACATTCAGTTTAAGCCAAGATTTCTCAACAGCACTATTGACATTTTGGGCTGGAAAGTTTCTTTGTTGTCGGGGATGGTCTTGTGTTTAGAAGCACACCCGGCCTCTCTCCACTAACCGCCAGTTTCAGGCCATGCCTTGACCCCCTGGAATAGCTGTAACAACCAAAAAATGTTTCCAGATAGTACAAAATGCCCTTAGGGGTAAAGGGTTGCAAAACTTTCCCCAGTTGAGAACCAGTGGCTAAAGCATATGGAAGGGGCAGTGCACTGAAATATACAAAGCTGAGTTAGAAGGTATGAAAATTAAAGCTGTTTGAGAAATAGCAAGGATGAGGAAGAAGAAAAAAAGTTAAACTTGATGATGATAAGTCACGAAAAAGTTCAAATACTCTGGTGAATTTTGAAGAGGTGCTTAAATACATAAATCAGTGTGTCTGGCCATCAGGGTTCTCCTAGATCAGTGGTTTGCAGAGTGTGGCTCCCACATCAGCAGTATCAGCATTGCCTGGGAACTTCTTCAAAACACAAATTCTTGAGCCTCACCCAAGATGTATTAAATCAGGAACTCTGGGGGTGGGGCCCAGCACTCTGTGTTCTAACAAGCCCACTGGGTGATGGTGATGCACCCTGAAGTCTGAGAACCACTGTCCCAGAAACTGGAGGCTCTCATCATGGTCTTCACGGAAGCCTCTCTCATTTCTCCACATCACACTTTTCAGAGATTTAAAAAAAAAAAAAATACTGGAATTTTCTTTCAGGACCTAGAGATCTGTCTCAGCCCCTATTAGAATGCACTGCTGTTCATTTCTAAACTCTACACACTTTACTTTCAAAACTTAATGACCTTGTTTGTGTGTTTTGTTTGTGGGAACATTCTCTGTTGACTTAAGCTGCTCATTGATAAAAAAGCTTTACCAAAAAAAAAAAAAAAACTCTGTATAAAGTGAATACCTGATGATACATTCTACACATACAATATGTTAATACAGCCAACCATATATCCTCTATTGTAGCCCCAAGGAAACGTTGGTGGTGGGCAGCAGCACAGACCCTTGGCTTCACTAACTTACAATCTATTATTTGCATAACAAGTGATTGCTTTACAAAACTGCAAATTAATTAATAAAAAAGATTGCATATTGTTCTTCTTGAGATCCTTTATAGTAATTTACATACATTGTTTTCCAGCCCCCTACCCCATATAGGTTGCCATCTGTCCAAGGCCATCTACTTACCCGGGTGCCCCTCTCCTACAGATTCCGATGTGAACATGAATGCTCCTTCCTCACTTAGAGAATGATCGCACAAGCCATCCACTGATCCATTCATCTCTTCACACTTCTCCACTCAGCTTCTTTGAGGTAACAATTTTAATGCTGGGATCTGGCCTAAGGATTTTTCTAGTTTTCCTCCTTTAAACCCAACAGGCTCGTCTTTGGCAGAGCCACGGAGCTCACTTCTGCGTAAGTGCCCACGAGCACGTGAGAGTAAAGGTGCGGATGGGTGAGGAGGAGGGACTGGAGAGGGATGTGTCACTCCCTCGGGCTGGTCAGAGCTTGCTCCTGACGGACTCCTATATATGGAAAAGTGAAAGAGAAAACTGGAGGAGTCCACTTTCTGGGAAAGGGGGTCTTCTTACCTTGAGGAGTTTCAGCCCTCAGCTCTCATCTCCCAAGCCCTAAGCGTGTGATCAATGTATGGCAAAGAAGGCTGCGCAGATTCTGCAGAACTGAAGCTCCTCTGGGACTCTGCTTTAGCTCTGCAGCTCATCTCCTCGGTGTTCCAAGGCTAACATCCCACGTAGGAGGTGGGGGTCTGTGGTTGCCCAGGGATACAAATAGGAAGTAAAAAACTCCTTCCCAGGGATATGGTTTAGGCTGAGATCACAGCACAGGGTGGCTGGCCATTGCTTCTGGGTTCCCTGCCTTCCCCCCACATACTTTGTCTGGATTGGGCTCTTCCCCTTCTTCTACCTTCTCAGAGCAGAACATGCACCTGTATTCTGAGTCAGTTTAGACATTCAACAATAGATTCATTTAGAGAAAAAGCTTTTGAGCCCACTTTTTTCTGCTAATAGAAATCACATAAACTGTCAACTTCTCTAAGATGCTGGCAGTCACATTAACAAGCAAGATGTTAAAAAAAATATCTGGATAGGCTATGGAGAACAATGACTTTTGGGGAAAAAATCCTGAGAGGCAGATGCATTATAGGGAAATTATCAGACTCCAGTTTCCCAAAGCTTCCATATGATAAACTAAGCATCTACACATTAGGTCCTATACACTTGATAAACACCCTTCTCGCAAGATGTCTGCATTATTTTTGCTTTGACCAAGAAAAGAAGTAGACAGGATTATATACTGAACCAATTCTTGCATTAAATGCCAGCATCTTTTACTTCACTCTCTCCGGCTCTCAGATATAGCTGCATCCTTTGGCCCAAGGAACAAAAGGGAATTGAAAGCAAAGAGACTGAGAATGGGTGGCGAAACTGGTTCCCACTAGAATGCAATAAAACGTAATCAACCAAAACCTCATGCATCAAACATTGCTCTGTGGGAAGCAAAAAGTAGAACACAATTGTATGAACTAATAATTCTGGCAATTGAATTCCCTCTTTACTTAGAAGATGAACATTAAAAAATTTAAAAATTTTTTTCCAGTGCTCCAAATGCTGAGTTTTCCAACTGGTCAACAGTGGCAGTACTATGCCTGCATATTAAAGTCACCTCTGCTGGGATAAAGTAAGAGATTTTATATATACACATTTAATCAGAGGCATTTCACAAAGAGGGAGCTGGAATGCTCAGTCACAAGATTGCAGAATGTCCAAAGAGGAAAAGGCCACTGGAAAGGAATGGAAAATTAGGAATCAAAATAGGGACTTTAGACAACATGGCCTTGTCCCTGTCAACACACAGGAATCCTGTTTGCACTTAAAATATTTCAACATCATTGTCCCTTTGTAAATTTCTTCTGGGTACATTGGTTTCAAACCTGGAGGCAATATGAGCTAATGTTTAATGTGAACTGTAGACCTGGATTACACTAGGAGTTAACAACTATAGTCATTATGTTCTAAATTTGCTTTAAGAAACAAGATGTGCATCCAGATTCCCAGAGCTAGCAAGAAGTCAGAAAACAAAGCAGTCTAACTGCCCTCTGAATTCCAAAATGAATAATAGCATCATGGGGTAAAGAGGCAGGGGGTGGGTGAGGGGGAGTGAATGGAAGTGGAAGGGACAATGTCCTGTCCAGAGAAGTAGCACTTCAGAAATGTATGCAGGGGGCTTCTGCAGCCTGGACATATATTCAGTGTGAGGCAGGGATCTGGAAGGCACCTAGTTGAGAATCCACTTTATATGAGTCTCGTGTGACATTCCTAAATGGCAATACTAGGCCACCATATGCTCTTTCAGCAGATGAATGTTAATAAAAAGTGCACAGAACACAGTGGTTGGGAGTGCAGGCTTCAGGGCTGGGGTTCTGTTTTGCCTTTTATCCTCTATGCACCCTGGGGTGGGCTTCCTACCCTCTTAAGGGTGCTGTTTCCTCATCTTTTAAAGGGGGTTAAATAATTACCTACCTCATAGCATTGTTGTCAGAACTATATAAGATCACATGGGTATGTTAAGTACTAAGCACAGTGCTAGCACATAATAAGGATTTAATAAAATATTACATAAGCACCTTATAGGGGCTTCCCAGGAGGCATTAGCAGGTTCAACCCCTGGGTCAGAAAGAACCCCCGGAGTAGGAAGTGGCAACCCACTTAGGGTTAGGGTTAGGGTTAGGGTTAGAGTATTCTAGTATTCTTGCCTGGGAAATCCCATGGACAGAGGAGCCTGGTAAACTGCAGTTCATGGGGCAGCAGAGTGACACGACTGAGTGAACAAAAGCACCTTATATGTTTACGTACATGATTTTCTCCTGGAAAAAAGTAGATATCTATATGTGCGTTATTTGCATCTTGTTTTTTTTTTCCTGACAATATACTTTTGTCCTCTTTTTACATCTAATTTTTAGCACTTGACTAGTATCCCACATGAGGATATAAAATACATTATTTAGCCAGTCAGATCCCAGTGGCTAGATATTTTCAACTTCTCTAATTATTTCATGTCACCATGATGCTGCAGAGAAAATACTAATCATTGGCATGCTTTTAAAAATAAGACAAAATGCAAGGCCCTGGTAATACTGAACTAGATCAAAAATTTCCCTTTTGTGATAAATTTTACCCAGTTAGAGAACAGAAACCAAGAGTCAAAGTAGCACCATCAATCTGTCCTTTTCAGATGGAACTGGCAGATATTAGCAACAAAGTAATTATCTAGAAAGCTGAACGGACAAGAACTATATAGCCCTAATCTACCGTCATAAACTCAAACTAAAGCCTCCCTTATGCTGTCCCATTCTCCCTTACACGTGAATTGTCCTAATGTCCCCACCCAGCTCCACTGATTACCTAAGTCCAACACAGTGTGTCAAAGGCCCAAAGTTGATCTCGTTTCCATGCAACAACCTTCAACTCTAAACCTCGGCTGACAAACCTCTGAAGAAACTTGGCTCTGAAAATACCACTTTCAGTTAGATTTACCCCTGAGGAATCTCTAAATGTCAAAATTAACAAGTGGAAGACCATGTTTATCATCTGTGGCTGAACTTCAGCCTTCTCAAAACAGGAAGTTAAGGATAAGGCAGAGTTGTAGATGCCCTAGCTAAGCACTAAAGAATGCACTAACACAGAGACACCCCGCAAAGACTGGGAGGATATTTCTTCTCTTTTCTAGGATCCAGGTATATAAGGAAACTCTGTCAAAACAATGGTCAGCTACTCAGCTAAGGAAACACAGACTCCATTGGCCACACAGGACAGAAAGACAGAATACAAAATAGTTCAGGAAAACATAAAAGAAACAGTGACCCAATTTTTCAGAGAACTAGAACAAATAATTTCACAATTTGTATAGAGATACAAAATACCTCGAATAGCCAAAGCAATCTTGAGAAATAAGAATGGAACTGGAGGAATCAACCTGCCTGACTTCAGGCTCTACTACAAAGCCACAGTCATCAAGACAGTGTGGTACTGGCACAAAGACAGAAATATAGATCAGTGGAACAGAGTAGAAAGCCCAGAGATAAGTCCATGCACCTATGGACACCGTATCTTTGACAAAGGAGGCAAGAATATACAATGGAAAAAAGACAATCTCTTTAACAAGTGGTGCTGGGAAAACTAGTCAACCACTTGTAATAGAATGAAACTAGAACACTTTCTAACACCATACACAAAAATAAACTCCAAATGGATTAAAGATCTAAATGTAAAACTCCTATAGGAGAATATAGGCAAAACACTTTCTGACATAAACCACAGCAGGATCCTCTAAGACCCACCTCCCAGAATATTGGAAATAAAAGCAAAAATAAACAAATGGGACCTAATTAAAATTAAAAGCTTCTTCACAACAAAGGAAACTATAAGCAAAGTGAAAAGACAACATTCAGAATGGGAGAAAATAATAGCAAATGAAGCAATGGACTAAGAATTAATCTCAAAAATATCCAAGCAACTCCTGCAGCTCAATTCCAGAAAAATAAAAGACCCAATCAAAAAATGGGCCAAAGAACTAAACAGACATTTCTCCAAAGACATACAGATGGCTAACAAACACATGAAAAGATGCTCAACATCACTCATTATCAGAAAAATGCAAATCAAAACCACAATGAGGTACCATTACACGCCAGTCAGAATGGCTGCTATCCAAAAGTCTACAAGAAATAAATGCTGGAGAGGGTGTGGAGAAAAGGGAACCCTCTTACACTATTGGTGGGAATGCAAACTAGTACAGCCACTATGGAGAAGAGTGTGGAGATTCCTTAAAAAACTGGAAATTAAAAAAAAAAAACTGGAAATAGAACTGCCATATGACCCAGCAATCCCACTTCTGGGCATACACACTGAGGAAACCAGATCTGAAAGAGACACGTGCACCCCAATGTTCATCGCAGCACTGTTTAAAATAGCCAGGACCTGGAAGCAACCTAGATGCCCGTAAGCAGACGAATGGATAAGAAAGCT
The DNA here is from genome assembly GCF_023699985.2 of Odocoileus virginianus. Taxonomy (NCBI): domain Eukaryota; kingdom Metazoa; phylum Chordata; class Mammalia; order Artiodactyla; family Cervidae; genus Odocoileus; species Odocoileus virginianus. Next base: position 69,054,402 of record NC_069680.1, read on the forward strand.
GTGGTACATAAACACAATGGAATATTACTCAGCCATTAAAAAGAATACATTTGAATCAGTTCTAATGAGGTGGATGAAACTAGAGCCTATTATACAGAGTGAAGTAAGCCAGAAAGAAAAACACCAATACAGTATACTAAAGCATATATATGGAATTTAGAAAGATGGTAACGATAACCCTGTATGAGAAACAGCAAGAGAGACACAGATGTATTGAACAGTCTTTTGGACTCTGTGGGAGAGGGTGAGGGTGGGATGATATGGGAGAATGGCATTGAAACATGTAAATTATCATATGTCAAACAAATTGCCAGTCTAGGTTCAATGCATGAGACAGGGTGCTCAGGGCTGGTGCACTGGGATGACCTGGAGGGATGGGATGGGGAGGGAGTTAGGAGGGGGATACAGGATGGGGAACACATGTACATCCATGGCAGATTCAAGTCAATGTATGGCAAAACCAATACAATGTTGTAAAGTAAAATAAATAATTAAAAAAAAAAACAGTGACCCAACAAATGGCAACAGCAAATGCAGGGAGAGAATATCTTATTCCAGAGTTGCTACATTATAACATTAAAAAAATGTTCATTTTCCAACAAAAAGTTACCAGGCACACAAAGAAACACAAAAGTATAGCCCTTGTGCAACGGGGGAGGGAGGGGCGGCAGGGGGGGAGAAACTAATAGAAACTGCCTTTGAGGAAGCACATGCATTGTACTTACTCATACTTACTGGAACAAAGACTTAAAATCAACTGTCTTATATATTCTCAAAGATACAAAGAAACCATAGACAAAAAAATTAAAGGAAGTCAGCATAGTGTCTCACCAAATAGAGAATATCAATAAAGTGACAAATTTATAAAAATAAGCCAACTAGGAATTTTGGAACTTAAAAGTATAATAACAGAAATCAAAAATTCATTACAGGGGTTCAGCAGCACTTCTAAGCAGACAAAACAGTCAGTGAATATGAACATAAACCAATTCAGTTCAGTTCAGTTCAGTCACTCAGTTGTGTCTGACTCTGTGTGACCCCATGAACGGCAGAACACCAGGCCTCCCTGTCTATCACCAACTCCCAGAGTTCACCCAAACCCATGTCCATCAAGTCAGTGATGCCATCCAACCATCTCATCCTCTGTTGTCCCCTTCTCCTCCTGCCCTCAATCTTTCCCAATATCAGGGTCTTTTCAAATAAGTCAGCTCTTCACATCAGGTGGCCAAAGCACTGGGGTGTCAGCTTCAACATCAGTCCTTCCAATGAATGTTCAGGACTGATCTCCTTTAGGATGGACTGGTTGGATCTCCTTGCAGTCCAAGGGACTCTCAAGAGTCTTCTCCAATACCACAGTTCAAAAGCATCAATTTTATGGTGCTCAGCTTTCTTTATAGTCCAACTCTCACATCCATACATGACCACTGGAAGAACCATAACCTTGACTAGACAGACCTTTGTTGACAAGGTAATGTCTCTGCTTTTTAATATGTTGTCTAGGCTGTCATAACTTTCCTTCCAAAGAGTAAGCGTCTTTTAATTTCATGGCTGAAGTCACCATCTACAGTGATTTTGGAGCCCCCAAAAATAAAGTCTGACACTGTTTCCACTGTTTCCCCATCTATTTGCTATGAAGTGATGGGACCAGATGTCATGATCTTAGTTTTAGGAATGTTGAGCTTTAAACCAACTTTTTCACTCTCCTCTTTCACTTTCATCAAGAGGTTCTTTAGTTGTTCTTCACTTTCTGCCATAAGGGTGGTGTCATCTGCATATCTGAGATTATTGATATTTCTCCCAGCAATCTTGATTCCAGCTTGTGTTTCATCCAGCCCAGTGTTTCTCGTGATGTATTCTGCATGTAAGTTAAATAAGCAGGATGACAATATACAGCCTTGACGTACTCCTTTTCCTATTTGGAATCAGTTTGTTGTTCCATGTCCAGTTCTAACTGTTTGCTCCTTGACCTGCATACAGGTTTCTCAAGAGGCAGGTCAGGTGGTCTGGCATTCCCAGCTCTTCCAGAATTTTCCACAGTTTATTGTGATCCACACAATGAAAGGCTTTTGCATAGTCAATAAAGCAGAAATAGATGTTTTTCTCGAACTCTCTTGCTTTTTCTATGATCCAGCGTATGTTGGCAATTTGATCTCTGGTTCCTCTGCCTTTTCTAAAACCAGCTTGAACATCTGGAAGTTCTTGGTTCATGTATTGCTGAAGCCTGGCTTGGAGAATTTTGAACATTACTTTACTAGTGTGTGAGATGAGTGCAATTATGCGATAATTTGAGCATTCTTTGGCACTGCCTTTCTTAGGGATTGGAATAAAAGCTGACTTTTTCCAGTCCTGTGGCCACTGCTGAGTTTTCCAAATTTGCTAATTGAGATTATTCAATTTGAGGAGCAAAATTAGGAAAGAATAAAGAAAAATGAACAAAGAAGCATGTGGGATACCATCAAGTTTAACAACATGTGCATATATGGGAACCCCACAGGGATAGGAGAGAGTGGAAAGAATAGAAAGAATACTTGAAGAAATGATGCCTTAAAACTTCAAAAATTTGGCGAAATACACAAATTTACAGATTCAATATGTTCAACAAACTCTAAGCAGGATAAAATCAAAGACATCCACACTGACACACATTATAGCCAAAATATGAAAGACAGAGAGATTCTTGAAAGGAGCAAGAGAAAAGCATCTCATGACATAAATGGACTCCTTTATGACATTAAAAGCCAGTTTCTCTTCAGAAACTGTGGAAGCCAGAAAGCAGTAACATATTTAAAATACTGAATGAAAAAAAAAAAACCTGTCAACCAAGAATTCTACATTCAATAAAATTATACTTCAAAAATGAAGGGAAAATGAAGACATTTAGATAAATAAAAACTGAGGGAGTTTGCCACAGTAGATGTACTCTATACATAATGCTAAAGGGAAGGCTTCCAGGCTGAAATTAAAGGACACTAGATAGTAACTCAAAACCACACAAAGAAACAACAATGGTACACACACAGGTATAGACATAAATATAAAAAGTAGTATATTGCATTTTTCTTTCACAACTCCTTTTTAACTTAAAAGTATAAAACTTCTGTTAATGGCTACAGTAATTAGGGACAAAAAACATGGCAGGTGAGACTGAGCTATCAAGGAGCAGGGTCTTTGTATACTATTGAAACTATGTTGGTTTTAATTCAAACTCAATAGCTATAAATTTAAGATAACTGTAATTCACTAAGGAAAAAACCCAGTAAGGTAAGCACTAAGCAAAAAGTACAGAAAAGAAACAAGAATCAAAATGGTACAATAGGAAAAAAATCAATCACAAAAAAGACAAAACTGAAGAAGTAGAGAAACAAAAATGATGACATATAGAAAAGAGCAAAATGACAGAAGTCCTTTCTCATCCACAATTATTTTAAATATGAATGAATTAAACTCTCCAGTTAGGAGGAAGAATATATTAAAAATAAAATATGATCCAGCTATATACTGTTTACAATAGACTCACTTTATATCCAAATACACAAATATATTGAAAATGAAAGGATAGAAAAAGATACTATATACAAATAAAAGTCAAAAGAGAGCTAGGATAGCTAAGTTAATATCAGACAAAATAGAATTTAAGTAAAAAATTATTACAAAATACAAAGGATAACTTTATATTTTGATAAAAAGGAATAAATCATTTAAGAAGATATAAACAACATAAACATAAACACACCTAACAACAGAGTTCCAAAATATACAGAACAAAACTGACATAATTAAAGGTAGAAGGTAGAAATAGTTGGAGATTTCAACTATTTGAAGTATTCATTTTTAATAATGTGTAGAATAACTAAACAGAAGATCAATACAGAAAGAGAGGACTTGAAAAACACTATAGACCAATTAGACCTAACTAATGTATATAGAAAAATCCATTTGAAAATAGATTATTGATTATTCTCAAGTGCACATGGAATATTCTCCAAAGTAGACCATAAGTTAGGTGACAAAACTTTCCATGCATCTGAAAAGACTGAAATCATACAAGGTATCTTTTTTGACTACAATGGAATGAAGACAGACATCAATAACAGAAGGAAACCAGAAAATTCACAAAAACATGAAAATTAACCTGCACAATCTTGAATAAAAATGAATCAAAAAGAAATTACAAATGAAATTTAAAAATACTCTGATGTAAAGGAAAATTAACATGACAGAATTTGTTATGCAGCCAAAAGCAGTGCTCAGAGTGAAATGTATAATTGTAAATGCTTATATATATATTTTAATAGATCCCAAACCAATAACTTAATTTTACACCTTGAAAATCTAGGGGAAAAGAGCATGTTAGACCCAAATCTAGCAAAGGAATAACCTGACAGGGATTAGAACAGAGATAAATGAAATAGAGAACAGGAACACAAAATAGAATCAACAAAAAGTTGGTTCTTTTAAAAAAATCAAAATTGACAAACATTTAGCTCAATGGACCAAAAGACACCAAAGAGAGAAAACTGAAGTTATTAAAAGTAGAAATAAAGCTGGTGACATCAGTACAGACCTTATGAAAGTAAAAAGGACTATAAAACCAAACATGAACTGTAAGCAAATTAGATAACTGGAAGAAATGAGCAAATTTCTAGAAACACAAACAACAAAAAATTTACTTTAAAAGAAATAGAAAATCTGAAGGAAAAAAAAACTTGAGAGATTGGATTGCCAATCAAAAACCTTCCAATAAAGAAAACCCCAGATCTAGACGATTTCACTGGTGAAGTTCCCCAAATATTTAAAGGATAATTAACACCAATCCATCCCAAATTCTTCCAAAAAATAAAAGAGGAGGCAATACTTCCTAACTCATTCTATTTGACCAGCATTACACTGATTCCAAGGCAAACTAAGATATCAGAAAAGAAGAAAACCATAGACCAATGTTGCTTATGAATATGGATGAAAGAGTCTTAGCAAAATACTAGCAAACATGTTTCAGCAACATATTAAGAGAAATATACATCATTACCAAAGCTGATTTATCCTAGGAATGCAAGGGTGGTTAAATATGAAAATCAGTGTAATACACTATAGTGATAGAATGAAGGGGAAAGAAACCACATAATCATCTCATCTGATGCAGAAAAAGGATTTGAAAAATCAAAATGATAAAAACATTCAACAAACTTGGAGTATAAGGAACTTCCTCAACATAATAAATAGCATTTTTGGAAAACCTACAGCTCACATTATACTCAGTGGTAAATAACTGAAAGCTTTCCCCCACAAGATCAGAAACAAGAGAAGAATACCCATTTTCACCACTTCTATTCAACAATGTACTGGAAATTCTAGCCAGAGCAAATGGGCAAGAAAAAGAAATAAAAGGTATTGAAACTGCAGAGGAAGAAGTAAAACTATCTCTATTTACAGATAACATAATCTTGTATATAGAAAATCTTAAAGAATCCACACAAAAGTAAGCTATTAGAGCTTATAAACTAATTTAGCAAAACTTTGGGGTATACAATAAACACATAAAAATCAGTTATTTCTATATACTATCAGTGAATAACATGAAAAGGAAATTAAGAAAATGATTCCATTTACAATAGCATCAGAAAGAATAAAATAAAAATTTAACAGGGTTCAAGATTTTACAGTAGAATACTACTAAAAATTTCTGAAATAAATTTTTAAAAATCCTAAGTAAATGGAAAGACGTCCCATATTTATGAGTTCAAAAACAAACTGTTAAGATGGCAATAGAACCCAAAGCAATCTACAGATTCAATGCAATCTCTATCAAAATCACAGAGGCATCTATTGCAGAATTATAAAAGCTTATATTAAAATTAATATGGAATTGAAAAAGATCTCAAATAGCCAAACAATCTTGAAAAAGAAAAATGAGGTTAGAGGACACACACATTTTCTAATTTCAAATTTTACTACAAAAGCTATAGTAATCAAAACAGTGTCCAATACTGGCATAAACAAAATGTTTCCAAAACTAGAAAGCAATACATCATTCCCAAACCTCTGGGCTTTCTTAGGCTCGTTTCTCATAGAGAAATAAAAGCAAAATGTTTCAGATTAAATGGCGCTGTAGGGTTCTAATTATAGTACTCAACTGTAGTAGGCCTTCTAAAAAAAAAAGTTGAGTTTTATTCCGGTGTAATTTATGGTAGCTGTGGGAAATTTTCAGAAAATACAGAAAAGAAAAATAATATATTATATTCTTCCATTCATAAATTGATGAGCATGATTAATATGTTTGCATATTTCCTCCTGAAGGAACTATATCCATGTATCTCTGTGGTATAGTCCCCTATATGTGTTACTCAGATTAAAAATCTGAGAGTTAATTAAACCTTCTGAGTTCTAGTTCCAGATGAGATGGGGAAGGACAAAAAGCAGGCTCTACCCTGTCTCTCCCGCGAATGCAGCTATAACATCTTCACAGAACGCATGAAGTAGCTGTTGGAGGATTCTGCAAAGTAAACAGTAGTAGACAAATAGGGGAAGAGACCAAAATGCAAAGTATCACTGAAAAGGCAGGGAGGTTCCCCTTTTTTCCCCTCCTGTATCTTGGACCCAAGGCAGTGCAAAACTCAGGAGTGGGTGTCGGGGCGCACACAGAGAAAACTCTGGAAGATGCCATTTGATTGACACAAGAGCAGGAAAAGGGATTCCTAGGTTGAGACAGTGGAGGGAAATCATTTGTACTTCTTTTCCTTTTTCCGTTCTCTGGAGCCCCTGCCCCTAGACAATTCCGGGGTGACAAAATTGGCAGCTGGCCCTGTAGGCACCTAAAATCCTGGAGGGGAAATTTCTCTCCAAATGGAGGAGCTGTAATCCCAAGAAAGTGGAACCATTCCCTGTTGTTTTTTCTTAGGCACCTGGCCAAGTCTCAGGTGCAGGCTTAGCCATACAAAATATACAGCAGAGCAGGGTAACTAAAAGCCAGTTTTCTGGACAAAAGATAAAAAGGGCAGGCCCAGAGTGGGGAAAAAAAACTGGAAAGATCACAGAGGGAAGAGCTCGAGAAAGAGGTCCAATAACACTGTAAGATGCTAATGATAGGGGAAGTGGGGATTCAGTGAATACAGAAACTCTGTACTAACTCTGCAATAATTTTGTAAATCAAGAAGAGTTCTAAACTGTTTTAAAAATTGAAAATTTACCTCAGCTCCTTCACTCCTATATTCATTCACATGACTCACTGAATTATTTACTGAGCACCTACTATGTTATGCTCCAGATATTGCTCTAGTCTCTGGAAATACAAACAGCAAAACAAAACCCAGCATGACTCCTGACATCAAGGAGCTGACAGTGCAGCAGAAAACAAAAGAAATAACACTAAGGCATTGTCAAGTCACAGAAAAAAGTGTCACCACTTTTAAAATTAAAAATTATCTTCTTGAGAAAAAGCTTTGAGGGCTTCCCTGGTGGTCCAGTGGTGGAGTCCGCCTCACAATGCAGGGGATATAGGTTCAAGCCCTTGTCCAGGAAGATCTCCCATGCTTCGGGGCAGCTCAGGCCCATGTGCCACAACTATTGAGCCTGCACACTCTAGAGCCTTGCCCTGTAGCAAGAGAAGCCACCACAATGAGAAGCTTACGCACTACAGCTAGAGCATAGCCCCTGTGGCCACAGCTAGGGAGGACCCACGTACAGCAATGAAAACCCAGCACAGCCAAAAATAAATAACTAAATAGTTAATTTTTTTAAAAAAAAAACACAAGAGGAAGAAAAATCTTTGAGAAGTTAAAGGCCCAGACTGAAGACCATACAATTGACAGCCAAAGAGCAGGAATTCACAACAGAGGAAGAGGCCACTCTGGAGCTAAATCTCTAGCAGGAGGCCCAGCCCCTGGCCTTAGCAGGAACAATTCTTCTGAGTTTAAGTTTACACCAGAAGATCAGGCTAGCTGTCATCTCTCCATAAGCCACTCTGTGCTGAGGGACAAGACGTGGATAAGAAGCTGCATGCCCTGCTGGGGTGCCATCTCAGCAGTGGTAGGAAGGGAGCAGGGCAGCATGCCAGGACAGCCTCCCCCAGGCTGCCCAGGGACCCATGCATCTACCATCTTTCCCTGTTCACATATGAATGCTAGGCATTCATTCTGTGAATGTGAACTAAATGCCTAATGTATATCAGGAATAGAGCAAGCCCTCCTGAAAATTCCAGGCAACACTGCGAGAAAATGTTCCAGGCACTGGGAAGATCGTTTACAGAAACCCACAGCTAGAGAGAGTATGAGGCCTTTGTGATATTTCAAGTTATTTGGTGAGGCTGGGGTGTGGGCTGGGGAGCTGCCAGAGAGAAGACTAGACGTGGTGGCAGAGGCTAGATCACGAAGAGCTCTGTTGTTCCTGTAAGGAGTCTAGGCATCTTCCTCATTACAAAGGGAAGTTGATGAAGGGTTTCAAGCATGTGCCTGGAACTGAGAAAGTAACATTGAAACATATACATTATTACTACATGTAAATTAGATAGCCAGTGGAAATCTGCTATATGAAACAGGGAGCTCAACTCCGGTGCTCTGTGATAACCTACAGGGGTGGAATGGGGTAGAGGGTGGGAGGAGGTTCAGGAGGGAGTGGACATTCTTATACCTATGACAGATTCTTGTTGATATATGGCAGAAACCAACACAATATTGTAAAGCAATTATCTTCCAGTTAAAAATAAATAAATTTAAATTAAAAAAAAAAGATGTGCATGGATGGGACTTTTTAGGGAAACCATTTTGCCAGCTGCTGCCACTGTTTTATGCCCATCCAAAGGGACGACAGAGGATGAGATGGTTCGATGGCATCACCAACTCAATGGACATGAGTTTGGGTAAACTCCAGAAGTTGGTGATGGACAGGGAAGCCTGGCGTGCTGCGGTTCATGGGGTCGCAAACAGTTGGATATGACTGAGAGACTGAACTGAACTGAACTGAACTAGAGCTGTCTGTCTCAGAGGCAGAGAGATTACTTGGCATAGGTGGAAAGCAGCAGTGGGATTTGATACCTCACTGGATGCAGGAAGCAAAAAGGAGGATTTAGGGATCACTTCCAAGTGACGGACCTGGGTGAATACACGGGATGCCACAGTAAAGTAATAATGACAATAAATACTAACACCGTGTATTCTCAAGATGACTTAGACCCTGCCAGGAGGTGAGTGAGTACTGACGCTCTGGGGAGGGCTGGGTGCTCTCAGGGACTTGTGCCAGTCTCCTACCCTGCAAATACCAGCATTGCCTGTTACACGCATTCCCCATGTCTTACTCAACAGGTCAGGTTGTGTTAAATGAGCCTCCAGAAAATTGAAAGTCTTTACAGACATAAAGTATGAAAATAATCCCATACTCTAATCAATAAAGCCATTTCTACAAGAATTTCTATAAATATGTGATTCTATATTTAAAAACTAATATTCTGAAGGTTATTGTTATCATGAAATAAACACTACTCATTTTACATAAGCAAACACACTTGCCAAGGTAAATATATAACTGAAGTAACAATGGAGCCAGCATGGGTGTGTTTAATGTCAGCCAATAATTTTGGAGGAAAAAGCAGGAAGATGGGTGGGATGGAAGAGTAGCATATGATTGGCCCTCTGATCTCCCAATATAGTGACACCTTAGTGGAGGGAAGGAAGGGGTGGATTACAGAAACCCAGTTGTTAGACAAATCACAAATTCCATGTGTTCCTATGGAGTCCTCTACTCAGCTAAAAATAGCTTTGCTGTAGATGATTTAGCATTTTTAAAGTAGAAAAATGAGTCAAATCTATGAATCAATTCACAGCAATCAATATGAATGTTAAATATACTATACATGATTTCAAGAAATTAGGCATCGCCTTTCAACTCTAAACTGAGAAGTTAGCTAGGATGTAGCTAGACATCTGTCAGCTCAGGCTAAGGACCCTAAGGACTACATGTATGCATATAACTTCCATTTTGATTAAAATCAGCATGGCTGTAGTCAGTCATCATAAATAAGTTCTATTTTAAAAATTGAAGGTTATCCCAACTGACCTTAGAAATTTAAAATATCATGTCCTTCCCTCTAAACTTATCAATACTGGTAGGAAATCCAGAAAGTGTATGGATTGATGTGACCTGACCTCAGTCCACAATTTACTTAATGGGGTTAAATCGCTGACCTACAGTTTCACAATACAGCCAAAGGGTACAAGAGACTGAAGTTGTCACCTTTCCCCCAGAATACAGTTTCTTTGCTAAACAAATCTCCATCCCAAAAACCTAAACACTTTAGAGGCAAAAATTGTAGAAAAAGAAAATCACAGTCATTAAGTCATCTGGCTTTAGTTTCTCTTGATATTCTGTCTTTCCCTTATTTACTCTAAAGTGAAGTGTTAGTAGCTCAGTCGTGCCCAACTCTTTGTGACTCCATGAACTGCAGCCAGCCCACCAGGCTCCTCTGTCCATGGGATTTTCCAGGCAAGGATACTGGAGTGGTTGCCATTTCCTTCTCCAGGGGATCTTCCTGACCCAGGGATCGAACCTGGGTCTCCTGCACTGAGGCAGATTCTTTACTGACTGAGCTACAAGGAAAGCCCTTATTTACTCTAGAAAATATTTTTATATAACTGAATAGTGTTGTTGAGATCTAAATATTTTAAATGAAATAAGAAACTAAAATAATTATTTAGTTAATTTAGGCCTTCCATCCAAAAGTAAATAAAATTGGGTCAGAAGTATTTCATGTTTGGCAATGTCTACAAAACTGTCTCATTTGGGGGGCTGAGAACAGATTTTAAAAACCTATTTTGGAAAGCAACACACACCTAGTGGGAGCAGCCTCCCATTCCTACTGTCTCTGATGTTAATATTCCATATTAATAAATATATACAGAAAGTCTTATAGTTCACAAAGCACTCCTGTAAGCGTCAGCTCTCACAGTAACTGAGCAGGTTACCATCCCCATTTAACAGAGGAGGAAGTCCAGGGAGATTCCATGATTTAGTTTGGGCCACACAACTGGTAAGCGACATTATACTCAAACTCAGTCCTTCCAACTATAAGTATTCTCTCCTCTACCCACACTGTGTTGCCTATTAAAAGTGCTTCAACTTTTCCCTAATTCAAGATAATAAACAAGTAAGTACAGACCTAGTGTGGTTGCTTATTTATCTGCTGCCAGCTATTCTAATGCTTTCTGCTACCAGAGCTTAGGGGAGAAAAGCCTCTCATAGCCTCAGTTGCAGAAAGCTTGCCATTGAATGCTCCAGAATTATACCCAAAGGGTCCTTGGACGATGACGCAAACACATCTCTAATTCCACTGCTCAGCATGATTTGCTTTCACTGGCTCCTGAGCCATAAGGATCACCTGTACTGCAGCACCATGTCCAGTGACTCACCAGACACCATAATGGATGAGCGACACTGCTCAGCCTGGGCTCTGAACCTACAGCAGAAAGCCTACCACCCACCTCCCCATCACCACCACCCAGCCTCCACCACCTTCCTTAAAACTGCTCACTACTGCTCAGCCCTCAAACTCCTCCAGCCACCGTGTGCCTACCAATTTTTTTTCCTCTCCAGTCCATTACCCTCCACACACGCCTTCTGAGTATACCTTGGACCTTTGTTACTCAGTGTAGTTCCCTAATGAGCAGCCTCAGCATCACCTGCCCACTTGTTAGAAATCCAAAATGTTAGGACTCCACTCTAGACTCAGAAATTAGAATCTATGCTTTAACAAAATCCTGCCAGTGTGGCTGAGTCCCTTTCCTGTCCACCTAAGGCTATCACAACATTGTTAACTGGCTACACTCCAATAAAAAATTAGAAGTTCAAAAAAATAAAAAAATAAAATTTTTAAAAAGAAATTAAAATTTGAGAAGCACTACCCTAGGAAAAAGGTCAAAGGGTGTGAAACTCCTCTTGTCTAGTTGCCACCCCATGCAGTCTTTGGACACCAGTATTTCAGGCTCTCAGAAGGTGTCACAGCCAAGTTCAAACCCTCCAGCAACAGCCCACCTGTTCATGTATTCCCCTATTGTACCCAATTCAGCTAGTACATCCAATTCAGCTAGGTTTCACAGTTTAGCAAAATAACTTAATGTTTAGCAAAATAGTCTCACTAAAGTATTGATAGCTATTGATGTCTACAAACATTCCCTGATAGACTGTTACTGAGAGAACACAGTGGTAGCAAGAAAGTTCTAAAGTCAGGGAAATCTGGATTTATATCTCAGCTCTCTCAGTGATTAGCAGTGAGAGTCTCAGAATCTTAAAAAGCTCTCTGAACTTCCATTTCTGCCTCCATAAAACAAGGAAAATCCCTACCTTGCAGAGGGAGTACACATACCACTGCAAAGTATCTTGCACACCATGCCCAGCACATAGTAAGCACTCTCTTCCTTTGGAATGAATGAGCCAACAACATCAGAGATAATTGAATTTCAAAACAGTGTGGATGCAAATAAACATCTAGGAGGTGCTGCTCCAACCAATGGAGCCACATAGGAGACATCCTGGAGTAGGTCAGCATTTCTTATGACTTGAAAAATCCAGCAACCATTACTAGCCTGAAAGTCATACACCATCCACCTCCCACCTGGTAAACTCTCCTATGCCAAATTATACTTTGGAGTCATCTGATTCTAAAGCTCTTTTTCTTCTCTCCTTGAGGAAAGTGCCTAATCATCAAAGTAAAAGGCAAACAATATTAGCAGTGGTGGAAGTAGGCTGAGGTTTTTATACTACAATAGGCTCATTTTTAGCACTTATTCAGCAACATCATCAATGGACAAGTTATTAACTAAAAAAGGAGTACGTCAAGGCTGTATACTGTCACCCTGCTTATTTAACTTACATGCAGAGTACATCATGAGAAACACTGGGCTGTATGAAACACAAGCTGGAACCAAGATTGCTGGGAGAAATATCAATAACCTCAGATATGCAGATGACACCACCCTTATGGCAGAAAGTGAAGAACAACTAAAGAGCCTCTTGATGAAAGTGAAAGAGGAGAGTGGAAAAATTGGCTTAAAGCTCAACATTCAGAAAACTAAGATCATAGCATCCAGTCCCATCACTTCATGGCCAATAGATGGGGAAACAGTGGAAACAGTGGCTGACTTTATTTTTCTGGGCTCCAAAATCACTGCAGATGGAGACTGCAGCCATAAAATTAAAAGACGCTTACTCCTTGGAAGGAAAGTTATGACCTCCCTAGACAGCATATTAAAAAGCAGAGACATTGTTTTGTCAACAAAGGTCCATCTAGTCAAGTCTATAATTTTTCTAGTAGTCACATATGGATGTGAGAGTTGGACTATAAAGAAAGCTGAGCACCAAAGAATTGATGCTTTTGAACTATGGTGTTGGAGAAGACTCTTGAGAGCCCTTGGACTGCAAGGAGATGCAACCAGTCCATCCTAAAGGAAATCAGTCCTGGGTGTTCAACGGAAGGACTGATGCTGAAGCTGAAACTCCAATACTTTGGCCACCTGATGCGAAGAGCTGACTCATTTGAAAAGACCCTGATGCTGGGAAAGATTGAGGGCAGGAGAAGAAGGGGATGACAAAGAATGAGATGATTGCATGGCATCACTGACTCAATGGACATGAGTTTGAGTAAACTCTGGGAGTTGGCAATAGACAGGGAGGCCTGGTGTGCTGCGGTCCACGGTGTTGCAAAGAGTTGGACATGACTGAGCGACTGAACTGAACTGAAGAATCATTTTATTATTCGATATAACTGGTAAAATCATGCTTTAACCTGATTTTTAAATTGTCAATTTATTATACTTGAAGAAAATTAATTTGAAACATTTAAATTAAAATACATGGAAATAAAAAAATAAATAAAATAAAATAAAATACATGGAAATAATTTATAAAGATAACTGTTAAATCAGATTGGATAAAAATTTTTCATACTTAATAATGCTCCATTAATTTGTTAAAAAGACAAAATCATAAAATATGAATGGAAAAAAAGGTACAGTTAACTAAAATAAAACATTTCTACTAAACAAGAAACACTGTAAACCAAGTTAAAAGGCAACCCATCAACTGAGAGATTTCCCAATACATACAACTAAGAAAGTCAATAAGAATAAGAAACAAATCAATAATAAATATAAATAAATAATATGAACAAGCAATTCTCAGAAGAGCAAACCCATTGTTCGGTAAACATGAAAAGATTTGTAACCTCACTAAACATCAGGAAAAATTCAGATTAACAAAGAAGCTAGCACATTACAGTTCTGTCATGGGCAAAAATATTTAAGTGTGACATTACCAAGTATTGGAAGGGAATGACACACAAGGAACCCCACAGCCTGCCAGTAGGACTGTATAGAACACTCGCATGACTGCTATGGGACTCAATTTACCATCATATAGAAGCTTGAGAATAGGGACCAGGATCACACAAGGGGGTCTCATGTCTCCCAGAGTAGAGTTTTCCAACATGTGATTGCTGAGCTGGAGCAACTCCACACCTGGTAGCTTAATAGAAATGCAAATTCTCCATGCCTAACCCAGGCTTACTGCCTTACTAGGGGTGCATTCAAAGACTTCACAAATATTCTGATGCATGCTTGAGTTTCAGAATGACTGCACCAGAGAAGCTCTCACATATTAGTTTTCACTTGTTTCACAGGACATGGTGTCCTTCAGGACATAGTGTCAGAATACTAGGGACATGGTCTCTAGTTGATAGATTCTCTGGAAAGGGATGTAGGATAGAGTGTCACTAAGTGTCATGGGATGGTATGCAGACAATCAGATTTCCTCAAGTGCACACATTTTCACAGAGAGATACATACAAAGATGTATATTACAAATAAGGTATTTAAAACAGTCTGAATAGCTGCCAATAGAAGAATGGGTACAATGGTACATGGTACAACAGTTATAATAGATGAAGTATATTCATGAATTAGCAGAAATAAATCTTGAAAACATAACAGGAATGAAAAAAGCAATGTGCAGAATGACACCTATTATAGTTTGATTCCATTTAACATTCAGTTTCAATCTCACCCCAAAATATCGATGCTACTTTTGAATAAATCAATAAGCATTTACATGAAAACATCAGGGATGTATGCCTGGGTAGTACATCTACTAATCTCAAGGGAATGGTTATCTGTGGGCAAGAAATGAGAGAAATGTCAAACATATGATGAAAAGTTAATATTTGTTAGATCTGGGTAGGGGTAAAAGATATTGCTTGTATTATTCTGTATGCTATGAGTGCTAAGTCATTTCAGTCTTGTCCGAATCTTTGCGACCCCATGAACTGTAGCCCACCAGGGTTCTCTGTCCATGGGATTTTCCCATCAAGAATAATGGAGTGGGTTGCAATTTCCTTCTCCAATTATTCTGTGTACTCTTGTGTATATTTGGGGTATTTCATAACAATTAAAAATTTTTAAAGTAGTATTTCATTATACCTGTTAATACTAGAAACTCTTATTTCTGTACAAAAAAGGAATGTTTCAAAGCCACAGCCACAAGAGGTGTAGGACCTTTAAAAACTGAATCTGTGTGACATCTAGTGGTAGTAGTAATAGTTACAATTTAAGGGAAGCCTGGCAGGCTACAGTCCATGGGGTTGCAAAGAGCTGGATAAATACACAATTAGAAACAAATTTGATTCAATGTATTATTAATACCCGATTTCTGGGTTTAAATAAATTTCACAAACTTTTAAAATTTGTGCTTTTTATTTCTGTTTTCAGTGGTCTATTGTTGTTGTTCAGTTGATAAGTTGTGTTCGCCTCTTTGCAACCCCATGGACTGCAGCATGCCAGGCCTCCCTGTCCCTTACTATCTCCCGGAGTTTGCCCAAATGGTCTATACTTGAATATTTTTTATGGGGATGGCACTTTGGAACAAGGTTATCACCTCATATTTATTAATTATATGTCTCAGTCACTGATCTTGTGAAAAATGTATCAGTAATGTTAGTTCCAGTATCCCCAAACAAGGGGACCCCTGCCATCCCATTCTCTGGGTCAGTGAGGGCTGCAGCAGAGAGGCTTTGAGCTTCTCCCTTACACCCTGCTACACATCCAGCTGCCAGGCATCCCTTCTTGCCCCTGATCTGCTTCTCCTGCATAATCCCTCTAAGTCCTCAATGGCTCCACCATTATTCTAGGCCAGGGTTCTTCCTAAAGTCAACTTCCAAGTTTGCTTATGGAATTTGTCATAGCTAACACTTGGTTTTTTTTTACATTCCCCCACTAAAATGTGAGTGACTTGAGAGAAGGAATCACATCTGACACATGCCTTTCCCTTGAGAATCTAGAACAGTTCTTAGCACATAGTGCATGCATGTATGCTGTCACTTCAGTCGCGTCCAATTCTTCATGACCCCTTGGACTGTAGCCCGCTGAGCTCCTCTGTCAGTGGGATTCTCCAGGCAATAATAGTAGAGTGGGTTGCCATGCCTTCCTCCAGGGATCTTCCTGATCCAGGAATTGAACCCACATCTCTTAAGTTTCCTACACTGGCAGGGGGTTCTTTACCAAAGAATGTTCACTGATGAATTTCTACTACCACAACCCAGATTCCAGCCTTCACTACCTGAAGCCTAGACTAAGACAACAGTATTCTAAGCCAAAATCATGCTAACTACATCTTAAATTAAGCATCTCAAAAACATCTCTTTGCAAAATAGCACCACTTTCTCATCCCCCATTCCCAATAAAGTTTTCAATGTACATATCTCATATCCATTCCCACTCTCACCCTAAATGTCTTAGCTTTGACTTTAATAAGCTTCACAAACTGGTCCAGATCAACTTTCCCGAACTTCCCTCCTACTTCATCACTGAATAGATCTACTATTTCTCAGGCATACTGCAGGCATTCTCACCTTTATTTCTCCGCTCACATTTCTACTGTTCATCCACAATCCATTCTATACCTTTTTCTTTGTTTTTTATGTATGTCTTGTTTTGTTTTGACCTCTCAATTCCATGAATCTCTAAGTGACTTCTATCCACGTAAACAGTTCATAGCACTAACTACCCAACTGGTTGTCTGCAGTTCCATCATTATTTACTTTCTTGTCCATGTTCTTTCTCACCATGTGCAGAGCATTTTGCAAGGCTCTGAGCACCTCTCACAAAAGTCTATGGTGGGATTTGTGAAGTCCTCAGAGGGGAGCCAACAAGAGGAACTTGTTGAAATAAGGAAAGTTAGGTAAAGGGAGGGAGGCCATTGACCACAGTTGGGATAAGCTCCTACCATTTTTTATCTGAAGGGAGCTGGCACGTGATTCTGAATACTGTGTTAAACAAGCAATGCTTTATAATTTGATGAAGGACTGATGACAGTGACACCAGGAAGGTGACAAGCTATGAAACCTATCACATGGCTTTGGAACATGAGAGAAAGAGGAGTATCAGGCTCCCTGTACTGGATGAAAGATAACCACAAGAAGGTCAAGGAGGACTCTTCCATCATAAATTTGGCACCTGAACAGTAAGGAAGCCATTTATGATACTGCAGAGGTTAATGTGGAGAGTCATGTATGGATGTGAGAATTGGACCATAAAGAAGGCTGAGCACCAAAGAACTGATGCTTTTGAACTGTGGTATTCGAGAAGACTCTTGAAAGTCCCTTGGACTGAAAGGAGATCAAACCGATCAATCCTAAAGGAAATAAATCCTGAATATTCATTGGAGGGACTGATGCTGAGGCTGAAGCTCTAATATTTTGGCCACCTGATGCAAAGAGCTGACTCATTAGAAAAGACCCTGATGCTGGGAAAGATTGAAGGCAGGAGGAGAAGCGGACAACAGGGGATAAGATGGTTGGATGGCATTCCTGACTTAATGGACATGAGTTTGAGCAAGCTCCAGGGGATGGTGAAGGACAGGGAAGCCTGGCGTGTTGCATTTCATGCAGTCACAAAGAGTCAGACATGACTGAGTGACTGCATAACAACAAAAGGTGAGGAGGAGGATGAGCTTCTAGGAAAATAAAGTCAAGTCTGTTTCAGATGTAGCTTTTTGTAATTCCCTCAGCATATATAAGTATATTCAGTAATTTAAACATATCACACAGAACTGGGCAACAAGGCCAGCTCCAACACATTAGGTAAACAGCCCTGAACTTACTTTCTGAAACTTCCTTTCAACCACTGGCTCACATCAGCAATCCCGTAAACTCACAGTAGAGCCTTCAACATTAAGAAGCACTCAGTCCACTTCTCTCCTTCACTAACTTCGTGCCTTACCCCTTACCACCCACTCACAAACCCACTTCTGTCTTGCCCCCATCCTTAGAGTGTGTGTTTAGGCTGGACAGTGGGCACTGGTCCTGCTTCTTGGGCACTGGTCAAGCTCCTTGGTAGGGTCAGAATCCTTCCTTAACAATGACTCCTTGGCTGGGCAAAATCTTTGCAAAATCCTCTACCATGAGCTATGCTATTTGCTCTTGTCTCCCCATCCCTCTTCTATCATTGTTCTGTGCCTGCCCAGGAATCTGCTTGAACAAGGCTACTCACCTCCTCCCCTAGAGCCACAAGGCTACTCACCTCTACCCAGCTGACAGTGAGCCTAGGAGCCACGCTTTCCACTGCTGCTCTTGTTGGACTCTAGACCCCACGGTCTTGTTATATCTACCAACTGTCACCTCTAGGGCACCTCCATTATCCACTGACTGCCCTACCTCTGAGTTTGTAACAGGCTATTGGAGAATATGATTTAAGAATGCTGATGAGGTCTCTACTTACCTAGCAGAGTACCTAGCATAAAATAACATGGTAGTGGTAACAACTTCACTACTTGAGTGCCTACTAAATGCTAGGTAGTGCTACAAAAGCTTTATATGAATTAAGTCATTTAATCTTTACAACTGTGAGAGGCAGGCATCATTACTCATTACACAGATAAGGAAAGTGAGGCAGAGTAGGTATCCATAAAGTGTTTTCAGGATGAATATATTTAAAGTGGGTGCACAGTCATAAAAACAATCATTTTATTCATCCATTCCCCCAGCAGATATTTTAAAATTCATCCTCACTCAAGTATGTAACCAAACTCTGTCCTCCTTTCCTTCTTTACCAAGAGGACTAGAAGTCCATACTGCAAATTCTAGAATGCACCACTATCCCAGATGTTCTTCGCCTTCACTCAGAACATCTACTTCCCACCCATGGACGAGAGAAAAAGAGTAATTCCCAAAGTGGTTTCTTTCCTCTGTAATCTTGTTCCACACCTAATTCTCCTTCTCCAGGAACCCTGTTCTAAGTCTCCTGAACCACATTTCCAGCCTTTGCCTCTCAACTTGCCAACAAGTTGACTCAACTGCCTCTTGCCTACTGCCAAAAACATGAAACTTTTTTCTACCCAAATGAGAATCCCTTCTCAATCTTGCAAAATTCTCAAGCACTTTCTCTTCATCACAAAATTTCTCCAAAGCATAGTTTTACAGTATCTTTCCCTTCTCTACCAAAATTCATGCCTTAACCATATGATCTGAATGTCACATCCACATACTTCATGAAAACTGTAAAAAGCCCTCAAGAACCATCATGAGTCTTTCCATACATCACTCCAGTATCTCAAGTCCAGACCATGGAGGCTGACATCCATGGCCTCCATGATCTGGCTCCTAATAGTCCCTCTAGCCCTCTCTTTGGCTAGTTCCTTCACATCCCCATGGGCTTCCCTTGTGGATCAGTTGGTAAAGAATCCACCTGCAATGCAGGAGACCTGGGTTCAATCCCTGGGTTGGGAGGATACCCTGGAGAAGGGAAAGGCTAACGAATCCTGTATTCTGACCTGGAGAATTCCATGGACTGTACAGTTCATGGGGTTGCAAAGAGTCAGACACGACTGAGTGACTTTCACTTCACTTCACATCCCCATGGGTTTCACATGCTCAAAACTTACCTTTCCCTTAAGGTTCTTTCCAAGGTTCTCCCTTTCATAAAGCTTGCTCAAATAACTCCCTCCTCAGGTTCAAGAGGGAGGGGACATATGTATACCTATGGCTGATTCACGTTGAGATTTGACAGAGAACAACAAAGTTCTGTAAAGCAATTATCCTTTAATTAAAAAAAATAAATTAAAAAAATAACTCCCTCCTCTAATTTCTTTGATCCTATTTGTGCCAATTAATTGCTTCAAACACACTGCCCCAAATATGTACACACAGTTATGCTTTTCAATGACACAAAAGCTCCATCAGGGAAAAAGTAATACTTTATTTTTATTTCCTACAGTAACTAGCAGGGGCAGGATGAGGGCGCAAAATTTAAGAGTCAAGCATTCTAAGGTTCCTGTAATCACAGAGTTTGCACTTAAACTTTTATCACATTTGCCTCACCCTGGCCCTGCCCTGTAACTAGTGATGTCTTTTTTATATAGATTGAGAATAAAAGAATCTAAACCGATGAATCAATGAATGAATCAATGGTGTGTAAGTACTTTGGGTGATAACTACTCATCTTTGTTGCAAATGAGATTGGAGATGATATATATATATGCAATCACATGAGACAGTAAAAGAAGTTTGCTAAACAGTTTCTAGGAATATAATAACACCCAGGAAGATGGAGTCCCCCTAATTCTTACACAAGATGCTGCTGTGTCTGAATATAACACCTGGATTGATTTACTGCAGTCAAGCTGGGAGAAATCTGAGGAGGAAGCCAATAGAAGAGAATAACAGAGCCAAGACAGGGTCTTGGCTGATCCGTCATGCTTGGGGCCTGCCATCCTCTGCACTTCTTGTGGAGATGACTAGCTATCTGACCCTTAAAGCCAGTTGAATTGGGGTTTTAAGTTATTTCAGTGAACACAAGACTAATAGGGTATCATTTCCCAGGTGGAATGTTGTGGCAGAATAGCCAGGTTACCTCTGCAACATCCTCCTCTCTTGCTTATTCCAAGCGAAGGATGAGTGGGTCTGGTGTAAAGGCCCCAGGCCCACCTGGGACTTAAGAGCTCTTGCTCCTGAATGCCTCAGCCATGAAACCAACCAAAGACCCTATGTGCTTCCGTCTCCCCTCTGAGAAGCCAATAGACCAGACTCTCCACCTGACACAGACAAAACTGCAGCTCCCCGACTGCTTTTCTTGAGACTAACCAGTAGGAATGAAACACTGTTTTGGCCCAGTGTCCAAAGGGCACTGTCTGATGAAATTAACATCTGTGAAGTCGATTCTTTGACTCATAAGGGGCATTTGGCCCCTTATGCCTGATTTCAAACAGGATAAGAGATATTAAGTCATTAGGTACATTCAGGACCCCTAAAGTTCCCAGAAAATAATCACACTAAACTTCATGAAATTAAGAAAGATGAGTATAGCAAAGGAACAGTTTTTCATGAGAAAAAGTCTATAGAGTTTGATCTTTGGCTTCAAGCCAGAATGGTGTAAAAGGGACAGGTCCTGCACATGAAACAAAACCAGGACAAAATACCTGAAACAATCCATTTCAAGACAGTGATCGCTGAGCAACAAGGCACAGTAATCACTGAGGAATGAGGAAAAAAGTATTCTCTACTACAGTGAGGGGGGGTGGGGGATGTATATGAAGCCTGGTGTCTCCTTGACTGAAGGAAAAGGAACTGAAAGTACAGAGAAACTTACAGAGGATCCTTTTCGAGTCTTCAGCTGAGTAATAAATGCCTGTGTATGAGGAAATGACACAAAAAGAAAGGACCCCCTGAAATGATTAGAGAGCATGGCTCAAAAAGACTCAGGAAAAATTTCTCTTCCTGTCAATCACACATCAATAAAGTGGTTTTACTATATGTGAAAAGAATCTGAAAAAGAATGAATATGTGTATATATAAAACCGAACCACCTGACTGTACAGCTAAAACTAACACAAATTGTAAATCAACTATACTCCAATAAAATTTAAAAATAAAATAAATAATTTTTAAAAATAATAGATTTTCACTAGAAAAAATAAAGTGATTTCAAAAATGCAATAAAATAATTTATCTTCCCACAGCCAAAGTGGGAATCCTCATAACTCACTAGCATTGGGTAGCATACATTCGAGACTATTGCCTTAGTTGCAGGGCAAAATTAGCCCAAGACTGAATGCTCCCTTGGTCCCACTTCACAAAGCTTCTTAAAAAAAACTAAGACCTGAAAAGATATCAAACTATTTCCAAGTAACTTAATTGCACCTAGGAAAAAAGCTAGAAAATATTTACTGTAGGAATAAAAATGCTCAGCATTCAAGAAGACAAAATTCACATAAAAAATTACCAAAGAAGAAAAATAACCAATAATAAGGAAAAAATAAATCAAAATTGCCCCAATGCAATGACAGAATTAGTAACCAGAAACATTAATGCAATATTCTAATTGTCTCCTGTACATTTTAGAAGCTAGAGGAAAGAATGAACATATTAAGTAGAGGATGGATGATATTTTAAAAATAATAAATATAAATGCTAAATATACCAGACAGGATTAACCGTAGATATCACCGAGAGAAAAAAAAATCTTTAGCAACAGAAACTTTCAAAAATGAAACATGGAAAGGCAAAAAAACAAAAAGAAAGGAATTACATCAGTGAGCTCAGTTCACCCTAGAGAGAAGATAGTGAAAAAATCCTTAAGAAATAAAGACAAATTTTTTTTCAAATTTAATAAAAACCTAAGCCAAGAAACTCAAATAAACCTAAGGTATACAAAACATGAAGGAAAGTATACCAAGGCACATCAAAATCAAATTGTTCAAATGGCAATAAAGATAAAATATCAAAATCAGAGAAAATAGACATATTACATAAGAACAGCTAAGGGTGATATTAGATCTCTTATCAAAAACAAAGCAAATGAGAAGAGAGTAAGAAATCATCCTTAAAATACTGAAAGAGAAAAAACTATCAACTTACAATTTTATAAGCAGTGGAAAACTGCTTCAAAGACAAATGTTAAAATCCAGAAAACATTTATATACAAAATTCAAAGGCTTACATCTCATATCATTTACATGATAGATGATTATAGATTTCAAGCATGGGACTTATTAGACAAAACCTTAAATCAGCTATTTTAAATATGCTCAAAGAGCTAAAATAAACCATAAAAACTAAAGAAAACAGAAATTCTGGAGTTGAAAAATAGTGACTAGAATGAAAAATTCCTATGAGGAATGCAATAGCAGAGTTGAGCTGGCAGAAGAATAAATCAATATTATGGAGATAGGTCAATTGACATTATTCACTCTGAGATAAAGAAAGAAAAAAAATGTAAAATAACAAAGCCTGAAAGACAAATAGAACACCTTCAATTATACCAACATGTGCATAAAGAAGTCACAGAAAGAAAAAGAAGCTAAAATAATATTTGAAGAAATAATGGTCCCAAACTTCCCAAATTTTATAGAAAATATTAAACCACAAACCCAAGAAGCCCCAATGTACTCCAGGTAGGATAAACTCAAAGAGATGCATATTGAGGGAAATCATAATCAATCTATCCAAAGATAAGGACTGAATCTTGGGAGCAGCAACAGAGAAGCAACTTATCACATATAAGGGATGCTCAATGAAATTAACAGCTAATTCCTCATCAGAAACCTTGGAAGCTAGAAGGCAGTGGGATTATGTAGTCAAAGTGCTGAAAGAAAACACTGATAATAACTCTATATCCAACAAATCCATCCTTCAGAAATCAATGAGAAATTAAAACAAAGCTAACAGAATTCATTGCTAGCAGATTTGCTCTGCAAGAAATACTAAAGAGAACTCTTTAGGCAGAAATGAAACTGGACAGTAATCTGAATTCCCATGAAGAAATAAAGAACACTGATACCCATAATTATATATTTTTTGTTTGCAACTTTTTCTTCTATATTATTTAAAAGCAACAATTAAAAATCTGTGTTAATGGGCATATAAATTTGAATGTTATTTCTATAACAATAATAGCACAAAAGAGGAGGGAGAAAATAGAGCTATGTAGAAGCAGTTTCTGTATATAAATAAAATTAAGTAGGCATTATTTTTAATCAGAGTATTATTCATTAACATATTTCTTTGAAAGGACAGTGTCTTCAATAAACAGTGTTGGAAAAACTAGATAGCCACATGCAAAAGAATGAAACCACTATCTTACAACACTCACAAAAATTAACTCAAAATTATTAAAGACCCTAAATCATAAAACTCCTTCTAGGAGAACATAGGTGGTAAGCTCTTTGACATCATTCTTGGTGATTATTTTTTAAATTTGACATCAAACCAAAGGCAACAAGACCAGAAATAAACAAATGAGACTATGTCAAACTGAAAAGCCTCTGCCCGGCAAAAGATACCACCAACAAAATGAAAAGGCAACCTACCAAATGGGAACGAATACTTGAAAAGTCATATATCTGCTAAGGATTCGTACAATTCAATATCAAAAAAAAACTTTAAAAATAGGCAGAGGATCCAAATGTCCTTGACATTTCTCAAGGACGCACAGATGGCTAACATGAAAAGGTGCTCAGCATTACTAACCATCATGGAATGCAAATAAAAACCACAGAGAGACAGCACTTCATATCCACTAGAATGCCTTTTATCAAAAAACACAAGAAATAGCAAGTATTGGTGAGGATGTAAAGAAAATGAGTCCCTAGTACACTCTTTTGGGAACTGTAAATGGGTGTAGCCGCTATGAAAAATAGTACAGGGTTCCTCAAAACAATAAAGTAAAACTATATGATCCAGCAATTCCACTTTGGGGTATTTATCAAAGAAAATTAATACACTAACTCAAAAAGATATATGAACCTCATAAAGGATTATAAGGATTTTATGTTAACTCTATGCCAAATTAGATAACTTAGGTGAAATGAACAGACTCCTAGAAAGACATAAACTATAAAAACTGACTCAAAAAGAAACAAATACTGGAAGTAAAGAGAATGAATTAATAATCAATAGTTTCCAACAAAGAAAAGTATAGGTCTAGAAGGTTTTATGAGTGAATTCTATCAATTAAAAAAATTCTACCAATTAAAGAATAATACCAATCCTTCATAAAGTCTTCCAAGAACAAAAGAGAAAGGAATGCTTCCTTACTTATTCTATGGAACCAGTATTAAGCTGATACCAAAGCTAAAGACAACACAAGATAACTATAGACCAGTATCTGTTTTGAATATGGTTACAAATATCCTTAACAAATTCCTAGTAAATTGGCCCTAGAAAAACATAAAAAGGATCATACCATGATAAAAAACATTTAGCACATCATGAATACAAGGAATTTCCTCAATTGATTAAAAAAAAAGAACTATAAAACACCCCAGTCACATAATACTTACTTGTGAAAGATGGAAAGCTTTTCCCCTAAAATCAGGAACATAATAAGGATGCCTGCTTTCAACACTTCTATTCAATATTATACTGAAAGTTCTGGCCAGAGCAATTGAGGGAACAGAAAAAGAATAAAAAGGTACACAAATTGGAAAGGAAGAAGTAAAATTCTCTCTCTTTGTAAATGACATAATCTTGTGTATAAAAAATTCTAAGCAATCACAAAAAGAAAAAACTACTAGAGCTAGTAAATAAATTCAACAAAGTTTCAGGATATAAGACCAATAAACAAAACCAATTGTGTTTCGATACATAAGTAATGAACAATGTAAAAGGGAGATTAATAAAATAATTCCATTTATAATAGCATTAATAATACTTAGGAATAAATATAACCAAGAAAGGAGCAAGACCTGTGTGCTGAAAAATATAAAACATTTTTGACAGAAATGAAGAAAACTTAAATAGAAAAACGTCTTGTGTTTATGAATTGGAAGACTTAACACTGTTAAGATGGCCATATATCCCAAACCTGTCTAAGGATTCAATGAAATCCCCATCAAAATCCCAATGTCCTCCCTTACAAAAATGAAAAAGACAATCCTAAAATTCATATGCAATTTCAAGGGGGCATAATAGCCAAACATTGAAAAAGAACAAAGTTGGAGGGCTCACACTTTTCAATTTCAAAACTCGTAAAAATTACTAAGCTACAATAGTCAAAAGAGGGTATTACTGGGATGAAAACAGTAACATGGATTGATTGAATAGCATGGAGAGACCACAACGTATGTAAACCCATACATATACATTATCTTAATTGATTTCAACAGAGTGCCAAGACATTTCAGCAGAGAAAGAACAGTCTCTTCAACAAACGGTGCTGGGATAACGGAATAGGCAAATGTAAAAGAAGGAAGTTGGACTTTTACTTCATATTATATATAAAATTAATTTGAAATGGATTAAAGACCCAAATTAAAGTTAAAATTATGAAACTTTTCAAAGAAACCATAGGTGTAAACCTTTATGACCTTGGATTTGGCAATAATTTCTTAGATATGACATCAAAAGCACAAGTAGCAAAAGAAAAAATAGATGAACTGGACTTTTTGAAAATGAAATCTTTGGAGGATTAAAAGACACTATCAGGAAAGTGAGAGAATGAGAGAAAATATTTGCAAATTATACAACCAATAAGGGTCTAGAATCCAGAAAATATATTTTTCTGAAGAAAGAAAAAACTTAAAACTCAATTTAAAAAAAAACAAAAACAGGCAAAGGACTTGAATGAACATCTCTCCAAAGATGTAAATATGACCAACAAGCACATGTAAAGATGCTTAGTTATTAAGTAATTAGGGAAATACAAACCAAACCACAATGACATACGACTTCACACCCATTAGGATAGCCACACACAAGAAAAGAAAATGGTAAATATCAAGTGTAAGTGGGAATGATATATTGTTGGTAGGAATGTAAAATGGTGTGGCTAAAGTGGAAAGTAGCTTGGAGGTTCCTCAAAAACTTCAACATAGAATTACTGTATGACTCATTCCGAGGTATATACTCAAAAGAACTGAAAACACATGTCCACATAAAAGTTTGAATACACAGGTTGATAGCAACATTATTCACAATAGCCCAAAGGCAGAAACCACCCTAGTGTCCATGAATTGACAAATGGATGAGTGTGGTATATATCAATACAGTAAGTTATTATTCAGTGACAAACAATGTACTGATATATGGTACAACGTAGATGAACTTTGAAAACATTATGGAGGTGACAGAAGCCAGGCCATATATTCCATTTATTTGAAGTTTCCAGAACTGGTAAATTCATAGAAACCTACTTAGTGGTTGGTATGGGTTGGGAGGAGGGAGGAATGAGGATTGATTACTTAATGGGTGTGTAGTCTCCAGCTTTGATAAAGACATCCTGGAACCAGACAGTGAGGATGACTGCATGATATCAAGTACAGTGATGGCTGACTTTATTTACTGCCACTGAACTGTACACTTTAAAATGGTAAAATGGTAAATTTTATGTTATGTGCATCTTACCACAATAAAAAGTAAAACATATACTTAAAAAGTCTAATTCTTTATGAACATTGAGCTATACAAACAATTGTCTCAGATCTTTTTAAAAAAAATTATTTTCAATTTTCTTGTCCCTATCCAGAATCCAAATAGTAAATTGACAGAAAATACTGACTTTGATGGAGAAGGAAATAGCAACCCACTGCAGTATTCTTGCCTAGAAAATTCCATGGACAGAGGAACCTGGCAGGTTACAGTCCATGGGGTCGCAAAGAGTTGGCCACGACTGAGCACATCAGCAGCACTGACTTTGAGGCCCAACAAAGGCCCAGTCCAGGTCAGCTCTGTCACTTACCAACTGTTTAAAATGAGGCAAAACCCCTCTCTTAGTGCCTCAGTTTCTTCATCTGCAGACTAGTGAATAATATAAATTATGCAGGGCCTGAGTAGTGGCAATACCATACATAAGGAATAAAGGAGCACTTACCAAGGTGATGATAATAAAAAATAACTGTAATGGATTGAAAGACACTACTAAATCAAATAAATACCATGAGTCCATAATGATAATCAATTAAAAGAAATTTAGGAAAAAGTGTCACTATTCATAGCTACTTGAATTCCTTACTTTCAAGGCTAGTAATTAAGGGAAAAGAAACATTTATCTCTTTTTAGGAAGAATTACATTTGGGGGTAACCCAATGATTTTCAATGATTATGAAAAACTTTTCAGAAGATAGACATAAATGTAAAAGGAAAATAGAATTAACAATGAATTTCACAAACTCCAATGCAAAGTTTGATTTGGATAAAAATTAGCAACTAGTATTAAAATGATTAGGACTGGATGGTCATATTGTAACCATACAAATTACTTCAGAGTTGCAAGAGGGGACACAGAAGACTGGAAGCACAGACTATCATCACCCTAACCCAACGGTTATTCTTAACTGTACTGATGGTGGGTCAGATGCTGTGCTTTCTGATGTTATACATAAAAATTAGATTAGTAGTTGCCTAGAGTTGAGGGGGAAGGATCTAGGTGTCATGACCACTAAACCAGACAGTTTCTTCTTGGGGTGATGAAAATGTTCTAAAACTGATTGTGGTGATGGTTGTACAAACCAGTGAATGTACTAAGAACCAATGCATTATAAATTTTAAATGGGTGATTGCTTGTGAATTTTATCTCAATAAAGCTGTTATGTCCCAAAAATATATACAGCTATATCCAGGATAAATCATCTTCAATCCAAACAAAATTAAAAATATAGCATCTACAGAGCAGAAAACTGAATTGGAGAAAAATTAGGTATCCAGAACTATCAAACACAAATAAATAATTGAGAGCTTAAAGAAAAAAACACATTAGGGGGAAAAAGTACTGAAAAGTATCTTCTTTCTCTATTTTAGCTGAAAATAAACATTTACACAGTACTACAATTGTGTGGCACAGTGACCACAAAAGTTGCAAGCATTTAAAAATGCTGAAGAATCACTGCTCCAGCATCATAATATTAAACCAAAATTTTAATAAAAGTGATGTTTTAAAAATTGCTATGTCTCAGAAGTTAACCTATAGCTTCAGCTGAACAGTGAACTTAATATTTGGCTATTCAAGATTCAGCCAAAACGTCTATTTAACTTCATGATGCCACTTACATGTGGAATCTAAAAAACTACAACTGGTAAGTAAAACAAAAAGAAGCAGAAACCTATAGTTTACTTATGTTTAGATCCTTTATGTCTCTCCATTCTTTCACTTCTTCCTCCTCTTTGCCTCCCACTAAGAACCAGATCAGTAGGAAAATCTAGAATACTTCAACCAAAACAGGATCTCATCTAGCTACTTAAAAGTATGCCAGAACAGGAGCCATCTCCACCCCATCCTTTGTTGTCACTGTTTAGTCTTTAGTACCCCATGGACTGTGTAGCCCACCAGGCTTCTCTGTCAATGCAGGAGATGCGGGCTTCATTCCTGGGTTGGGAAGATCCCCTGGAGAAGGAAATGACAACCCACTCCAGTATTCTTGCTGGGAAATCTAATGGACAGAGGACCCCATCCTTTGGGTGGGTCTAAAATAAGTCTTGCTGCCATTAGCAAGAAACTCTGAGACTCAGATTCAAACTCAGCCTAAGTGTCTGCCTGAAGACGACAGCCTTGCCCTAGTCCCAGTGGGCATCTGCTGTATCTGTGAGTCATCTCCTAGTGGAGATGGGAGACTCTTCCCTTATACCCTGATCACCAGCTGAGTCCTCTTGAAGGCTCTCTTCCCAGACAAAGGTTGAACACCTTTCATCTCCTTTCTTATCCCATTCCACCTTCTTTCTCTTATACCAAGTTTTGGCTGGGGACCCTTCACACAAGAACATCCCCTATCGCAGAGCCACAAAGCTTCACCTTGTGACTAACGCTCTTGAGTGTTGAGTAGCACTCAGAAACTCTTGCTGCCAAATCCCAGGGCCAGACTGCACTCTTTGGGGAGTGGCATGGGCTGACTGAGTTCAAGATTGCCCTCTGAGCCTGTCTTTTCACACCTAGCCCTCCTTGATGGTGCCACACTGGTTGAGGCCGAGGCCTTGAAGGACATTCTCCTGCTGCCTTCAACACTTCTGCCTGGGTGCAGTGAACACAGGTCATCCATATGGGGGGGCAGAATGCCTGGCAGCCTGATTGACACAGAAGTTATCTATGGCTCCAGGGCACCTGGAACTTTTTTCTAAAAAAAAAAAAATGTACAGAACTGGACTTCCCTAGTGGTACAATGGTTGAGAATTCACTTGCAAATGCAAAGGACCCAGGTTTGATCTATGGTCCAGGAGGATTCCACATGCTACCAGGCAGCTAAGCCCCTGGACCACAACTACTGCACCCACATGCTTCAGCTACCGAAGCCCATTCCCTTAGAACCTGCGCTCCTCCACGAGAGAAACCACAGCAATGAGAAGCCTGCGCACCACAGTGAAAAGTGGCCCCCGCTTACTACAACTAGAGAAAACCACCCATGGGCAGCAGGGAAGAGCCAGCGCAGCCCCAAATTCTTTAAGTTTTTTAAAAAGTATAGAACGGATATAACATTTCTCTTCAATGAAATCTGTATTCTTTCCCATAATTTTTCCCCCTTTTTCTTTTCCCATTTATGCAATTAGGTTGTTCTCTTCTCACTGCGTCAGGAAAGGTATATTATAACCAAAACCAGAATTTTTTTTTAGAAGAAGCCTCTTCTTGGCATTTATGCTTCCATGCCTATACCACTCCTTAAGGAACAGAAAGGACTCATACATAAACAGATCTGGAAAAATTTTTTATAAAAGCAAATCTCTCCCTAAAGTTCAAAGCTAGCCCTGAAACTTCCAAGAGGCCAAGAGTGCAGTCAAGGTCCACAGACCACCCAGCATCCACTGAAGGAAGAGAGATCTTCCTTTCAACAGCAGCACATCATCCCTCTGCCCAAAGATTGCTGCAAAACAAACAAAGCTTCCCTACCCCAGCCGCATTAATAAGCATGGATTAGGTGGAACTACAAAGCATCATTTCCCAGCAAACTGGGGAGGGCTTTGCAGTGCACACCCGGGAGGAAACCATCATGTCTGAAGCATGTTGAATGTTCCTGAGCCCTACACAGTGGCAGCCTCTTTCACTTCTCACAGACCAGTAACTTTCACCTCAGGCCATCTTATTCTCATACAGATGCACACAATTCTTTTCAGCTGGTGCTCCTTTTGGTTGCTTTGGGAAAATTTCTCTTCTGTTCTCTCAATGACATCATACACATAACCAGTTACATTAAGAAAACAATATTTTAAGGCCACACTTGAAACTCATTTATAAAGCTGTGGTTAGAGGGAGGATAAACAGAGTACAAGTTTGGAGGTAAAAAAAATACAACCGGGGACCTCCTATTTTGAAACTTGAAGCAAGAAGAAAAATTTATTGTTCTTAGGTTGGTTGATCCTACAAATCTTGATCAATGTTTAATGCAACCTAAAAACAAAATGAAAAGTAAATATTCTTTAATATAATTATAAACTTTAACTAATACAATTAATTGTATGCTTTTGTATTAAATCAATTGTAGCATATTATATTAAAATGTGCTTTAATACAATTAGAAATTTTAATTAGTACAATTAGAAATATAATTTTCCTTGGAAGAAAAGCTATGACCAACCTAGACAGCATATTGAAAAACAGAGACATTATTTTCCAACAAAGGTCTATCTAGTCAAAGCTATGGTTTTTCCAGTAGTCATGTATGGATGTGAGAGTTGGACTATAAAGAAAGCTGAGTGCCGAAGAATTAATGCTTTTGAAATGTGGTGTTGGAGAAGACTCTTAAGAGTCCCTTGGACTGCAAGGAGATCCAACTAGTCAATCCTAAAGGAAATCAGGCCTGAATATTCATTGGAAGGACTGATGCTGAAGCTGAAACTCCAATACTCTGGCCACCTGATGCGAAGAATTGACTCATTAGAAAAGACCCTGAAGCTGGGAAAGATTGAAGGCGAGAAGAGAAGGGGACGACAGAGGATGAGATGGTTGGATGGCATCACTGACTCGATGGACGTGAGTTTGAGCAAACTCTGGGAGTTGGTGATAGACACAGAAGCCTGGCATGCTGCTGTCCATGGGGTCACAAAGAGTCAGACACAACTGAGTGACTGAACTTACTAAATACAATTAGAACTGTGAAATGTACAAGCTACACAAAATTAGAGCTTAGGTAACTTCTATGTGACTATGTAAATGAAGCTTTTTGATAGTTTCAGATTATTTCACATAAAATCCAAGTTCAACATAATAATAATTTAATTGTATCCTCAGTGTATTTATTAACCCATCCTTTCTTCTACTTCTCTGGCTATTCTCTCTTATAGTTGTCTGTATCGTTCTTGTAGGTTCCTGTACCCATCCCTTAGATGTTGAAATTTCTCATGGTTTCACCCTGAGAGGGTTTCCCAGGTGGTTCAGTGGTAAAGAATCCACCTGCCAATGCAAGAGATATAAGTTTGATCCCTGGGTTGGGAAGACACCTTGGAGAAGGAAATGGCAACCCACTTCAGTATTTTTGCTCGGGAAATCCCCCGGACAGAGGCACCTGGTGGGTTACAGTCCATGAAGTCAAAAAAGAATTGGACATGACTTAGCAACTAAACACACACACATACATACACACACACACACACACACACACACACACACACAAACACTTCACCCTGAGACCCCTCCTTCACATTCTACATTCTCTCTTGAGCATCTGACTCACTCTCCTAGCTTCGCTTAGTATATATGACTGAATTCCTCTTTCCTGCCTGGACCTCTCTCCTGTCCTCCAGACCCACCTGCATATCTCAGTGACCTGAAACTCAGCATGTCTGCAACTGAAGCCATCATTTTCACAAAACCTACTTTCTATTCATATGTTCCTCAATTCAACCAATGGTAAAGTTCAAAAAATGGTGACGAGTCCAGTTGCCCAAGGCAGAAATCTGGGCTTCATCCTTGATTTCTTTCTCCCCCTTATCCTCCCAGCTAATAGCAAATCCACTCAACTGTCCTCATCTGTGCTGTGTGCATCCTGATCCTATTCACCTTGCACTTGAATGACTATGATAATTTCCTAAGTTGTCCACTGTTTCCACTCCCACCCACTCAGATCTTCCCTGCACCTTCTAAAAACACTTATCTAATCCTCACATAAACCCTTTTGATGACTTCTACTGCACCTAAGTCCAAAATCCCTAACATGACACACAGAGCCCAGTATGATCTGGCCTATATCCACCTCTCCAACCTTCAGATCACTTCCTTCCCCTCACTCCATGCAACTCAAACCAAAATATTGGACTATTCCAGTTCCTTGAAAGCATCTTGCTGTCTCTATCTGCTAGACTTATCTCAGGCTAATTCTTTAAATGTCATTCCTGCATCAGACTCACCGAGGCTAGATCAGGTTTCCCTGCTCTGTCCTCTCAGAGAACTTTCCCCCAGCAGCCCGAGGATCCCAAAGGGCAGAAACCCAATCTGTTTTGCTCTCTGGTATTTTCTAGCTCCCTGCATAGTACTCAACCACAGCAGCCATTTAATAAAAATATATCCACTGACTGATTAGAACCAAATCCACCCAGCTCCACTTTCTGAACAGCTCTTAAAACACCATTTACTATTTTCGGTCATCAATGCTATCTCTCCGTAGATTACAATAGCCCGCCTGGTGGGT
This sequence comes from Odocoileus virginianus, assembly GCF_023699985.2. NCBI lineage: Eukaryota > Metazoa > Chordata > Mammalia > Artiodactyla > Cervidae > Odocoileus > Odocoileus virginianus. The sequence goes on from NC_069680.1 coordinate 69,087,966, forward strand.
CTTCTCAAATCTATCACTCCATTTTCTTCTACACACTATAGCCAGATGGCCTTCCTAAGACGCAGCTCTGATCACATTGACCTCCACTGCCTTTAGGATAAAATACATATGTCTGAGCACAAATTCAGGTCCTTTAGTGGCCTGGCCCCTGATTTCTCCACTGTCCCAGCTCTGATCTCTCCCTGCCTCCCATTCCCTCTCTCTTCACCCTCAGCTGGGTCTTGATACTTTCTGTGCTCCCAGACTCCCACCCCCCTCAATGAGTGACAAGGCTGACTTTCTCCATGAAGCTTTCCCTGATCAAGGGTCTTCAGCCAGGCAGCTGTTCTACTTTGTCAGTGCCCACTGATGCAGGTGACTCAATGCAACCTCTTTCAGGGCAGTCCTGGGTCATAGCTGCTGATGGCATCAGATATCAACAGCTCCTCCTCTCGCTCTCAAAGCATACTGCTTTGGACGACCAATTACCTGGCCACTCTAACACTGACAATTACTTGCTTGTCCAGTTGTTTGTTTCTTTCCCAGACAAGGTCAGAACGACCTGTTTTGGCCATAAAAACAGTGGGCACAGTATGTGTGCACAGGAAACACTGTATGATTATTAAATAAACTAACGTACATAAATACTGTAAAACATGCACTCTCATTAGGTTATTTACATGGCTCCATGGTTTATTACTGAGAACCAAAATATCGGCCCCCAAAATTTAAAGATTATGTATTTTTCCACATGATTTTTAATATACATTTTGAAGAGATTTTGAAATTTTCAAAGCCTCACTTCCGATCAACCACATCACCCCCTGCACAGGAGGGCACACTGCTCACCCCACATTAACACCCAGCTACCTCCCCATCAGAACCCACACTTCTGTGTGGAGCCAGACAAGTGCCTGCCCTCACTCTCGGGGCCAGCAGCACACTGCATAGAACATCAGTTAGAAACAAGTTGGCACCCAGAAAGCTGATTTCTTTCTGTGAAGCAAAAGACCGATTTTGCTATCCAACCCTGGCCTGAGAGACACTAGGCTTTCCCAAGAAAAACAAGAAACTCTGTTTTTCACAAAACACTTTCCTAAGGATACTTACATCAGAGAGCATTGGTTCGTCGAGTTCTTCCACTCTGCTCAAGTTTGGTGCCCCGTATCGATCACTAATTTCAGCTAGTGTTTTGCCTGAGTCGGCTCCATCCTATAGTCATACGATCATAAATGAATCATATAATTCATTTTCACTTTCAAATGACTTTGAGATTAATACATTAATTTGCTTTCAGTTCTGCTAAGAAATTTCTGAGTTATAACATCAAAATTCAACATTGTCAGTTAATGGAATGAACCAATACCTGTTAATGACAAGAGAATTCTAAAAACAAATGCCAAAATGTGTTTTTAAAAAAATACATCAGAAATTTAAAACATATCACTGCATGTAATCATATGGTCAATAATCTCATAATATTCTGGTTTTTAAAAATACAAAAACGAACTGAATATCCCAGTTTTACCCACTTTGAGGACTGGCTTTAGAGTATACCCTATTTGTGACTTGTTATTACTAGATTATGTATTTGAACTATCAGTTTTGATGATCTCCATATTAAAACTTTAGCTACTGGGCTTCCCTGGTGGCTCAGTGTTAAAGAATTTGCCTACCAATGCAAGAGACATGGGTTCGGGAGGATCCAACATGCTGCGGGAGCAGCCTGTGTGCCACAACTATTGAGCCGGTGCTCTAGAGTCTGGGAGCTGCAACTACTGAGCCCATGTGCCCTAGAGCTTGTGCTCCTCAACAAGAGAAGCCACCACAATGAGAAGCCCGAGTAGCTCAACTAGAGAATAGCAGCCACTCACTGCAACTAGAGAAAAGCCTTGTGCAGCAAGACGACCCAACACAGCCAAACATAGATAAATAAAATTGTTTTTAAAACATATCTACTAATGCATCAAAATTAAGCATCACACTCCAGGATACTTATTCATATCCCATAACAGAGTAACTTTTTCTTCTCACCTCTCCATGTACAGTATCCTCACCCTTAGCCATATTTTCCATGCTCATTCTCAACTCCTATAACATATAAAAATGGAGAAAAATACTTTGAATATGCTTTTCATTTTTATTCCATGTTTAATTTCTAAGCATTTTATTTTTACATTATGACCCATTTAACAGCAAAAATGCTGTCTTTCTTAAAGGAGAAATATGAATACAAAACTACAGATACAGTCTCATTTAATACTCTATTAATAGGTGACTAATACATTTTGTTTATAATTAAATAGAACGTTTTAAAACATGAAATAGGCTGAAACACTAAACCTGAAGCCAAATTACTAACAAAAGTGAAAAGTGACAAAATAAAAAGTTTAATAAACTCTTAGAATAAGAGATTTTGAAATAACTTTCAGTTAAGTAGAATTTCATACATAGTAAAAAAGAAGCAAATATTTCTAAAGTAATTAGTCTGGCCCAAGGCACTACCTAATACATGTGACCTCTCCACAGTACCTGGGCAATGCCCTCTATAAAGCACTCTGAATACATAGGAGACTGCTTTCTGAATGTGAAAACACAGAATCTTCTAATCAAACCAAACCTTGCTGTGGCCTCTATCTTTTCATTCTAAGGCAGCAAGCTGACTTAACTGCTCTTGAGCTGATTCACTTCAGCTGCCCAAAGGTGAGTCATCTCGTGACTTTTTATATAATGGCCCTGATGATTAGGGACACATATGGTACATGAGAGTCCCTTGGACTGCAAGGAGATCCAAGTAGTCAATCCTAAGGGAAATCAGGCCTGAATATTCATTGGAAGGACTGATGCTGAAGTTGAAACTCCACTACTTTGGCCACCTGATGCGAAGAACTGACTCGCTGGAAAAGACCCTGATGCTGGGAAAGATTGAAGGCGAGAAGAGAAGGGGACGACAGAGGATGAGATGGTTGGATGGCATCACCAACTCGATGGACATGAGTTTGAGCAAGCTCTGGGAGTTGGTGATGGACATGGAAGCCTGGCATGCTGCAGTCCATGGGGTTGCAAAGAGTTGGACAAGACTGAGCAACTGAACTAAACTGGTACATATGGGCTTCCCAGGTGGCACTAGTGGTAAAAAACCCAACCTGCTAATGCAGGAGATGTAAGAGACATGTGTTTGATCCCTGGGTTGGGAAGATCCCCTGGAAGAAGGCATAGAAACCCACTTCAGTATTCTTGCTGGGATAATCCCACGGACAGAGAAGCCTTATGGGCTATAGTCCATAGGGTCGCAAAGAGTCAGACACACTGAAGCAACTTAGCACTGTAAGCTTTTCTCCAGATCACTCCCTTCTCCTGTACACATCTTATCCCACAGCTTCGTGGTTCTGATGGAAAAATCCATGTTCTCACAGGACTCTGTTACCCAACCAAGGGATGGATACTTGACACAAACTTATCCAGTCAGAATCCTTCCCAAAATTCTTTTCTTAATCGAAACCCAAAAGAAAGGAATCTATTCCTTTCAGATGGTAGGAGCCACAGCATTATAAGACCTAGGAACCATTAAGGACCATGATGATCCTCATCCATGTGCAGCAAACCAGGCCACAGTGAGACAATAGCAGAGGTGTGAGCCCTGGCAGCACTGATTCTCTTGCTCCCAGAGGTCTAGAAGACCCAACTCAACCAAAGACCTTCACAGTTTAGTTGTAAAACCTTGCTTCAACCCAGGAGCCTTCCAATAAATTTCCTTTTGCAAATGATAGTTAAAGTCATGTCTCTGAAGCCACAAGAAAGCCAATATGAAAAGACCTGGATGAATTTGCCTCTGAGCAAGGCAGTATATTGCAGGAAAGAAAGGGGTGATAAGCCAGTAGGAATATGGATTATTAATGTTACTGCAGCTCTGGACACTCAGTCTGATAATGCCCAGAAAGTAAGTAACACGAACAGGGACCCTTTGGAGCCAATCCCTCCTATAAATCACAGACTTTCTATATCACTCAGATATAAGTATCAGGGCATCTCAATAAAACACATTTTCAATTCTTTTATCATTTTGATAACTATCTTCTTGATGTATTCTGAGTTTTCTTCTTTTATTTGCAATCACTGAATCTTAACTGAAGTGGAAGGGTGTGTGCATTTACGTGTGTGTGCATGCATGGATATCCATGTGCCCTATGCTCATTCAGACAAAGATAACATCAGCATCTGTGTTTTTTAAAACTCTGTATAGGTATTTGATTTTATCCTTTTAAAAGCTCATCTTTTTGACTCACAAAAGTAGTCTTCCAACACTTAGACTACAATAGGGCTAAATGATTTCACTTTGTAAAGAACAATTCTTATTCATCTCTTATAGAATGATAAGCATTGTAAATTGATGGGAAAAAATAGTAAATTAATTAAATCTCATTTTTTAAAAAATTTAATTTACCCTTTAACTTATTTTTCAAATCGCTTTAAACAATGATGCTCTCATCTAAGTCATTAATAAATATGCTCTGCAAAACCTGCTTCTAGTTTAAATTTTTTAAATTTTAACCATGGACTAAGTAGAGGAATAACATTTGAGTAACAATTGATAATTCTAAGTATATGATAAGAAATATCCAGTTGAAAAGTATAACTCAGTCATGCAAAAGTTTGGTCTATACAACATATACTTTTTGGACACAAGGAAACATTGACCAAGCAGGAGGCTTGACATAAAACAGACACAGTCAAGGGAGATGGACTTTTTTGACATAAGTTACTCAAAAATTTAAAGACATGAAAAATCCAAATAAGAACATATTTTAAAATGTAAGTTATTGCTGATAATACATCCAGTGTGAAGAAAAGAGTCAAACTACGGTCTCAGAGATCAGAATACCTCCAATACTACAAAGAATTTTGCCTTCAGTATCAGCTATCATAATTAGGAACCATATCAATGTTAGAGAGCGCCACTGCTCACAGAGCAGTTTCACATACACAAACTTATTTGATCCTTACAACAGCCCAGTGAGATATTGCCAATAACATTATACTGTTATCCCTATTTTTCTAAAAGGTAAACTGAAACTGGAAAGGGTTATAGGACTTGCTTAAGTCACACAAATAATATGTGGCAGGTCTTTAGACTGTGAATCCCCTGCTATAACAACTGGAAGTAACAGTGAGGATTCTAAGAGGTTTTCAATAAAACAAACATTTATAAAACTTTAATTTACCTTCTCAAATTGTTCTTGAGCTCTCTGCAGTTCTTCTATTCTCTGTCTCTCTTTTTCTTGCTCTTCCAACTCCAGTTGGAATTCCAGCTGTTGCTGAATATTCAGATATAAATAAGTCATATTAGAGTTTATTGCAAGGAATTCACTAGATTACTCTGAAGTATCCCAGGATAATTAAGGTTGCACTCACCTAAATTTCAGAAACTTAAGAGAAAAAATGGTCACAGTGTCCCAGTACTTTAGCTTTTACAAATATTTCGTGAAGTAAAAAATTTAAAAGGAAGCTTCCTTAGTTGCTAATTTTAGAAAAGCAGTATTTGTACAAAATTAAATCATTTTCCCTATTCTTCTAGAAGCTACAAATGAGACTGCAGTGATTTGTCTCAGATAAAATTTCTTTAAGAACTGATAGATCTTCAAATAGTCAAACTCTGGTTGTAAAACAGTAGATGAGAACATTTTTAAGTATATTACCTGAACCCAGAGACAATCAACAACATACTTGGCCCCATCTCAACATATATCCTAGCTCCAGGAGAATAGAAGTCCACAGACTAAATTCCTCTGGCCAAGCCTGACCCAACTCCTGTTTTTCTATAGTCCACAAGTGAAGAAAGGTTTTTATACATTTTTATGGTTGAATAATACCAAATGAATAATATTTTATTTCACATGAAAATTATGTGAAGTCCAAATGTCAGTGTCTATAAATAAAACTCTCTTGAAACACTGCCTGGCTCATGCTCACTCACTCATTTACTGTGACTGCTTCTGCCCCATGACAGCAGAGTCAAGTATTTGCAACAGAGGCAGCAGGTGGTGCTCTCACTGCCCTGCACTTCTGCTCAGCATAGTACATGCAAGTTCACTGATACCATCAGAACTCACAGTGTTTGGAGTGCCATAGTATCACTACACCGGGATATTTTTTTAACCAGTGCCTTATCCATCAAGAAAAGAAGTGAATTTTGAATGCTGCTCTTTTAAGACAAAGCAGACTGTGGGTTATTTTATTATCAAATTATTCAACAGCAAAGGATGGTGTTTCTCATTCAATGACACTGTACTAAAAGAATACAGTAGATGTCAATATTATCAGAGTAAGCACTCATCACAATGGTCTCAACTCGCATGAACACAAAGGTCGGAAATATTAGATAATTTAAAACAAAATTATTTCACCAGAACAGAATTTCTTCACAAAAATTAAAAGTGAAAAGAAGGCTGCAATGAAAGTAAGTTCCCAAGTGGCTCATCTGTTAGCCAACCAAAGAAACACACTTATCGATGGTTATTTAATTAAAACAAGTTTGATTTCAGTGTCTAAAAAAAATTAAGATTATTAGCCTTTTGGTGAGAACAATTGCTCAGAGTGGATGACATGAGGAACAACTTCAATGGCCAATTAAAGACAAGGGAAATACTGATCTTCCTTGCCCTCGATGAGTAGAAAAATCCTCTCAGCACTGCTTAGCTGTTGTTTATCAAAGAAGTTGATGCTGAGTTTGCAGTGACTGAAAAATCAACCACCATGAACACTCTTCATGGAATAAGTACTATAGGCAAGAACATCTTCAGACATTGAGGAACATTAATTCAGTACAACCAGATATGAAATCTGCTAAGATGTGTAACAACCTGCCAAAAAAGTGTGTGTGGAACAGAAAAAGCCCTAATTGGACAAATTTACAAAGTTTGTGAAAACATAGTGTTTAAAGTCTATGAGTTTTCACTGTATGATTCAATAGCAGCTACTCTGCAGGAAATATTTGACTCTATCATGTGTTAGAGTTCGAAATGAACTTCCAGATGTTCAAGCTGGATTTAGAAAAGGCAGAAGAACCAAACTGCGAGATCTGTTGGATCATCAAAAAAACAAGAGAGTTCCAGAAAAACATCTACTTCTGCTTTATTGACTATGTCAAAGCCTTTGACTGTGTGTATCACAACAAACTATGGAAAATTCTTAAAGAGCATCAAAGAATTGATGCTTTTGAAATGTGGTGTTGGAGAAGACGCTTGAGAGTCCCTTGGACAGCAAGGAGATCAAACTAGTCAATCTTAAAGGAATCAGTGCTGAATATTCATTGGAAGGACTGATGCTGAAGCTGAAACTCCAATACTTTGGCCACCTGATGCGAAGAACTGACTCGCTGGAAAAGACCCTGATGTTGGGAAAGATTGAAGGCAGGAGGAGAAGGGGATGACAGAGGATGAGATGGTTGGATGGCATCACCAACTTGATGGACATGAGTCTTAGTAAGCTCTGGGAGTTGGTGATGGACAGGGAAGCCTGACGTGCTGCAGTCCATGGGGTCGCAAACAGTCAGACACGGCTGAGCAACTGAACTGAACTGATCATGTGTTACTGAGCCAGCAGTGTTGAAACTGAGACCCCCTCAAGTTGAGTTCCCATACCGAGTTTATGATTAATCTCTCTATCCAAAACTCTATTCCCTTTGTTGTCCTCTCTGACCTCAATTCTGTGCTAACTGAACACTATGATCAACCAGAGTCAGATGACTAAAACTGCTATTGTCGGTAACATTGTTAATGCACTAAAATTGCTATTTTATCATTAATGTACAAATTCAGATCATTTCTCTAGGACAAGATGAGCTAACGGACCCAATGGGCCATGGACCACCTGGCCAGAGAACTGTAAATGGACGACACCCTGACTTTCAAAGGAGTCAATGCTGAGTTCAAAATGACTGAAACATCAATTGCTGACTGAAAAAAAGCAATCAATTGCTGACTGAAAAAAAGCAATGATTAAGAAATATCACAGAAGTATTGAAGCAACATGGATAGTTGTAGAGATTATCATACTAAGTATAAGTCAGACAGAGGAAGACAAATATCATATATCACACTTGTACATGGAAGCTGAAAAATAGTATAAATGAACTTAACATAAAAAACAGAAACAAACTCACGGAGATAGAAAACAAACTTATCATTAACAAAGGTAGGGGGAATTGGAGTAGGGGTTAACAGATGCACACTGCCATATGTAAAATAAAAAGGATACTGTACACCACAGAGAACTATATTTAATACCTTGTAATAAACTATAATGAAACAGAAAAAAGTATCTATTGATATATATATATAAAACACCAAATCACTTTGTTATACACATGAAACTAACACAGTATTGTAAATCAACTATACTTCAATTTAAAAAATAGAAAATGTTACAGAAATGTCACAAACTTAATCCCAGCCTCTTTCCTTTTCCCCTTTAAGAAAACCGCTCATTCAAACACTAAGTTTGAGTGGATATGCAGTTTGTCTCCTGCTCCCTTGCTTGTTACTCTGCAGTAAACTCTGTACTTGCCTTCACCACAACCCAGCGTCAACAGATTTGGCTTTACTGTGCACTGGATGAACAGACTTGAGTTTGGTTCAGTAACAGTGTCAACAGCGACCTTCATTTACCCTTATGAATTTAACCATCATCTGCTCTATGAATTTTCATAAGAAATAGAAGCTGAGGACTTCCCTGGTGGTTCAGTGGCTAAGATTCCATGCTCCCAATACAGGGCCTGGGTTCAATTCCTGGTCAGGGAAGTCCAGGTCACATGCCACAACTAATAGAATTCACAAACCTCAGCTAAAGATCCTGCATGCCACAACATAGAAAATCCTGCACACCACAATTAAGACCCAGCACAGCCAAATAAATAAATAAATAATTTTACAAAGACCATATATTAAAAAAAAAAGAAAAGAAATAGAAGCTGAATATATCTTGACGTGCTCTACCACTTGATAGTTTCATGCCTAACAGTTTTGTTGTGAATTTTTGAGTTCAGGGACAAGACTGGGGTATTTCTGAATGAGAAGACTATTTTCAACCACAATTATCAAACATTAAATAACTTCAGAAATTAGCTTCTGCTGTAGACTAAACAATTTTTAATCAATTCAATCTAAAAGTATAAGGCAAAACAGCACTTATATGTAAACCTTAACACGTCAGTAAAATCATTTCAACAACAGCTAATACCATCTAAATCACATCAAACTGCTATATACACTCCCAGTGCTGTCAGAAACCAGATTTCTTTTTTTTTCTTTCCATTTATTTTTATTCAGTGGAGGCTAATTACTTTACAATATTGTATTGGTTTTTGTCATACATTGACATGAGTCAGCCTTGGATTTACATGTGTTCCCTATCCCGATCCCCCCTCCCACCTCCCTCTCCATCCCATCCCTTTGGGTCTTCCCAGTGCACCAGCCCTGAGCACTTGTCTCATGCATCCAGCCTGGGCTGGTGATCTGTTTCACCCTTGATAGTATACTTGTTTCAGTGCTGTTCTCTCAAAACATCCCACCCTCGCCTTCTCCCACAGAGTCCAAAAGTCTGTTCCGTACATCTGTGTCTCTTTTTCTGTTTTGCATATAAGGTTATCATTACCATCTTTTTAAATTCCATATATATGTATTAGTATACTGTATTGGTCTTTATCTTTCTGGCTTACTTCACTCTGTATAATGGGCTCCAGTTTCATCCATCTCATTAGAACTGATCCAAATGAATTCTTTTTAATGGCTGAGTAATATTCCATAGTGTATATGTACCACAGCTTTCTTATCCATTCATCTGCTGATGGACATCTAGGTTGCTTCCATGTCCTGGCTATTATAAACAGTGCTATGATGAACACTGGGGTACACATGTCTCTTTCAGATCTGGTTTCCTTGGTGTGTATGCCCAGGAGTGGGATTGCTGGGTCATATGGCAGTTCTATTTCCGGTTTTTTAAGGAATCTCCACACTGTTCTCCATAGTGGCTGTACTAGTTTGCATTCCCACCAACAGTGTTGGGTTCCCTTTTCTCCACACCCTTTCCAGCATTGATTGCTTGTAGACTTTTGGATAGCAGCCATCCTGACTGGTGTGTGATGGTACCTCATTGTGGTTTTGATTTTCATTTCTCTGATAATGAGTGATGTTGAGCATCTTTTTGTGTCTTTGTTAGCCATCTGTATGTCTTCTTTGGAGAAGTGTCTGTTTAGATCTTTGGTCCATTTTTTGATTGGGTCATTTATTTTTCTGGAATTGAGCTGCAGGAGTTGCTTGTATATTTTTGAGATTAATCCTTTGTCTGAGAAAACAGATTTCTATTCCCATACAAATTTGTGCCAGATACATTTTCCAAGTTCAAACTATAGTTTCAGAGTGTGTTTAGGCCTGATGTTAGTGCAAAGGAAATTCCCACATTTCAAAATCCATTTACAATGGATTTCAAAACTGTGTAACTGAGAAGCTTTCACCAGCCATCAACTGGAAGGGATTAATCTATCAGGTGGAGACACGGTAAAAGACAAATATCAAGAGAAAAATTGAGTAGTCTTCTACAAGTGCCTTCCAAGAGATCAATACACTGAATATTGTAGGCACAGGGACTAATTATCAACAGTTGGTAGGACCTATGAGTGAGAAAACATTTCACAGATGAAATACATAAAATCTCATTACAGATCAGCATTAACAGAAACATTTCTATCCATTTTGATGAGAGGGAACATTATCTTTGAAGTCCAACTAAGTGAACTTTTAGCTTTAAAGGGGGAGTGTAATTCTTCTCAATAGTAAGCCTACATTACAGAAAGAAATTGTAGTTTTTTTAATTTTTTATTTCATCGATAAAACATCTATAGAAATTTCTCTCTTGCTATGGCTACATAATATACCGTAATCCCCACACAATATCCTCAGTTTTGCCTCTTGGCCTGAAAACCACAAAATATCCACCTTTACAGGAAGAGTTGGTTAACCTCACCTGAAAATAATTTCTTACCATCAGTCCAGTGCCACCCCATAAACAGGATAATAGAAGCTCATTCCATTAACAGCATTTTAAAACTATATGAAGGCATTTTTAAAAATACATTTTTTTACTAAGAGATAATAAACAGTGATTAATAGTTATTCACAAAGGGCTGTTAATTTCTTTGTATTCTTATGTCATCCCCACTAAAATAAAAGTGATGGGCTAGCTAGCTGAAATGCAGGAATGTTATCATTCAATCATTTCAGAAATCAGTAAAGAAAGTGAAATAACTCTAATCAGTCAATAATAATGCAAAACGCAGTTGTTAAATACCAACCACACTGGTCAACATAACCAGTTTCTTAACATTTTCAGGAAGTGTTTGAAACTCAACTGCTTTCTTCACATGTGACCAATACCATTAGAAAAACATTCAAACAAATATAAAACTATTACTTCCAAAATGAGCTCCTAAGTAAAAAACACCAATAAAAATGTTTCCCTGTTCACAACGACCTGGGCTTGCTGAAGAGTTTTTAAAATTTCAAAGAATTTCAAGTCAGCTATACTATGAAGACACTTGCTTTTGCAACCAAAAGGCAGGTGATCAGAGTCCTGATCTCCAGTTCATTTGACTCAAAGCACACAGAAAGCCTCTCTGATTTTTCTTCATCTTAGCCTCACTCTGTTTTAAGTTCTTCTCTGCTGGTCCATCTTTACACACATCCCTTCTCCTCTCATCTCTCTCTGCCCACCAATCCACTTCTTTAACCAGCCACCATGCCTTCTGCAGGATATTACTGTATCTTCCACCTGCCCAATACACAGTAGGTGGCTTCATACTGATACAGCTAGAGAAAAGTTTCTAGTATTGTCAAACTTTATTGAAGTAATGTAAAGAAGATAAGTCAACAAAAGTTAGGGTACCTCCACAGCTGTGATTTAATTGTCTTGGGGAAGGAGAACTGCTAAGAAGTTCCCTTTATTCAGAGAGACAGGGGACAGATGCAGCTCCAGGAGCTGGAAGAGGCAGGGCAGATCCTCACTCAAAGTTGCAGCAGACACTTACCCAATTGGATGGGCATTTGACATCCAACACTTTGCAACCTCTCCACAAAAGTAAGCCCAATGACTGAAAAATGAAGACTCAGAAGCAGTAAAGGCCTCTACAGCCATATCCATCTAAGGTGCCTAGAATGTTTTACCAAGTATTGAGGATGGGAGACAAGATAGGCTATTTTCCATGTCTACATTTTCCTTTTTATCCACACACCCAAATAATCCCTTCTTAAAATATCTAAACTAGAGTTGAGTCTCTAGAGTTAGGTATTATATGGTAGAAGTATAAGGGTGACTCAAATTTGGTTTAGAAGTGCTCCATAAATTAAATTAGTCCAGAAGTCACTCTAGGACTTTCCCCTATCTGGTTTATAGTCCACGACACACCTCTTCAACCATTCTCATACCAACATCCTTAGCTCCCCAATCCTGCTAACCCAAACTCACTTCAGTCTGTCTGTCTCCTCACATCTTTACCAGTATACCTAGGTCTAAGTGGAGAAAAATCACATAATAACAAAATCAAACCAAAAGGCCCCATTATGACTGCTTGGACTCAGGGAATTCAGTGCTACCAAGGGATGCTAAGTTTCCTTGGTCAACTCTAATTCTCCAAAGTCACCATTTCAAACCTTCACCACTCTCCAGTCACCTCCTACCTTATCACCTCATTCTGGGTAGATGATCACAGTCCCTGCTTTATAAAAAAGACAGTCACACAGAAACTGCTTTCATCTTTGCTCAACAAAACCTACACACCACATGTATTTAATGCCATTTTCTCCTCTTCCCTTGAATCAAAGGATATTTTCACCTGCTTAATTTTCATTCCAGAGACAGTTTCCTCTGGTCTCCAAGAAAAGCTGACCCTAGTAACGATCCCCTTCATTTCTTTAAATCAACCACTCCCCTTCCACTCTGTTCCTTAAAACAAACAAAAGAAAACTCCTTCCCTGAAAATCTCCTTGAAAGCATTACATCTACTCACCATCTCCATCTCCTCTGCTTTACCCCACCCCACACAGCTGCGCCCACCTAGGTCACCAGTGGCCTTAAGTGAGCACTTGACAATTCTGTTCTCACCTGACCAACCACAGACATGATTGACCACTCAGGTCTCACTAAGATGCTGTGCCCTTGGCTTCTGTGATAGCAAACTCTCTGGGTTTTCCTCCTACTTCACACTGCTTCTTCCCCAGTAAGGAAGCCACATACAGGGACTTCCCTGGTGGTCCAGTAGCTGAGACTCCATGCTCCCTATATAAGAACTAGATCTTGCATGTCTCCAATGAAGATCCCCCATGCCAGCAACTAAGACCTGGTGCAGCCAAGTAGGATAAATAAATAAAAATAAGTATTAAACAAAAGAAACCACATAACAGACATAACATTGAAGATACAAGGAAGCCACATCTAAGCAACCAGAGGTGAGGAGTTTTCTGCACCTTGGTGTGGGGGTACCGTACCAAGGGTGCCACCCCTGGGGCTCCAGGCACCACTGAACTCTCTGGTCTCACCTGCTGGAAGAGAAGCTGCTCTGCTTTAAGTCTCTCCATCATCTCCTGCTCCATCAAAGCTACTTCTCTTTCATGCTCCAGTTGGACCATTTCCTCTTGTCTCTCGTATGATTTAAAGAAAAACATCACATTACTAATTACAGATAAAACAATTTGTAAATCACAATCTTGAAAGCATCTTAACCACCACCAATAGGGAAAGAAAAGCAAATTACAAGCTATCCATTAGGAAACTATATCATAATTGGGGAAAATGCGTGTATTATTTCAACAAAGAGCATAAAATTAAAATTACACATTGAATGTGGTCACAATTGTGTAAAAAAAAACAAAACTCCAGACAAGTACATACGAAAAAGATTATAGACTAACTAAAAATACCTAAAAATCTAAATAGAGGTCTTTGTTTTCTTTGCTTTTTCATGTTGTCCAAGTTTTGTATTTTTATAATAGAAAGAAATGATAATATTGAACTTCTTTCAAAAAGCAAAGACACTGGGCCAATTATTTCACTCATATAATTTTATAACAGAAGATCCAAAATGGAACAAGATAAAAAACCCAGAAATAAACCCAAGCATCTTTGGTCAATTAATCTATGACAAAAGAGGAAAGAATATACAATGGAGAAAAGAGAGTCTCTTCAATAAATAATGCTGTGAAAACTGGACAATTACATGTAAAAGGATGAAATCAGAACATTCTCCTGTACCCTACACAAAAATAAACCCCAAAGGGATTAAAAGCCCTAAATGTAAGACTGGATACTATAAAACTCCTAGAACAAAACATAGGCAGGACACTCTTTGACCTAAATTGCAGTGATATCTTTTTTGACCCATGTCCTAGAGTAATGGAAATAGAAATAAACAAATGGGACCTAATTAAACTTAAAAGCTTTTGTACAGCAAAGGAAACCATAAACAAAATTAAAAGACAACCTGCGGAATGGGAAAAAATATTTGCAAATGATGCAGCCAACAAGGAAATTAATCTCCAAAATATACAAGCAGCTCATATAGCTGAATATCAAAACAAACAAACACAACGTATGGCAAAAACCACTACAATATTGTAAAGTAATTAGCTTCCAACTAATAAAAATAAATGAAAAGAAAAAACAAATAATCAAAAAATGGGCAGAAATTCTAAATAGACTTATCTTCAAAGAAGACCCACAGATGGCCAAAAGACACATGAAAAGATGCTAAGTTAAACATCACTGTTAGAGAAATGCAAAATAAAACTACAATGAGGTATCACCTCACACCAGTTAGAATGGCCAGCATCAAAAAGTCTACAAATAATAAATGTTGGAGGTGGTATGGAGTAAAAGGAACCCTTCCCTACACTGTTGGGAATGTAAATTGGTACAATCACCATGGAGAAAAGTATGGAGGTTCCTTAAAACATGAAAAATAGAACCCACATGATCCTTCAATTCCACTCCTGGGCATATATCTGGAGAAAACTCTAATTCAAAAGATACATGCATCTCAGTGTTCACTTAAGCACTGTTTACAATAGTTAAGACATGGAAACAGCCTAAAAGTCCAGTGATAGTTAAATGGATAGAGAAAATGTGGTGCATATATGCAAAGGCATACTCTTCAGAACAAGAAAGAAGGCTGTTTGCAGCAACATGGATGGACCTAGAGATTATAATGCTAAGTGAAGTAAGTCACACAAAGATTAATGTTATACAATATCACTTATATGTGAAATCTGAAAAATGATATACACAAACTTCTTTATAAAACGGGAACAGACTCAAAGACATAGAAAACAAAGCTATGGTTACCAAAAGGGAAAGGTTCGGGGAGAGGGGAGGGATAAATTAGGAATTTGGAAGAAATATATACACCCTACTATATATTAGTAAAAAAAGGACCTACTGTACAGCACAGAGAACTATACTGACTATTTTGTAATAATCTATATGGAAAAAGAATCTAAAAAATATATATGTATGTAATATATACATGGATCTGAGTCACTTTACTGTACACCTAAAACTAATATAATATTGTAAAGCAAATATTCTTTGATAAATAATAAATTTTTAAAACTATATCCATATTTACCTGTTTCTCCATGGTCACATTTTTCTTATACTTGTAAATCCACAGTGCTAAATATTCTATTGGATCCACTGGACGCATCCTTGCCACTTCCGCAAGACCTTCAGTTAGACATGTCCCAAGAATCTTTTGAAGATATGCTGACTCCATTTCTAATTGCTAAATAAAAACTTCTAAAAGATAAATGTTTTGCATTAGTGCAGGAAATTTTCAATGAAGGTACAGTCAAAGCAGAGTCTAGTGAGTCCAACAAAGCATTACCTTCTGTCACCACTCATGGGCACCTGCCATCAGCACATCAGGGCACTAGCAAGCTGGCTCCAGGATGCTTCTAGCAGTTTCCAAAATGGCTCCACAAAAGTTGCCGTGACTAGAGTAGTTTCCAAATCCTGAAGGACCCTGGAGTCCAAGAGTCAGAGAAGGGTTACTTTCATTACTGTCCATATGACATATGGATGTCCATATGACGAGATGCATGTCTTACTAAATCCTCACAGCATACCTGAACACAGTATCCTTAGCCCCACTGTGCAGATGAGGATGACCAGACACAAAGAGTGTAAGCAAACAGCCCAGGATCACACAGGTTGTGCATGATGGAGAGGGAATCATACCCAACTCTTGATTCCAGAGCTGCTACCCTACATGACTTATTAAGATGTTCGTTGCAACTCATGAGAGTTATTTCTTGAAAATATCACCATCATCCACCTCAAATTTTTTAAAACTCCAAATATCTCAAGGCCAAAGAATAAAAAAAAAAAAATCCAACCTTTCAAGAATAGCATATCAAGTTCCTCATGCTTTGGCTCCACTTTTCTCTCCAGGCTCACTTCCAGATATCCCTTCTGGCTCCTGGGCTTTAACTACACAGAAGATCTTGCCATCCTTCTGCTCACACCTTGCATGTTTCCATCTCCATGACTTTTGCATATGACAGCCCACTCACTCTCCCTCAGCTTGGAAAATACTTCCTCACCTGCAAGGCATCACTCCTCTCTCATTTCTCCCTGCTGTGGGTCATACAACTGTCTCCCAGGCAATGCAAAGATGGTCCTCCTTCCCCAAGCAGCTCACACAGCATGTGTCACACTACCTGAGCACTGTGTATGCATATGTCTGTCCTCCCACAAGAAGACAAGTTTCTCTAGCTCCTCAAAAAGTATGGCTCATTCACAGTGTGGACACAGCTGGCCCTCCATGGGCAAGTGAATGAGTTTCTCCACTCTCTCAGTAATGTCCCAATTTACTAATGAATCTGGACAAGAATAATCTTAGACAAGAAAGGAAGGGAGAATAAAAGAAAGAAAGAGGGAGGGAGGGAGGAATGCAATAACCACTCTATCTCAGGTGTTTTGAAAACAGTGATCACCTTTGAATTACCCGTATGGAATTCAGATTCCTCTGATAATCTGATGAAATGTATTCATTATTCAACAAATATATACTGAGTATCTGTTATATTCAGACATGAGCAATTTCAGGGGACAGAATTCCAGTGTCTAGACCTGTCCCTAAACAATTGCACCTAACATTCTGCACAAAATTGTAGAAACAATGACCCCTAACAACGATCCATAGATCTCAAACCTACTTTCTCTCTCATGATAGGAGTACAAATGGCATAACACCATGGAGAAGGATTTGTAAATATCTTGAAAATTACATATGTATTTACCATTGTATTTTACCATTGTATTTTACATATGTATGTACATATGTATTTATCATCAGTTTCACATCTGGGATCCTATCTTACAAAAATATGAAGTGATATTATTACTGAAATGCAAGTCCATATGCCTGTCACACAGTGAGGCCAAAACAATACCAAAGCGTCAGAGTTTGGAACAGAGAAAGGTTTATTGCAGGGCCATGCAAGGAACTGGGTGGCTCATGCTTTAAAAACTCCAAACTCCAAAGCTCTCAGTCAAGCCCTTTTCTAGGAAAGATGAGAGAGGGGTGGAGTTAGTTGTTACAAACTTCTTTGTATCAGATCATGGTCAGGTAATGGTGCTCCTGTAAATTCCATCAAATGTTATTCTCTGTTCTGCCCAAAAAGTTGCGGGGTGTGGGGAGGAACAGGTTCCACAGACAGCCACTGCTAGTGGGAATGGGGGAGAGGTTCACCGCTGCCTCAAGCCCCGGGCTAAGGCCAATGGGTGGCCCTGGCAAGGGCTCTGAAATTCTGCAGGACAGAGCCCCCAGCCTGTTCCCTGGGCCCTCCAGCCCACCCACTGGCCCGAGTCCAGGTGAACTGGAGGACTCCATGGAGGTCTGGATCCGCCTCTTACCTCACTCTGCACCCGAGGACTACCACTCCACAGACCACTACTCCACCAACAGACCCTCGGCTGTGTTCCTGAGTAACGGTTGCTGACAGTTGGTTGCTTGTGGGCGGAGCCCACTGCAGCAGCAACCAATGGTTAAGCAGGACCATTAACGGTCACTCACTGATGGTTGGTTGGTTGCTTATGGGCGGGCCCACTGCCTGTACTGACTAATGGCTGAGCCGGACCCTTGCCTGCTAAGGGGTGTCCAGAGTAACCCGCAGAGCAACTGCTGTGTTCTAAGGGCTGAGCTCCCCACGCTCTGTTACAATAGATACACAGGGTTGTTTTGTACTATCACTAACAATAACCAAATTGCGAATCCATCGTTAAGGTACAGCCACACAGTGGATTATTGTGCAAATAAAGAGAATGAGGAAGGTCTCCAAAACCAGGAGTGCGCTCTAAGACATACTGTGAAGGCGGGGAGTGGGGGAAGCAAGATGCTGAAATTGCATCTAGTATGCCCTCTTTGGTATTAACAACCGCTATGGGGAAAGAAATGTGTACTTGTGTATGCATAAACATTGTCATAACACAAACCAAAACCCGGCACAAACCTAATGCCCTACCTAGCTGGCGCTGGCATTTTACCCACACAGAGAAAAGAAAGATTATAACTGAGTATGGAACACAGTATCCTCATTGTACTTCTTCAATGGGATAATACTCTAAGGACAAAAATAACTACATTGACATCTCAATTCCATTTGAAACACACTAGCAATTTAAAGGACTTTTTCCTGGTGGCTCGGGCAGGAAAGAATATGCCTGCAGTGCAGGAAATCTGGAACAAATTTCTGCTGCAGCTCCAGAAAGCTAACACAAGAGAAGACGACCATGGTCTCCGTAAGAAGAAACCGCCCAAGGAAGACTGGTCTCCAATCGAAGCCGGCTGCATCGTCTCATCAACGGAACCCAGGTGAAACTCATTACTTCGTTTGGCTTGCTTCCTCTCCACGAAACAGCAAAAATACCCAGCCTGTTGTAAGGCATAGTTTTCATACATACCAACAGGCATCTTGGGTCAACAGAAGAAAGCCCATTCCCACAGAAACAACTGCCTTAAACCTGGCGAAGCTGTCCGAAGAAACAGAGGTTCATAGCTTATGCTTGGGAGAAAGCCGGCCGAGTGGAAGAGGAAGAGATCGGATGCGGTGGCCAGTTAAATTTAAAATTTCAGATAAACAAGAAACGATTTTGTATTATACACTCTACTATACTTGTGCTAAACAGTGATTTCTTATTTCTCTGAAATTCAAATTTAACTGGGTACCCCGAATTTTACCTGACCTGGATTCCGAGAGCTTCGATAGCTTTTCTATCCCAGACCCGCCTCTCCTGCCCCTCCAAAAGGGGCGGCGCTGCTCACCAGGGAGGAGGAGAGGACTCAGCCACAGAGATGCCGCCTGGCGCTGAACTATTCCTCTCTCGCACCACTGGCAAGGTCTAAGAGCCAAAGCTGCCTCTGCCCGCTGGAACCCAGCCCAGCACCGGGAGCTGTTCTTCCCCAAAGGCGCCTGCATTCTAGAGGCTGGCGCCTGACGCATGCGCCTACCTACCTGCAGGTAGCGTCCCGTTGCTAGGCAACGATCCCGCGCGCCCCCGGGCTGGAGACCGCCTGGGGCAGAGAGAGAAGAGTGCTTGCTGAGAGCTGAGCTGACAACGCTGGGCAGAGGTCAGACGAGGGGGCGCGCGGGCCGGGGCGTGAGGGATGAGGGGGGGGGGGGGGGGGGAGAGTACGGAGGAGTAGATGCTGCAGAGAGGAGAGGCTGGAGGAGTGGGGCGGGGTAGGATGCGCAGCTGAGAGGAGGCTGCGCCTGAGGTGTGCCGGGTGCTGGATGGAGAGCCGGGAGCACCAGGGTAGATGAGCAGAGACAGGATGTGCAACCTAGAGGCTGTGAGGAGGGGCCAGCCAAAAAGGGGACTCGACCAAGCGAGACTGGCAAGCGCAGTGCACACGGAGAGAGCAAGGACAGAGGCTGACCGGGGCGGGGCGGGGGAGGGAGTGGATGTGCGCAAAGGCTACCTGTAGGTGAAGCCCGCACTGCCTAAGGCCAGAGAAGAGTGTAGCAATCTAACATCCTGGTATTTTCTCAACCTAGCACTTTTGCACCTGCTGGTGACTTCTGCTTGAAGCCTGTCCACTGGAGAGGGGAGGGGGGGAGAATAGCACATCTAAGAACTGTAAATTCAGTTTTATTTGGGGACTTAACTGAGGATTATAGCCCTGCAGACAGCCTCTCAGACAACTCTGAGAAACTGCTTCAGCATGGAAGAGGTGAGGGCAGAGGTCAGCGTATAGCAGATTCGGAGAACGGGTACCTGCAGTCAAACACATATCTAGGTAAAAGTTTACTGCTAGTTATCAAGCACACACAGTTTAATTATTTTATTGCTTTTCTAAATATGTAAGATGCAAGAAATTTGGGTTTATAAAATTTTCTCCTGAAAATTTCTAGCTGAAGGTCTATTCTGTGAGTTTTCCCAGAGAGTAGAGTATCTCATTCCTGATTTCCACCCTGAACTCTTTTCAGGCTGTGTTAGTGACTCAATTAACAACTGCTAATGACTCAGTCCTTGTGGAGCCAGCTGGCTGGAGACATTCTTTAGTTGGCATTCATTTCAGAACTAGCACAGGTGCCCCCACCTCCAGGAAGTCTTCCAACCTTTTTCATTTCCCCAACCATCTGCAGCCATCCCTGGGCTAGTTGTTTTGCACAGTTCTTGGCTAACATTTCCCATGTTTTGTTTCAGTTTATGTGGGGCAGTGCTGGGCACGAGATGCTTCACTAAATGTTGGTTGAGATAAGTTCCAGCATGGGCACTGACAGACGGAAATGAGCATGAGCTCTTGCCTGGGTCCACATGCATCCGAGCTCTCATTGCTTAAGTCAGGAAATATTTGTTGAGCACCTACTGTGTACCCAGCACTAAAAATATAGTGTGAACAAAGACAATCCCTATACTTAGTGCCTGGTTCACTGAATGCAAGGCTATGAGCAAGGAGGTCTAGTATAAGCAGACCCTTAGAGGAGCTCTGGGAAACTTTGAAAAATAGCCCTCTTGTCACTGGTGAGTGTGGCCTAATTTGGTGCGGAATGGGCAGCAAAATGCATTCCTTTGGCCCCTCCCTTTCCAGGATTTGCATGGAGGCTCTCTTTTTCAGATCGACTGTTTTCACATCAAGTCTTAATAATGGTCAGGTCAACATATTTTGTTGAGACCATTGTTGAAAATGTGTAGTTTGGAGCAGATGGTTTATCCAGTTTGCCACACTTAATGCAGTGTGGCAGCTACTGAGGACCAAATGTTACATTTGCAGACTTGGAATTCTGCAAGGGATGCAGACTTGGTGATTCTGCCCCCTGGAAAGGGCAGTTGTACTGAGATTAAAGCAAAGGAGAGCTGTAACTGTGTGTCGCCTGGGGATTTTGTTAAAATGCAGACTCTCAATCTCTAAGTCTAAGGTGGGACCTGAGAATCTGCATTTCAACAACTCCCAGGTGATGTAATGCTGCTGATTATGGACTACACTTTGATGAGAAGGGGTGTAGAAAGTAGTTTATTTGGGTGCATTGATTCAGGTGCATTGATCACAGATTGGCAGAAGGAGCCACCACATATTCCCATCCCCTCCCTTCACCACCACCCCAAAAGTAGTGACTTTAAACACACATGTATTATCTTACAGTTTTTGAAGTTTGAGATCCAAGGTGAATCTTACAGAGTTAACATCAAAGTGTTTCAGCAAGGCTGGTTCTTTCTGGATGCCCCAGGAGAGATCCCTTTCCTTGACTTTTCCAGCTTCTAGAGGCCACCCACCCTCCTTGGCTCATGGTCCTGAATCACATCACCTTTTCTCCCTCTGCTGCTATCACCACACCTTCTTCTACCCTGTCCGACTTCACTGTGTCCCTCTTATAAAGGCGCTTGTGATTACATTGTGCCTACCTATATTTGTTGTTATTTTAGTTGCTAAATTGTGTCTGACTCTTTACGACCCCATGTTCTATAACCCGTCAGGCTCCTCTGTCCATGGGATTTCCCAGGCAAGAATACTGAGGTGGGTTGCCGT
Source organism: Odocoileus virginianus (assembly GCF_023699985.2). Classification (NCBI taxonomy): domain Eukaryota; kingdom Metazoa; phylum Chordata; class Mammalia; order Artiodactyla; family Cervidae; genus Odocoileus; species Odocoileus virginianus. Next base: position 69,110,020 of record NC_069680.1, read on the forward strand.
TTCCTTCTCCAGGTGATCTTCTGGACCCAGGGATTGAAGTCACGTCTCCTGAGCTGACAGGCAGATTTTTACCACTGAGCCACCTGGAAAGACTGCATACCTGGATAATCCAGTATAATTTCCCCAAAACAAAAATGCTTAATTTAATCACATCTGCAAAGTCCCCTTTGTCATATAAAGTAACGTAGTTCATAGATTCTAGGTATTACTTTGTGAACACCTTTGGGAGCCATTGTTCTCCCCTGACATGCTGTGTATTTCCTAGGGACAAGGACATTTTCTTACTCATATTTCAATTACCACAACCAAGAAGTTTAACCTTGATATAATTCTATTATGGAACTTACAGCTCACATTCAGTTTTCCCAACAATGTCCTTTACAGAATTCTGTCTTCTGTTCTACACCCAACTAAGGATCATATATTGCTTGAGTTGGGATGGCTGTTTAGGCTCCTTTGATCTGGACCAGTGCCTCATCTTTTTTGTCTTTCATGATATTGACATTTTAAGAGACTTTCTCTCAACTTGGCTTTGTTTGATGTCTTATTCCAGTTTTACATTTGGGGCAAGAATTCACAGAAATGTATTGTGTCCCAGGACAAAGTGCATCACATCAGGAGACACATAATGTTATTTTGTCCCTTTGTTGGTGATGTTTGCTTTGATCAGTTGATTAACTTTGTGCCTGTCAGGTTTTACCACTGTTAAGTTTCTGTATTTCTTTTTGGAGTTAATCCATAACTTGTGGATTCCATAAATTGTGGAGATAAACTTTGAGACTATATGAATATCCTACTCCTTGTCTTGTCCTTTTTCCTTGATATTCATCAAGTTTTAGTGTTCACTGATGATTGCTTCAGGCATACTATGATCATTACAAAATATTTTTAAATTCCACATTTATTAGTTGGCATTCTTCTTTGTGAAAGAATTTGTCTGCTCTCCCATTCAATAATTTATTCTTATGTGGACTCATGGATTCTTACATTATTCAATTGATTGTAATCCATTACAGTTATTATTGCTGAAGCTGAAACTCCAATACTTTGGCCACTTGATGCGAAGAGCCAACTCATTGGAAAAGACCCTGATGCTTGGAAAGATTGAGGGCAAGTGGAGAAGGGGGCGACAGAGGATGAGATGGTTGGACAGCATCACCAGCTCAATAGACATAAGTTTGAGCAAACTCTGGGAGCTAGTGAAGGACAGAGAAGCCTGTTGTGCTGCAGTCCATGGGGTTGCAAAGAGTCAGACATGACTTAGCAACTGAAAAATAACAACAGTCATTACTAATTTTGGTGGCCAAATTACTTCAGATTTGGCTAGTAATAGCCCCTTCAAGCTGACTCCTCTGTCCCCAACCATTTTATTTTTTAGCATTTTCTTATTTTGGGGGAACAGCAAAATATTCCAGGTGTATTAGACTTTTCCTGCCTGGATATTGGTCCTTTCTCCAAGGAACCCTGATTCTTTTTAAATTGTTAAGGCTATTTAAAAGCAAGTTCTATCTGAGGCTAGGTGGGTGGGGTGGGTGGAAATGAACTGGGAGTTTGGGGTTAGCAGATGCAAGCTATTATATATATAATGGATAACAACAAGTCCTATTGTATAGCACAGGGAACTATATCCAATATTCTGTGGTAAACCATAATGGAAAAGAATATAAAAAGAATGCATATATTAATGTATATGTATAACTGAATCATTTTGCTGTATAGCAGAAATTAAAACATTACTAATCAACTATACTTCAACTTTCAAAAAGCAGATTCTGTGTGTCCATTGCTACTGAGGTGTTTTTGCTTCTAGGCCTTTGCAGTGGAAAGAGCTAGGAATTTTTTTCCATATTCATATCTATCAATCTACTTATCTTTCCCTCTTTAAACTGAAAAGCGCCTCCAGGAAATGTTAGGACTTGATCTAAGGCTAGTATTCACTTTATTATTAGATCTTTTGGAGTTAAAATATGTCAGCTTCAGAAATATGAAGATGGTCAAGAAGAGGCTGGGTGCCAGGTGATTTCATATCACGATCTTCCACTGTAATAGTTAATATTAAACATTTATTACTCACCAAGCTATGTGCTTCACGTGTATTTATTATCTCTTCTAATCCTCACAATTATGAAATACATATCTTTGTTATTCTGTTCCTAGATCAGAAAGCTGAGGCTCGGAGAGACTTGGTAACTTGCTGAAGATCACACAGCTAATAAACAGGAGACCCAGGACTGGAACTTGGTCTGTCTGATCCTGGAGTCTGTGTTCCCCTGCTGCATACACCTCTGCTCACGTAGCCCTGGGCAGTAGCTACAGTGCCAGGCATTTTCCCTCCCTCTCTGCCTCAGGGCTTCTCAGAGGTCCCTAGTGAAATATATAAGCCTGTCTTATGTATGTCATAGATGACTGTAGCTTTTAAGCTCACAATAGTGTGCTTGCTAGGCACCCAGAGACCCTCTTACACCCTCCTGCCTGCTCAGCTATTTTTCAAGAGTAGAGATGTGTGGATAAGTGGAGGCCTCAGCCACTCTTAAATACCCATCCACCAAGCTCCTGGCCAGATGAACCCCAGGACCTATTTTGTGACCTAGGACAGCTGGAAAGCTTTAGAAAAAAGTTCAATCAAATGTAAGAGCTATTGGCAAGTACATATACATTTATTGGTAATTTGGGGGAAGGATGGGCTCCCAGAAACATCTCGTTTTTGTCCCAAAATGAATCTCCACTGGTTAGAATGTGTCTATTTTTTTCTTTTTAAGTCCAATTAGATTGTGACCCTGTTTTGGTGTTTCCCAAGCCCGCCAGGATGGAAACCAATTACCTGAAGAGGTGCTTTGGAAATCACCTGGCCCAGGCTCTGGCAGAAGTGGCGATGGTTCAGCCCAGTGACCCCATAGAGTACCTGGCTCACTGGCTTTATCATTACAGGAAAACGGCGAAAGCAAAAGAAAAGGTGTGTACATGAGAGTTAAGTCAGTTTGGGGAGGCCTCTCAGCTTTCTCATAGTAATCTGAAACCCAAAGCAGGACTCTGGAGACACCCTGGGGAGTATCATGTTTCATTTCATCTGTAAGGATGGCTTCCGCCCACATATTCTTGAAGTATAGGGATTCTGGGGGCTGAAGAGAGAAACCAGCTCAGTGGAGTTGTGGAATTGATGGGTTTGGAGATACTACCAGGTTGAAGCTAGTCAGTTACAGGAGCAAATTCAGGAGGCCCAAAGTGCCTGGGGCCTGTGGTCTATCCCAGGGAGGGTCCATGCCTCTGGGGACTGACCAGACTCTACTCTGTCATATCACCCCAGGATAGACAAGAGAAGATCCAGCTGCAGAGAGAATATGAAAATAGCCTCAAAGAAACCAGAATGGCGGAAATGCTGAAGCAAGAAGAACATGAGATTCAACAGCAGTGTGAAAAGTATCATCACCAGCTGGGGAGGAGAAACTCGGCGGTGGGCACAAACCCACATCCCATGGTGGGTACCAGGAAATGCATGGAGTGTACTGAGGCTCCCCAAACCTACTTTCCCTCCATAGTCATATGTTTGCATGTAAATCAATCTTACTGACAATCCTTGTCAATGAACAAAATGCTTAAAGGCATTTTAGATTTCAGGAAATACCTTACATGTGACTGGTTTAAAAAACCAGACTTTAGAAAAATCTAAAGCATCACTTGGAACAAGCATATTTTCGTACAAGATTCTTTGAATTCTTTTAAAAGATTACTCAATATTTTTCAGAAACCAAATATGGTTTCCAGTATATACTTCAGATATATTATTTTATGTTATATACTATTTATTTAACTAATTTAATATAGGCTATTTATGTATCAAGCCACAAGATGTCTCCTGTGATGCTCTAATAGTGGTCATGAATTATTAGAATAGTTAGCAACAACTCTGTATTTGTTAGTCTGACAAGCGTATCTTTTATCTCCCACAATTTTTGCCGCAGTCTTCTGAAAAACACCATGTGCCATTTTGTGCTTTCTACAAAGTACATGACACCTGGGGAGCAAATTGACTTCTTGAACTTGATATCTGACATCTTTGTAATGATCACTGTATTCCTGTGCATGAAAATCTTTAATGTAGTCTTATATAATTTATTAGCTTTTGTTAGTTTCCAAAACCAATTTTGATGAAGACATGAAAATATTAAAAGGATATTTTAATATTAAAAGGATATTTTATATGTGGTTTTCTACTACAGTCTGAAATCAGTAATTGAAGGAACCCTCCCTCAGGAACAGTTCACCACTTAAGCAGTTGTTGGGAGATGCTAGAGGTGAGATCATTATCAAAAGTGTCATCACCTCGGTTGCCCACGCTAATCCTTTTCTAACACCTGGCTTCACTGTTAATAGAATTGTAAATATACAAGGCAAGGAAAGACTCCCAAAACTGTACCCGGGTTTTATGATGGAAAACTTCGCTCACTTCAGTATTTTGAGTTGTCCCTTTGTGTGGCCCTCAGGAGGTTTCACACCCTGTAGCGTATTCCTTAGCAAGATTTGGATGAACAAAAGGTTTGCTGTTCTTTTGCCAAGTGTGAGACAATTGGCAATTGTCAGGGAAATGAGAGCCAGCCTGATGCCTGGATTGTGAGCAAGTTCTCAGTTTTAGGAAAGAGTTCACGTGCAAATTCTAAGTATGGACATTTATTCCCTTTGTTAGAAGGAAGCAAAGGGAACCCAACAGGGTCTAAAAGAAAGCTTATTGCTTACAGGGCAAGGGAGAGCCACATCCTGGCACAAATTGAAAGAGCTAGATAAAGGGTGAGGAGGTGGTGAGTTGAAAGTCACTCAGTCATGTCCAACTCTTTGTGACACCATGGACTATACAGTCCATGGAATTCTCCAGGCCAGAATACCAGAGTGGGTAGCCTTTCCCTTCTCCAGGGGATCTTCCCAATCCAGGGATCAAACTGTTAGGTAGTTAGAATAGGGAAAAGGAGTCCAAAATGGTGGTGGCTAAGACAAGGAGGGGGAAAGCCCAGGAAAATAGAACAGAGGAAGGTCAAAGGAAGGTCTGAGGACCGGAGTGAGGACTTCCGGTAGGACAGCACTCCCGACTAAGCCCAATTTGCATAGGACAGGCCCAGGGGGAAGAAAAAAAAACATATAAAAAGAGGAGCCAAAGGCCTTTCTGTCTCTCTCTCTCCCACGAGTGCGTGCACTCGCTCGCTCTTTCTCTCTCTTTCTCTCTCTCCCATGAGTGCGTGCACGCTCTCTCTCTCTTTCTCTCTCTCTCTCCCACGTGCGCATGCACGCTTTCTCTCTCTCCCAGCCCCAGCCCCCACAAACCATGGGGCGCTCTTCTCTTCGCATCTTTGGATCCACGTGCCCTCACACCTCAAAGATGGATTTTCCTGCTATCTTCTAATTAAAATAGAGCTGTAACACTGATTTCTCTAAGAGCTGTAACACGGTCCATTCGAGACCTGAGAGCTATAACACGGTCTGTCCAAGATCCGAGAGCTGTGACACGCGGAGGGCCTTAATGTCTGTCACTCCAAATCTTTGTTGTGACGAGACAAAAACTGCGGAGCATACACTCATCTGACATCTAAGCATACACTCGCCTGACAAAACCAAGGTCTCCCACATTGCAGATGGATTCTTTGCCAGCTGACCCACAAGGGAAGCTGTGGAGGTACATCAAATAGAATAAGAGTCTAAGTTCTGGTTTCTTGTTGGCTCCAAGTGAATTGCAAACTATTCCTTGCTGCTGTCACCTTTAAATTTCATCACTAGAGCTGTAAAACTTATCTGAAATAGCCCCAGAATGGGTTGCATTGGGTTTCAGAAAGCCTGCTGATTTAAAACTGATGGATTTTAACACCAGTACTCAAAGTTTTGCAAGATTTTCCTAAATATCTTAAAACCATCATTGCTTTTAGTACCCCAGATTGAATACTGTTGGTCTAGTGCATGGGTCAAAAGAGAAGTAGAAACAGAGCACTTTTTGTGTGGTAGAGATCACATCAAATTATGGGAATCAAGAAGAGACTCACAGAGAAGATAGCATTTGAGTCAGACCTGGAGGAAAACTGGCAAAAGTTGTCCTTGTACTGGTTTCTCTTCATTAAGCAGAGGCATTTTTTTAGTTAAGTAAATCATTATTCTGTTTCTAAGTCTGAAAATCCCATTGTTATAAAGATCTGAGCCATACAAATGTTTCAGGAATACGTTTTTATGGAAACAATATGTAGATTTGCCGCACAGATTCATTTGTAGCACTTTGGAGTTAGGAGGGTCTTGGAGATCATGTGGGCAAGTACTTCACAGACCTCTCTGCAGTGCCTCACGGGGTCCACTGTTGATTGGACAATGGGCGAAGCTGGGGGTAGAACTTGAGCTCCAAGTTTTCCTATCTCACCAGGGACTGCAGTTACGTGGATGCTTGATGTCTCCTTTAGTCTCACAGGTCACTGAGACTGTATTCATTTTTTCCATCTTTTTTCTCTCTGTGCTTCAATTTGGATAATTTCTATTGATCTGTCTTCAGGTTTACTGATCCTTTCTCCTGCAATGTCCAATATCCCATTTAAGAATTTAATGAATTTTTTTTTTTTCATTTTGGATAGTTTATTTTTCAGTTCTGGAATTCCATTCTGGCTCCTATCTTCTCTGCTGATATACCCTATCTTTTCACTCATTATGACCATTTTTCTCCTTTAAACCTGTAATCACTTTTAAGTTCTTGTCTGTCAATCTCATCATCTTTGTCATTTTGAGGTCTCTTTCTAGTATATATTTTTTTCTCCACATTATGGTTCACATTTTCCTACTTTTTCACATGTCTAATAATTATTTACCTGTGTTCTGAACTTTGTATGTGATACTGTATAGGTCATCTAGATTGTGTAGTTTTTCTTTAAAAGGTGTTGAATTTTTCTCTTTCTGGCAGTTACATTATTGGTGAATTATCTTGAACCTGTCAGATTTGTTTTATGCTTTTCTGGATAATGTCTTTTTCAGTTTTGTTCAGGCCTGAGCATGAAAATGTCAATATTGTATTCCTGCTATGCCAAGAATGTTTAGTCTCTGTTAATGCCTTTTTTTGCTCTTCTGCTTTTTGTTTAGCCACTTATATCTGTAGCAGGTTCCTTGGAGAAGACTAAATTCATGCAGGAGAATAGAGAACCCCTTGAGAAGGAAGCCTTGAAGCAGGAATCCCTGCCAGTAACTTCCAATATGATTCCAGGAATGCCTCAACAGAGCCCTTCTTCAGAGCCACCTGTCTCCAGCCAGGTTTACATGAACACTGGAACCCCACAAGAAATAAATTACCAGGCTGTTTAGCATGAAATTGCTCTTGAAATTCATCCTGGCTCCGAATCGCCTCCTTAGGTTATAGAAGGTGGATGATTCTAATGATGCTTCTCTCAAAGCTGCTGCAAGCTGAGAAAGTGGCCAACTCAAAGAGCTCTTGCTTGAAGATGATTAGCTATGTGGATTAAACCAAGATATGAGAGACTGTGGAAGGAGGTGTCTACAGGGACTCTCCAACCCAAGTCTTGTCCTGATAACCATGAAAACCCCTTAATTATGTGAAGATTTAAACTATGTATAGGGTAAAATAAACTCATAATAAAGATTTAAAATGAGTAACTAAACTGATGAGAATTTTTTTTTCCTCTTGCTTTATCATTTTTTGGAGACTAGACCGTGAAGACACATCTGTTTCATATATTTGTACCACAGCTTTAGCTGAATTTTACAATTAGGCCCTTCAGGGTGTTTACATGTCCTTATTTTTGAAACAACTCCAGTGACAGTAAAACTCAAAGGTTTGAAATTTTTTCCCTCATTTTCCATCTGTATTCATTCAGATATCTATATGCTGATGATCTGATATTTATATTTTTAATCAAGATTTCCATGAACATGACTCCCAGTTTGCTACCTCCACTTGGATAAACAATGGATATCTCCAACCTAACCATGGTTGACTCTTGAATAATGCAGGGATTTATCTGCATATGATTTACATTGAGTTGGCTTTCCATATCTGAGGTTCCTCCACATCCTTGGATTCAACAGACCACTGACTGTGAAGTACAGTAGTATTTACTCTTGGAAAATAACCACATGTAAGTGAACCTGTGCAGTTCAAACCCATGTTGTTCAAGGAACAACTGTAATCCAAATGGAATCCCTGATATTCTCCCTGAATTGGTTTCTACTATTTTCTTTTTTTTTTTTTAATTTGCTCAGGTCAGAACTCTTGGTGTCACCCTTAGCTCTACTATTTTTATGTTAGCCCTAAATCTTGTCTGTTGACTTTCCATTTAAAATAAAGACAGCGGGATGGGGAACACATGTAAATCCATGGCTGATTCATGTCAATGTATGGCAAAAACCACTACAATATTGTAGAGTAATTAGCCTCCAACTAATAAAAATAAATGAAAAAAATAAAATAAAGACAGAATTTAACCACCTAAATGCATAAGTCACCATCATTTTTGCCTTGATTGTTATAATAGACTGTTAACTGATCTCCCTTCTTTTGCCCTTGACCTTCTCTAGTCTATCCTCAACATTAAAGTAGGATGATGTTGGTAAAACATTAAATCTGATCATGTCTAACAAGTAGCTTCCCATCTCAGTCACAGAAACATGTAAGGCCCGTACCATGACCTGCCGACTCTATAAGAGTGATTCTGCATCACCTTTTTTATTCTCCATTTTGTTCTTTCCACGCCAGCCATGCCAAATTTCTGTTCTTCAAACAGGACTAGCATGGTTTAGTCTCAGAAGTTTTACATTCTCTTCCCCTCCCCTTGGAAAGCTCTCACCTCCCCACACCCCTGGATTTCTGCAGATTCTCTTACAGAATTAAAGAAAAAAACCTCAGCCAAAGTTGGAGTTGGGACAGGCTGGTAGGGAGAACTCATGCTCCTCCACACATCATCAGTTGCTCCAAATAAGAAAATAGGAGATGCCTATATCTCCACCTGAAGGTGCCTCTACTTTAGCATCCAGCACAGAGAATAAAGGGCTTCCCAGGTGGCACAGTGGTAAAGCATTCGCATGCCAATGCAGGAGGTGCAAGGGATGCAGGTTTGATCCCTGAGTCGGGAAGATCCTCTGGAAGAGGAAAGGGCAACCCACTCCATGGACAAAAATTTCCATGGACAGAGGATCCTTGCCAGCTACAGTCCATGGGATTGCGAAGAGTTAAGACATGACTGAACGCACACACACACAGAATAAAACTTCCCTCCACCCCTGGTTCCAGCCAGTAAGAGAATGTAGTAGAACAACCAATAAGAAGCCTCTATAGTTGGGACTCCCCGCTTCTTCCAGTAAGCTCTTTGATTACTGCAGCCCCTTGCAATTCCCCCCTTTCTCTATAAAAGCAAGTTCCTTTTCCTCTCCTCTGGATTTGCTTATGGTCTGAATTGAAATTCCTCTGCTTTTTCCTAATAAACACTGTAGCTGGTAAAATAACTGGCTATTCTGTTATTAAAGCGGACACTCTCTTCCTTTACATCTTCATTCAAAAGTTGTCTTTGCAATGAGGTCTTTTCAGCCATCCCATCAATGCTTCCTGTGTGTGCGCCTGTGTGCGTGCTCAGTCTCTTCAGTTGTGTCCAACTCTGTGCGACGCTATAGACTAGAGCCTGCCAGGCTCCTCTGTCCATGGGATTCTCCAGGCAAGAATACTGGAGTGGATTGACATGCCCTCCTTCAGGAGATCTTCCCAACCCAAGGACTGAAATCATGGTCTCCTGCATCTCCTGCATTGCAGGCAGATTCTTTATCACCGGTCCACCAGGGAAATCCATGCTTCCTATAGATACACCCTATTTATACTGCCACCCACAACATCTCACATTGGCTACATAATATGCAGGGCCTAGTGCAAAAGGAAAATAAGGGCTGCCTTGATCAAAGTAATGTGCTTCAAGATGACAACAGCAGAGCATTAAACCAAGAGTGCACCCTTTCCAGATTTGGTCCTGTGTAACTGTACAGGTTACACTCTCATGAAGTCAGCCCTGCTGTAGCCAGAGCTGCCACCTACATTGAACATCTATGATGAGGCCTTTTTTTCCTACAGTGAACATCTGTGATGAAGTCTTGTCTCCCTCAGCCATGAGGTCAGACCTTAGGATGGGCAGATTAAGTATATCCAAGGTCACACTACTATTTTTTTAAGGGTGAGAGCTCCCACTGGCCTTCCCCAACACTCACACAACATAAATCAGTCCATGACTGCCACACACAGGACCACATGTGCCTAGCTTGAGGGAAATGCTCAGAACCTTGGAACACATTGCTATTGGGGTTTGTCTCATGGGTGTGGATGGCTAGCCCAGGTCTGAGATGGAAATGTACTCTCCTTAGAAACTAGTGCTTAGGGACTTTCCAAGTGGTTAAGACTCCACATTTCCAATGTAGGGGGCACAGGTTCCATCCCTGGTCAAGGAACTAAGATCCCCCATGTTCCACAGTACAGCTTCAAAACAAAACAAAACAAAAATTATTTCTAAGGGGTGGGCAAAACACCTAAGCCATCCCTCTGGCCTGTCCCCTGGACACACCCCTATCCTCTCCTCATGTAAGGAACAAGCTCACCACTCCACTTAGGGAGTGAGAAAGCAAGGGATCCTGTCGTTTGCTCTTGCTTCCCCCTGCAGTAGCAGGGACCCCAATAAAGTCTTTCCTTTAAAAAAAGAAAGGACTCATGCTTACAATTAATCAGAATTCTTGGAGCCTCTGGAAAACAATACTTTCACACTGACAATCAGAAAGAATAAACAATAAGTGTAAAAGCAACATGTTTAAAGCTTTAATGTGCTTATAAGTCACCTGGAGATCTTGTTAAATGTTGCTTGTTAAAATATCTTGATTTTCTAGATTTCCAGTGGGATATGAGATTCCCAACAATTTTCTCCACCGTGCCCAAGCTGCCGGCCCAAAAACCACATTCTGAGTAGTCAAATGCTAGACCCGACTCTCTCAGTCTTAGCACCACAGGCATTTGGGGCGTTCTTTGTTGTAATGAGCTGTCTTATATACTGTAAAATGTTAGTAACATTCATGGCTTTTACTCAATAGACGTAGAGAAATGCAAATCAAAACTACAATGAGGTATCACTTCACACTAGTCAGAATGGCCATCATAAAAAAATCTACAAATAATAAATGCTGGAGAGGGTGTGGAAAACAGGGAACCCTCCTACACTGTTGGTTGGAATGTAAACTGGTGCAGCCACTATGGAGAACTGTATGAATTTTCCTTAAGAAACTAAAAATAGAGTTACCATATGATCCAGCAATTCCACTCCTAGACATACATCTGGAAAAGATGACAACTCTAATTTGAAAAGATACATATATCTCAGTGTTCATTCCAGCACTATTTATAATAGCCAAGACATGGAAGCAACCTAAATGTCCATAGACAGAGGAATGGATAAAGAAGATGTGGTACATATATACAATGGAATATTACTCAGTCATAAAAAAGAATGAAATAATGACATCTGCGACCACATGGATGGATCTAGAAATTATCAAACTAAGTGAAGTCAGTCAGATAGAGAAAAACAACTATCATACAGTATTAGTTAAATGTGGAATCTAGAAAATGATACAAATGAGCTTATTTACAAAACAGAAATAGACTCACAGACATAGAAAACAAACATATGGTTACCAAAGGGGAAAGGTGAGGAGAGGGATAAATTAGGAGCTTGGGATTAACAGATACACACTACTATATATAAAACAGACAAATAATAAGGTCCTACTGTATAGCACAGGGAACTATATTCAATGTTGTGTAGTAATCTAAAATGAAGAAGATTCAGATATATGTCTATATCTGAATCACTTTGCTATGCATCAGAAATTTAACACAAGATTGTAAATCAACTATACTTCAATAAAGAAAATAGATGTCAGTAGTACATACCCATATACCCTAGTTTAAAAATAAAAAATGTTTCCAGATATCAAACGTCTGTTATACACTGTCAAATGTCCCCTGGGGGAAGGGTGACCCATGGTCCTAGTTTACTTTGGTCTGAAAAGCTACCTAGGACACAGAATTTCAGTGCTAAAATCAGGAAATATGTATGTGTGTGCTCAGTCATGTCCAGTCAGGTCATTCTTTGTGACCCCATGGACTATAGACACCAGGGTCCTCTGTCCATGGAATTTTCCAGGCAAGAATACTGGAGTAGAGTACCATTTCCTACTCCAGAGGATCTTCCTGACCCAGGGATCGAACCCATGTCTCTTGCATCTCCTGAACTGGCAGGTGGATTCTTTACCATTGTGCCACCTGGGAAGCTCAAAATCAGGAAAGACCTGGGCAAATTTGGACTACTGGTCACCCCACCAGGGAAACAAAATTGCCTCTGTTTGAGAAGCACTATTCTAGATAAAAGTGAAATTTTTCTAACACAGGTTAAGGTGGCCATTTTCTTTTATAGAAAGTGGTGGGGTGGGGTTGGGAGAAACAAACCATTTGTGGGCAAAGAAATGTAAAATATTGTGATTTGTATAATCAGTTCCTCGTTTACTTCAGGTAGTCCCCATGGTAATGGAAAGGCAACTTGTTTTGTTTTCTACCCGAGAAGCAAGAAGATTTTGTTTAAGAAAAAATTTTTTTAAAGATTGGACATATTGGTTCCTAATGAAAAAGTATTAAGTCCTAGGTCAAGGATGGGCTATAGGAATAGATCTCAGTTATGGGTTATAGGAAAAGGGCCTCAGGCATGGACTTAGATCTTCAGGGTGCTGTGGCCACATAGCAAGGAGGAATGAAAAGATTTATTACTCACACAATGAAGCTTTCAGGCTTTCCAAGCTGGTTTGAAAATGGCTTAACGCTGGTGGGAATGTAGAGTGGTACAGTTACTCTGCAAAACAGTTTAGTAGTTTCTTATGAAACAAAGCATATAATTAACTACCATACAACCCAGCAATTGTACTCTTGGGCACATATTCCAGAAAAATTAACACTTATGTTCACACACAAACTTTATGTGAATGTTTATAAAAGTTTTATTCATAATAAGCAAAAATTGGAAATAACCCAGTTACTTATTCTTCAGTGGGTGAATAAACTGTGGTAGAATGTCATAGAATGTTACTCAGCAACAAAAAGAAATGAACAGTTGATACACGAACACTTAGATGAATCTGAAGGAAATTAGGCCAATTATATAAATCAGCCCACTTATATAACATTCTTGAAATGACAAAATTACAGAGATGCAGACTAGATTAGTGATTGGCTTATGTCAGGGGTTAGGAAAAGTGGGAGGTGGATGTGTTTATAAAAGGGCAAGAAGAGGAATTCTTGTGGTGATAGAACTGTTTCATATTTCAATTGTTGTGGTGGATACACAAAGCCACACTTTTGAAAGAAATTGCTTAGAATTAAACACACACATGCACCCATACTCATATACAAAAAAGTACAAGTAAACTGAAGAAATCGGAACCAGATTGGTAGATTGTACCAATGTCAATATTATACTGTGTGCATGCCAAGTTGCCTCAGTTGTGTTCAGTTCTATGAGACCCTATGGACTGTAGCCCTCCAGGTTCCTCTGTCCATGGGATCCTCCAGGCAAGAATACTGGAATGGGTTGCCATGTCCTCCCCAAGGTGATCTTCCCAACCCAGGGATCGAACTTGTGTTCCTTATGTCTCCTATACTTGCAAGTGGGTTCTATACTATACTTAGTGCCACATGGGAAGCCCATGGTTTTGCAAAATGTTACCATTTGCACATAGGATCTTTCTATATTATTTCATAGAACTGCATGTAAATATATAACTATCTCAAAATTAATTATTAAAAGATTTAAAATTTTAAAGTTGAAAAATTCTTACCTTATCTATAGTCCATTTTAAACCTCCTCAGTGTCCTCATAATATATTTTAACTTTTGTTTATTTATTATTTATTTAAAAATAAACATTTATTTTTAATTGCAATCAATTTTGCCAATCTGTCACCTGAAAAATATAGACTAATTTACACTCCTATGTGAAAATGGTCATTTGTTTATACTCTTGCTACACTGAATTATTTTACTTTTATTTTCTTCCAATCATGCATGAAAAATAGTAAAGTTCCTTATGTAGATGTGCATGCTAAGTCGCTTCAGTTGTGTCCAACTATGTGACCCTACAGACTGTAGCCCACCAGGCTCCTCTGTCCATGAGATTCTCCAGGCAAGAATACCAGAGTGGGTTGCCATACCTTTGCCGAGGGGACCTTCCAGAACCAAGGATCAAACGTGTGTCTCTTATGTCTTCTGCATCAACAGGTGGGTTCTTTACCACTAGCACCACCTGGGAAACCCCTTTATGTATGGATACTAAACCCTCAGATATATGTTTTGCAAATACATACTATTTTTCCGCCACTTTAGCAGTGAAGAAACTGAGACACAAGGACATTAGGAAGCCTGCCTGAGCCCATGGAGCTAGAAGAGGGAAAGCCAGCGCTCAAATCCCAATCAAATCAATGGGAGGGCTTGAACTTACTCACCAGCACTGTCCTCAGAGGGGCAGCCTTGGAAGCATAGGGTTAAGGGCACTCAGCTCAGAAATCCTGTCCCTCTCCCAGCTGAAAAGGCTTTATGCTGCAGTCCAGGACAGACCAAGCTGTGACTGGTTCCCATATGCACAAGCTTTTCTGCAGCTAGCCTTGGCCAGTGATTGAAGATGGATGGCTAAGTGAAATGTCTTCTCCCACTGAGGGTAGTGCTTGGAAGTTACAGACAGTGTTCATGCTGACCCCGTTCAGATGGACACATTCTTTCTAAAGGGAGCTGAATTCCTTCACTCAGGTTATAGTCTTTATCACCTCTCTAAGATTGTGTGTCTCACCTGTGACCAGGCTTGATTTGCTCTTACTGAACAGCTGACAAGCAACTGAAGAGAGACTCTTATTTTGCTCACCCTTTGGTTCTTGTGGTTGGCAGGTCTCTTCACCTGTCTTGTTTACTGATAAAGGGCTCCTTGTTGGACAAGAGCAGGAAGGGATTCAGCATTGAGTGCACAGGAGGTGTTCAATGACCACAGAAGGGTCCAGTGCAGGAAGAGATGTCAATATAAACAAAGGCAGGTGAACAACACAAAAGAGAGCATTTCAGAGCACAGGGGCATGTGCAAAGGCATGGAGACAGGAGTGGAACTCTGAAACACAAGCAGATGTGTGTGAGATGCTGCGAGAAGGGCTCAGGGTGCAGGGGAAGGGCTAGATCTGAGAGGAAGCCACAGTGAATGGGACAGAGAAATCTAAAATGGCTTCCAACTTTTATTTGTTCATGAGAAATGAAGAGGTTGAGTAAATTCACCCCAAAATATTATGCCTACTTTTGAAGGAACTTTAAAATCAGGACCTCCCCCAAAGAGCTAAGATCTAGGATGGAGCATGTGTATGCATGCTAAGTTGTTTCAGTGGGTCCGACTCTTTGTGACCCCATGGACTGTAGCACATCAGTCTTCCCTGTCCATCACCAACTCCCAGAGCTTACTCAGACTCAAAGGGTGTATGTTCATCAGGTTTCTCATACCTTTCAAACGGGAATATGGAAATTCCTGCTTCCCACTTGATTTCATTCCTCCACACAAGTTTAAAAGGACATAGTTTTAAAGCATGACCATCACTGTCAATAATAATATCTGACTTCTATTGTTGGATGTTGACTGTGAGCCAGGCATTATGCTAAGTGCTTAACTGCATTATCTCGTTTAATTCTTACAATGCTCCATGAGATGGAGATTTGAATAATCGCCATATTGTGGATAAGAAAATGACTAAAGTTCAGAAGCTGATGACTGTCCCAAGGTCAAAGGGCCAGGAGGTGGCACTCAAGTCTGTCTGTCAGGAACCCACATGCCTGCCAGGCAGCGCTGCCTGATGCTGTCTAATAAAGACAGTTCGGTTCCCCTCTCTGTGGATCAGTTCAGTTCAGTTCAGTTCAGTTCAGTCACTTAGTCATGTCTGACTCTTTGTGACCCCATGGTCTGCAGCACTCCAGGCTTTCCTGTCCATCACTAACTCCTGGAGCTTGCTTAAACTCATGTCCATCGAACGGGTGATGCCATCCAACCATCTCACCCTCTGTTACCCCCTTCTCCTCCCGCCTTCAATCTTTCCCAGCATCAGGGTCTTTTCCAGTGAGTCAGTTCTTTGCATTAGGTGGCTGAAGATTGGAGCTTTAGCTTCAGCATCAGTCCTTCCAATGAATATTCAGGGCTGATTTCCTTTAGGATGGACTGGTTGGATCTCCTTGCACTCCAAGGGACTCTCAAGAGTCCTCTCCAACACCACAGTTCAAAGGCATCAATTCTTCAGTCCTCAGCTTTCTTTACGGTCCAACTCTCACATTAATACATGACTACTGTAAAAACCGTAGCTGTGACTAGACGGATCTTTGTTGGCAAAGTAACATATCTGCCTTTTAATATGCTGTCTAGATGTGTCATAGCTTTTCTTCCAAGGAGCAAGTGTCTTTTAATTTCATGGCTGCAGTCACCATATGCACTGATTTTGAAGCCCAAGAAAATAAAGTCTGTCACTGTTTCCATTGTTTCCCCATCTATTTGCCATGAAGTGACGGGACTGGATACCATGATCTTACTTATTTGAATGTTGAGTTTTAAGCCAACTTTCTCACTCTCCTTTTTCACTTTCATCAAGAGGCTCTTTAGTTCTTCTTCAATTTCTGCCATTAGGGTGATGTCATCTGCATATCTGAGGTTATCGATATTTCTCCCAGCAATCTTGATTCCAGCTTGTGTTTCATCCAGCCTGGCATTTTGTATGATATACCCTGCACATCTTTCCTTTTATTCTTTGCCTTTTACTTCTTTTCTTTTCTCAGCTATTTGTAAGGCCTCCTCAGACAACCATTTTGCTTTTTTGCATTTCTTTTCTTGGGGATGGTCTTCATCACTGCCTCCTGTACAATGTCACAAGCCTCTAACCATAGTTCTTCAGGCACTCTGTCTATCAGATCTAATCCCTTGAATCTATTTGTCACTTCCACTGTACAATTGTAGGGGATTTGATTTAGGTCGTACCTGAATGGTCTAGTGGCTTTCCCTACTTTCTTCAATTTAAGTCTGAATTTGGCAATAAGGAGTTTGTGACCTGAGCCACAATCCGCTCCTGGTCTTGTTTTTGCTAACTATAGAGTTTCTCTATCTTTGGCTGCAAAGAATATAATCAATCTGATTTTGATATTGACCACCTGGTGATGTCCACATGTAGGGTCTTCTCTTGTGGTGTTGGAAGAAGGAGTTTGCTATGACCAGTGAGTTCTCTTGGCAAAACTCTGTTAGCCTTTGACCTGCTTTGTTTTGTACTTCAAGGCCAAATTTGCCTGTTACTCCAGGTATCTCTTGACTTCCTACTTTCGCATTCCAGTCCCCTATAATGAAAAGGACATATTTTTTGAGTGTTAGTTCTAGAAGGTCTTGTAGGTCTTCATAGAACTGTTCAACTTCAGCTTCTTCAGCATTACTGGTCGGGGCGTAGACTTGGATTACTGTGATATTGAATAGTTTTCTTTGGAAACGAATAGAGATCATTCTGTCATTTTTGAGATTGCATCCAAGTACTGCATTTCATAACTGTATATTGTCACCCTGCTTATTTAACTTATATGCAGAGCACATCATGAGAAACACTAGGCTGGAGGAAGCACAAGCTGGAATCAAGATTGCCGAGAGAAATATCAATAACCTCAGATATGCAGATGACACCAACCTAATGGGAGAAAGTGAAGGAGAGCTAAGGAGTCTCTTGATGAAAGTGAAAGAGGAGAGTGAAAATGTTGGCTTAAAATTCAACATTCAGAAAGCTAAGATCATGGCATCTGGTCCCATCGATTCATGGCAAATAGATGGGGAAACAATGGAAACAGTGAGACTTTATTTTGGGGGGCTCCAAAATCACTGCAGATTTTGACTGCAGCCATGAAATTAAAAGACACTTGCTCCTTGGAAGAAAAGTTATGACCAACATAGACAGCATATTAAAAAGCAGAGGTGTTACTTGCCAACAAAGGTCCGTCTAGTCAAAGCTATGGTTTTTCCAGTAGTCATGTATGGATTTGAGAGTTGGACTATAAAGAAAGCTGAGGACTGAAGAATTGATACTTTTGAAACTGTGGTGTTGGAGAAGACTCTTGAGAGTCCCTTGGAGTGCAAGGAGATCCAACCAGTCTATCCCAAAGGAAATCAGCCCTGAATATTCATTGGAAGGACTTCAATGAATATTGCTGAAACTGCAATTCCAATACTTTGGCCACCTAATGCAAAGAACTGACTCATTGGAAAAGGTCTTTATCCTGGGAAAGATTGAAGACAGGAGAAGGGGACAACAGAGGATGAGATGGTTGGATGGCATTACCGACTCAATGGACATGAATTTGAGTAAACTGCAGGAGTTGGTGATGGACAGGAAGGCCTGGTGTGCTGCAGTCCATGGGGTCACAAAGAGTCAGACACAACTGATCGAATGAACTGAACTGAACTGAACTGCATTTTGGACTCTGTTGTTGACTATGATGGCTATTCCATTTCTTCTAAGGGATTCTTTCCCATAGTAGTAGATATAATGGTCATCTGAGTTAAATTTACCCATTTCAGTCCATTTCACATGATGTACTTTGCATATAAGTTAAATAAGCAGGGTGACAATATATAATCTTGATGTACTCCTTTCCCGACTTGGAACCAGTCTGTCGTTCCACGTCCAGTTTTAACTGTTGCTTCTTGACCTGCATACAGATGTCTCGGGAGGCAGGTAAGGCAATCTGGTATTCCCATCTCTGGAAGAATTTTCCACAGTTTGTTGTGATCCACACAGTCAAAGGCTTTTGTTAATAGTCAATAAAGCAGAAGTAGATGTTTTTCTGAAACTCTCTCGCTTTTTCTATGATCCAACAGATGTTGGCAATTTGATCTCCGGTTCCTCTGCCTTTTCTAAATCCAGCTTGAACATCTGGAAGTTCATGGTTCACGTACTGTTGAAGCCTGGCTTGAGAATTTTGAGCATTACTTAGCTAGCGTGTGAGATGAGTGCAATTGTGCGGTACTTTAAGCATTCTTTGGCATTGCCTTTCTTTAGGATTGGAGTGAAAACTGACCTTTTCCAGTCCTGTGGCCATTGCTGAGTTTTCCAAATTTTCTGGCATATTGAGTGCAGTACTTTCACAGAATCATCTTTTAGGATTTGAAATAGCTCAGCTGGAATTTCATCACCTCCACTAGCTTGGTTCACAGTGATGCTTCCTAAGGCTCACTTGACTTCACACTACAGGATGTCTGGCTCTAGGTGAGTGATCATACCATCGTGGTTATCTGGGTCATTAATAGCTTTTTTGCATAGTTCTTCAGTGTATTCTTGCCACCTCTTCTTAATATCTTCTGCTTCTGTTAGGTCCATACCATTTCTGTCCTTAATTGTGCCTATCTTTGCAAGAAGTGCTCCCTTGGTATCTCTAATTTTCTTGAAGAGATCTTTAGTCTTTGGATACTTTGCTCCAAATCAATTGCAGTCTTCAAATCAATTGCAGTCTTTTTCCTATCTCTCAGATAGGAAATGAAATCTTCAAAGATCTTTCCAGTGATCATTGTTATTCAGAAGCATTTATGCTCACTCATGCATATTTTATTGTCTTGATTATCAACCAAAACTAATAGACACTCTAGGCATTTACAATACAAATGGGATATTTCAAAAATTCATGTTAGATCCTTTAGAGACACTGTTATAAGTGATATAAGTGATAAAGTCCATCACTAAAGCTCTTCCTAGTGACAGAGTAACATGTTCCAGTGAAAATATTCTTTTGAATAATCAGTACCTAGTAACATCATTGTTATATTTTTATGTAGATTGTAAATATTTTTCAAAAGGTTGAATAGCATTCTGTAGGGTAGAATACGTCCCCCTTTTCTATCTTTGGAAAGACAACATGAAGAATGACTTTGGGGGAACAAATGCAACAGCTGTGACATCACAACCACATATTTTCAGAATATGAGAATGAAATGGCTTAAATCAACTAATAATGTGGCTGTAAGAAGACGCCTGTCAGCAAAGGAAAACCAGTAAGTGACTTTTCTGGGCAGGATTAAAGTTTATGATTTGTATGAAGAGAGTTCAATGAGTGTGCCAACAGTTCCCCAAGGATGGCTTATAGATGAGCCCTGTTGCATGTCTCATGTTTGCACAGGGGAGGGTCTCTGGGTCTTTCTATGTCCGTGTTCAAGTTCTAGTTGTCAAGAAGAAACTCCTTCTGATAACGTTCAACAAAAGGCAAGTCTGGATGTCACAGATGGAAGAAAGTCCTATTAAGTGTTCCCAGAAAACAGACTTTTGGAAGCCATGGTCAGAAGTTATCCTGACACTGGATGGAATTTCTTGCATCTTTCCTCCTCAAATAAATTATTAGAAAAGAAAAAAATTTTTTTTTCTGGTTGCCATCATCAAAAAGGATAACCTCAATGACTAAAATGATAATGTATAAAAAATATTACATTTGTAGATAAGTTTAGCCAAAGTGAAATGGAATACTCAAATAATTCATGAGGAAATACAGTTCCCAGATACCAGTTATTGGGGCAAAAACTGCCCCACAAGAGGTATCGTAAAAGCAAAGTCTGCATACATAATGCCAAGAAGGGAGAAGCTGATCAGAAATCATTGCCCCTATAATGAAACACATGTCTGTTTTCAATCAGACTGCAATCATTCCTACTACCCCAAAAAAGCCACCACTGAGGACATATTCCAAGACCATAATGGGCCAGAATGAATTACCTCCAGGTCATTTATCTGAAAAACAAACTACATGGATGCAACTAGCTGAGGAGAGACCTTGCAAGAATTATCACTAAGGGAGATAAATTCTGCAGATAAGCCTGGCTAGGGAAAATGTTCATGAATAATGGCCAGTAGAAAGCAATTTCATGAGAAAAGTTAGCCAGGGGAAAAAAATTCCTCAATATTCATCACTGTCACAATCAGTGCATAAAACTGGTGTTTATGAGATGCCTCAAAAATTGGTTGCTGACTTGAAAGATTCTGTGAATAAAATTAGCCACAAAATAATTAGGCCAAGAGCGCTGAGATCCTTGGATAAGGGTATTTATGAAATAGGTCTTCAAAAAGCAATGCTTGAAATATGTGCATATATTTAATTTAATTAATATATATAATTTTATAAAGGATAATTAAGGCACATTTCCTCAAGTGATATCAACAGATATTTCACCAACAGACAAATGTAAATGGGACCCAATTTCCCAGGCAGCTCCTTCAGGGGGATTACCACATAGAAAACAGGTTGACCAAGACATTATTCCACACGTTATTCCACGTCTATTAATGAGCACTGGAGTCAAATTGACAGAAATCAAGAGATAAAATTCCCCAATAGTTTTGGTCTGAAAGAAGCACTTCCAGTGATACACTTAGAGTATACTAATAGTTACCAAGAGAAGGCCTTAGAAAGAGACACTTCCATCAATAGGATTGACCAGAGAAGAGGTGTTCAGAGAGTTCATTTAGAAAAATAATGCCCAAAGGTCAAGATGTTTAGAGTAAAACTTCCAAAAAAGGCAGGATCCAAAGAGTGGTTGGTTGACTCAATGAGAAATGAAAAAACTAAGAAAATCTGGAAATCTGGAAAATATAACCATTGCATAAGGGCAAGTTCTAGGGCAGAGGTTGTAAGGCGTACTTCTCACAAGTAGTCAGGTTTACTGAAGAGGTTCTGCAGGGTAGTATTCCTGAGAACATGCCTTGGGGTACATTAGCATTTGTCACTAGATTCCTTCAAAATAATAGTATACCAAAAGTAACTGTCATTGTCATGGCTAAAGCTGCCGAACCAAATAAGGAACTTTAAACAAAGAACAAATTTCTCAGCAAATGTCATCGCAAATAATAGTAGGTAAGTCTAGTTAAATAAAGCCATCTGGAGATAAAAAGTTTCAAGCATTCGATTAGTCAGGATAAAAGTCTTGCAAACAGTTCTTTAGGAGAGGAACAAGTAATGCATACTCTGAGCCAGGAAATTCTACCCAGTAATTGCTGTCAGGAAATCTACGGAGAGGACCCAGCTCAGCGTGGCTCCGTGGCAAATACTATTCAAAGAAGAACATCTTTAGAAAAAGTTAGCTAGAACAAAAGGTCTTAGGCATCATGAGCCATTTGGAGCAAACCTAACATGGCACTAGCTCTTGATGTCGTATATCTGTAGCGCATCAGAAAGACGTGTTCTGCACATTCTTGGCTGCAGAAGTGAACTTTCCTGAGGTAAACTCCATTATCTCAACTCATTTCTTTTCAGGAAAAACAGATAGCCACCGTAAACTAAATCCAGGCCAAGTAGTTCCACAGATGTCTTCTTGTGGTACAAGCCCTGTAGTCGGTGTCACCCAAACTAAACTTTAGGTCTTCTTTCTTTTTTTTTTTTTTTTCATTTATTTTTATTAGTTGGAGGCTAATTACTTTACAACATTGCAGTGGTTTTTGTCATACGTTGAAATGAATTAGCCATGGATTTACATGTATTCCCCATCCCGGTCCCCCCTCCCACCTCCCTCTCCACCCGATCCCTCTCGGTCTTCCCAGTGCACCAGGCCCGAGCACTTGTCTCATGCATCCAACCTGGGTTGGTGATCTGTTTCTGTATTCTATGACCCACATTTAGTTAGCCGCGAAAGCATGAAGATTTTCTCCAAGTTTAATTTGCTTGCCTTCAGTGATTCAGAGAAAATCTTTTCAGGGGCTTCCCTGGTGGTCCAGTGTTTGAGACCCTGCACTTCCAATGCAGAGGAAATGGGTTCAATCCCTGGTCTAGGAGCTAGGATCCCACATGCTACTTGGCTAAAAAAATAAAAGAATCTTTTCAGAAGTTTTCATGAGCGATAACTCCAGACTAAAGTTAACAAAGATGATAGATCTCAGCAAACAGAATCGAAAGCCACAGCATCAGAGAATGAGTTCAGTCAGGATGAAGTTACCCAAGGAATAATTTCCAAAGACTTTCCTTGAAAAACTGGTCAAGTTCCCCAGTGTTTCTTCCTTCAGAGACAAGACAGCAGCTAAGAGGAGGTGTTTACCAAACTGCCACTACAGAGAGGTGGATATTGGAGGAAACACTGGTGAACAGACACCATGGAGAAGAGAGAAGAGAATCCAGCTATACTTCACGAGGAAGTTTCATCACAAGAGATGAGTACCCTGGAGGCTGTTCATCAGAACTGAATTTCTCCTGATAGCCACCAATCTGAGACAAATTTCTTCTTGAAAGTGGTTATTTTATGGGTAATTGTAACTTTCCCACTATGGTTCAATGTTATTCCTTAGAGATGAAAGATGATGGTGAAATTATCTAAGAAGCTATTTCTTAAGAGATTATTAACTAAAAATATAACAAAATATCAGGTCTAAAGATGCATCAAATATTGCAGAAATTCCAGAGGAAAAAGCAAATGAATATATGGGTACCTAATGTATAAATGAGAAGAGTATAGCCCCTTCATTCAAGGAATAATAGAGATAAAACAAACAAACAAAAAAAACTGATGATAAAATTGATCCATTTCAACTTGATTTTCACCTCAAGTGAATTGCTATTTAACTGGAAAGCAAGCAGTATAACCTAAAGATAAGAACAAGAATTTTGACCTCCACAAGACTGGTTGCAAATTCACACCCTGGCATTTATTACCTTTTTGGCTATGAACAGGTTACTTAACTGCTCCATGCCCCACATGCCTGCCCTCCCTAAGATTAGAATACTAAGATGCTTCACTATGGAAAATTGTTTTTGGGTTTCCATGAGGCAGTATATACAATAAACAATAGCTATGGGCCATGTTTCTGCAGCTAAACCCTGGCTTCTGAAAACCATTACATTAAAAGTGATTATGCATATTTTATTTCAGTGGTGGATGGTAAGGAGATCAAACAAGTCAATTCCAAAAGAAACCAACCCTGAATGTTCACTGGAAGGACTGATGCTGAAGCTGAAGCTCCAGCACTTTGACCCCCTGATGCAAAGACCTAACTCATTGGAATAGACCCTGATGCTGGGAAAGATTGAGGACAAGAGGAGAAGGGGGTGGCAGAGGATAAGAGAGTTAGATAGTATGATTGATTCAATGGACATGAGTTTGAGCAAACTCCAGGAGATCGTGAAGGACAGGGAAGCTTGGCATGCTGCAATCCATGGGGTTGCAAAGAGCTTGACGTGCCTTAGCGACGTGATTCAGACTCTTCCCTGGATTATTTCTGGCATCCCTAGTGGACCCACCACAAGAGCTCTCACACAGCACCATATAATGTGCCTCCCACTCAGTGAGTGTGCTCCCCTGGCCTCTGCTCTCTGAGCAGTGTTTTGAAGGTTTCAGCCACCAAGCAGGTGCTACTGTCTCTCAGCGCCATGGCCACTGCCACCACACTGCTCACCTTCAAAGGGCTGAAGGGGCACCAGGTCCCCAGAGGCAGAGCCCTGGGCTGTGGGCATTCTGGCAGGAGTGAACTTTTGGCCACATTGTGCCACCCTGTTTTCACCTAGTCATGAAAGCAGGGTATGGTTGCCCTCAGTCTGGAAGAATTCTCTTTGGGAATAGCTCTTCCAGCTTCTAATAGCAGCCTCTCTGCTCTCAACAAAGTAAAAAAGAGCTTTTTAATTTATCAAGCTATATAAAGATATACATACAGAGTTGTTCGTCAAAAGAAGTGTATAAAAATGAAAAACTCGGAGCAATCAGAATATCACCAATAGGGAGAATGTGCTACAGCTAATGATATGATTTTGGTATGTATGTGTGAATGCGTGTGTGTGTGTGTGTGAGAGTGTGTGGGCGGGGCGTGGGGAGAGAGAGACATGGGAAAAAGAAGAGGGCTTTGAAAGGATGCTGTAAACAGGGTTTCTTCTCCTTATTAAAAGCCATTTTATTAGACTAAGAATCTACATGACTAAAAAGAAGGCTTCTCTCCCGTTTAATATTTCTTCCTCCTGTTTAAGTAGTGCCCTTCAAGAACCCAAGGGAAGGGGAAAAGTGAGAAAAGACAGACAAGACTACAGGTGGCAGGGTGAGACTTTGACAGCTCACCACCACCAGAGGGCAGCATCAGAGAGACAAGCGCCGGTGGGCAGAGGAGCAGCTCCGGGTTTCCGAACTTGATTTCAAGTCCCTATGCCTACCTTCCATTTATTTACTTAAGTGGCCAAATGAATTCGAAAATCTTGTGTTATTCTACCCCACGTTCCAATCTGCTTAGCATCTAATCTTTCCTTAAAACAAAAGAGTTGAACATTTCTGAAAGAACTTCACAGTACAAAAGCAATAACACACAAGCATAGGCTGACAACAATTTGAAGAGCCGACTACAAAAAGGGTACTTTGATCTAGTATTTAATTTCTTGAATACTTCAGAGATAGATAGATAGATACACAGGACAAAAGACATTTCTGGAATTCACTGTGAAAACTTTCCCCTATGACTACTGCTGCACGTGTGTGTGTTCAGTCACTTCAGTCATGTCTCTTTGCAATCCTATGGAATATAGTTTCCTAGCTCCAGGCAAGAATACTGGAATGGTTTGCCATGGCTTCCTTCAGGGGACTGAATCCGTATCTCCTGTGGCTCCTGAATTGCAGGTGGATTCTTTACTGCTGAGGCATCAGGGAAACCCCTTATCACTGTTCAGCTCAGTTCAGTTCAGTCGCTCAGTTGCGTCCAACTCTTTGCGACCCCATGGACTGCAGCATGCCAGGTTTCCCTGTCAATTACCAACTCCCGGAGCCTACTCAAACTCATGTCCATTGAGTTGGTGATGTCATCCAACCATCTCATCCTCTGTCGTCCCCTTCTCCTCCCACCTTCAATCTTTCCCAGCATCAGGGTCTTTTCAAATGAGTCAGCTCTTTGCATCAGGTGGCCAAAGTATTGGAGTTTCAGCTTCAGCATCAGTCCTTCCCATGAATATTCAGGACTGACTTCCTTTGGGATGGACTGGTTGGATCTCCTTGCAGTCCAAGGGACTCTCAAGAGTCTTCTCCAACACCACAGTTCAAAAGCATCAATTCTTTGATGCTCAGCCTTCTTTATAGTTCAACTCTCACATCCATACATGACTACCATAAAAACCATAGCTATGATTAGATGGATCATCATTGGTAAAGTGATGTCTCTGCTTTTTAATATACTGTCCAGATTTGTCATAGCTTTTCTTCCAAGAGGCAAGTGTCTTTTAATTTCATGGCTGCAATCACCATTCGCAGTGATTTTGGAGCCCCCAAAAATAAAGTCTGTCACTGTTTCCATTGTTTCCCCATCTATTTGCCATAAAGTGATGGGAGTGGATGCCATGGTCTTAGCTTTCTGAATTGAGTTTTAAGCCAACTTTTTCACTCTCCTTTTTCACTTTCATCAAGAGACTCTTTAGTTCTTCTTCGCTTTCTGCCATTAGGGTGGTGTCATCTGCATATCTGAGGTTATCAATATTTCTCCCAGCAATCTTGATTCCAGTTTATGGCTATGACTATTAGACAGCCACTAAAAGCAATAATGTAGAAAGATATGTGTTAGCACAATAAATGTATTTTCTTAAACTATGCGTGTATGTGTATGCATAGAGAAATACATAGAATGATGGTCGAGTGACAGGAATACTGCTGAATTTATATTTTGTATTACTTTTCTACACTTAAACTTCTTTATAATGATCATAACTCTTTTATAAAATTAAAATGAAATAAAGCTATTCTCTCCATTGGAGAAATAAATGTTATTTTTTTTAAGTAAAATTTATCAATATGGACCCGAGAAGCTCAGCTTTTAAAAATATGAACTGCACACTTAAACATAATCTTTCTCTGTGAGATGGGATGCTTACTTCCCAGTCTTTGTGTTGCCACAGAATTCTTCTAGATTAGCCTCCAGATGGGCCAGAATGGAGTGAGCTCTAGTTACTTGCTCTACCAGTCCCCTCTCTAGTGGAAAACTGACCTCTCTATTTGTTGAGGTTGTTAGGGTCTGCTAGTCATGGTTTTGCATTTCTCTGCTAGGCTGAGGCAATGTATTAATGTCACACTACTTGGGATTTTTCTTTCTCCCTGGATTGTTGAACCTGTTTGGTACTTATCAGGGGCTCAGCACATCTTCACACTCTTGGTTTCAGCTTGTTTACCTACAATTTGGTGGGAACGTTAGGCTTGTGGAGGGAGATGTGAGACACTGCCACAACTTCACTTAGCTACTTACCTGTCTCTCTGAACACAATCTTAAGGAATCTATTGCTCCACTGAAATGCAAGGAGAACCCACTGAAACTCTTCTCTTGTCATAATGCTGCCCTTCAGATTATCATTATTATTATGACCTTAGCAGTTGCTATTATTCATTGCTCACGGCTAGTATAAAGATCACTAATATAACTATTATTAGCTAAATGCTTCTAACTCTTTCCTACCAGGCATAGTTCTTCAGAGTCTCATGTTCAAGAAGTCAGTCTCTGCAAAATCGACATTTTTCCAAAGAAGATATGAAGATGGCCACGAGGCACATGAGAAATGCTCAACATTGCTAATTATTTCTGCTGCTACTGCTGCTAAGTCACTTCAGTTGTGTCCAACTCTGTGCGACCCCATAGATGGCAGCCCACCAGGCTCCTCCGTCCCTGGGATTCTCCGGGCAAGAACAATGGAGTGGGTTGCCATTTCCTTCTCCAATGCGTGAAAGTGAAGTTGCTCAGTCATGTCCGACTCTTAGCGACCCCATGGACTGCAGCCTACCAGGCTCCTCCGTCCATGGGATTTTCCAGGCAAGAGGACTGGAGTGGGTTGTGCTAATTATTAGAGAAATGCAAATCAAAATGACAATGAGATATCGCCTC
Source organism: Odocoileus virginianus (assembly GCF_023699985.2). Classification (NCBI taxonomy): domain Eukaryota; kingdom Metazoa; phylum Chordata; class Mammalia; order Artiodactyla; family Cervidae; genus Odocoileus; species Odocoileus virginianus. The sequence goes on from NC_069680.1 coordinate 69,137,944, forward strand.
ACGTTGGTCAAAATGGCCTTCATTAGAAGGTCTACAGATAACAAATGCTGGAGAGGGTATGGAGAAAAGGGAACTCCTCTACACAGTTGGTGGGAAAGTAAATTGGTGCGGCCACTGTGGAAAACAGTATGGAGGTTCCTTAAGAAAAATTAAAAATGGAGTTGCCGTAAGATCCAGAAATCCCATTTCTGGGCATATATACAGAGAAAACTCCAATTTGAAAAGATACAGACACCCCAATGATCATAGCAGCACTGTTAACAATAATCAAGCCACGGAAGCACCCTAACTGTCCATCCACAGATGAATAGATACAGCTGATGTGGTATATATATCAATATATATCCATAGATAATGGAGTACTACTCGGTCATAAGAAAGAATAAAACAATGCGATTTGCCAGCAACATGGATGGAACTAGAGAAGATTATAATACTAAATGAAGTCAGACAAAGACAAATACCATAAGATATCACTTATATGTGGAATCTAAAATACAACACAAACAAACATATCTATGAAGCAGAAATAGACTCACAGACATAGAGAACAGACTTGTGGTTGCAAGAGAGAGAAGCACTGGGGGAGGGATACCCTGGGATTTGAGTGTTAGCAAACACAAACCAATACATACAGGATGGATAAACAGCAAAGTCCTACTGCATAGCAGTAAACTGTATCCAATACCCTGTAATAAACCATAATGGAAACGAATATGAAAAAGGATAAATATATGTATATACATATATATATATAACCGAATCATTTTGCTGTATACCAGAAACTAACACAACATTGTAAATCAACTGTAATTCAACGAAATGCATTTTAAAAAAAAAAGTCAGCCTCTGGTTATTCCACCTGTGAACATCCACCTCTGACTCTGTATCCCCTGTGACTCTTAAATGAGTTCCTAGAGTAGTTTGCCTGGAACACAGCAAATCCTCAATAACATCAGTTGGTGATGTTGTTAGCACTATGGTTGTGGTTGTGCTAGAACCACATAATTCTAAACCTGCAGTTGTGTTACTGTTGATGGTTTCCCCCACCTCCCCACCTCCTCCACAATTTCTTTTCTACCTTGACAAAAGCCCAGACTGTTTCATCTCACAGCCACATGGTGTCACCAGCAGTTCACAAACATTCATTTGAAGTGACTGGTTGTTAATTTCAGAAGAATTACAATCATGCATCTGCTGATACATAGTTGTTGCTCAGTCCTTAGTCAGGTCTGACTCTGCAACTCCATGGATTGCAGCATGCCAGGCTTCCCTGTCCTTCACCTTCTCCCAGAGCTTGTCAAACTCATGTCCATTGAGTCAGCGATACCATCCAGCCATCTCATCCTCTGTCAACCCCTTCTCCTGCTTTCAGTCGTCCCCAGCATCAGGGTCTTTCCTAATGAGTCAGATCTTCACATCAGGTGACCAAAGTATTGGACTTTCAGCTTCATTATCAGTCCTTCCAATGAATATTCAGGATTGATTTCCTTTAGGATTGACTGGTTTGAGCCACCATCTAAGGGACTCTCAAGAGTCTTTTCCAACACTACAGTTCAAAGGCATCAATTCTTAGGCGCTCAGCTTTCTTCATGGTCCAACTTTCACTTCTGTACATGACTACTGGAAAAGCCATAACTTTGACTATATGGACCTTTGTGGGCAAACTGATGTCTCTGCTTTTTAATATGCTGTCTAGGTTGGTCATAACTTTTCTTCCAAGGAGCAAGTGTCTTTTAATTTCATGGCTGCAGTCACCATATGCAGTGATTTTGAAGCCCAGGAAAATAAAGTCTGTCACTGTTTCCACTGTTTCCTCGTCTACTTGCCATGAAGTGATGGGACTGGATGCCATGGTCTTAGTTTTCGAAATGTTGAGTTTTAAGCCAACTTTTTCACTCTTCTCTTTCACTTTCATCAAAAGGCTCTTTAGTTCTTCTTCACTTTCTGCTATAAGGGTGATGTCATCTGCAAATCTGAGATTATTGGTGTTTCTCCCGGCAGTCTTGATTCCAGCTTGTGCTTCATCCAGCCTGGCATTTCACATGATGTACTCTGCCTATATGCTTATACATAGAGCCAAGCCTAATCAGATGGATCTTTCTATGTGTTGCAGAAATATTTCCTTTTTGTGTTTGTTTCTGTGGAGATTTATTTAGCTCTGAATTTTGTGCAGAGTCTCCATATTTCTTGCTAATGATGCTAGGAAAAGCATCACCAAGCACACCAAGGAGCAGATTGAGCATAATAATGGTAATTTATTGAGCACCTGTCAGGTTCACGCATGGGTCTGAGAGAGACAAAGTCCCTGCCCTCCTGGAGCTTAGGGAGCAAGCTGAGCCAATGAGGAAGATGAAGCTAGAGGAAGGACAGAAGCCCCCCTTCAGATCACCCTGTATAGCTCAGGATCTTATAAATGTGGCCAGCTCCAATCTGGGTCTGAACCAATGGAGGCTCCAAACAAGCAGTCCACGTCATGATGCTGGGTCAAGTTGTCTAGGAGGAGTCAAATGTTCTAAGGTTTGTGTGACTGGTTTCAGGTGTGAGGTGAAATTTTTGAAAAGGAGATGATGTGTTTGTATGTGTGTTTTGCTTGGCCATCCATGCATCTATCCAGTCAAGTAGAGATGAATTAAAATCCCAGCTCTACCTTTTCTTTGCTCTATGACCTTGGCCAAGTCACTCATCCTCTCTAAGCTCCCAGTGCTCATCTTTAAGTGAAGGAGAGCAAAGTTCTCTTTACAGAACAGACATGAGAATTACTTGACATAATGTATGTAAAGCACTTAGGACTGGGCCAGACAGATCATGCAAAATGGTAATTGGTGGTTATTAGCTTCACTATTATAACAATTAAGTTAACACAAACTACTAGGTGCCAAGCACAGCTAGGTACCATGCTTGGCTCCGCACAGAACAGAGAAATCAATCTAGTATAATCCTTGCACTGAACAAATTTCTAGTCCAGTGGATGAGCAAATTCTAGACCAAACAATAATCACACAAGACTGACTGGAATCGTGTCCCAAGAGAGGAATGACAAGGCATAAGAGAATCCAAGGCAGAAGTTGCTATGAGTGTAAGAAAGGAGAATTACCCTAGACCTTTGGATCTGAACACAAGTAGGGGAGGGAGGGGCAAATATCAGGCCTATGGACCCAAGATGGTGCAGAGGGAGCCAATCCCACCACCCAGGGTTGCTTTTACTAGGAAAAACAGAACACAGCTGGCAGCCTAGAAGGAGCACCCAGGCAATATCCTTGAGACAGCTCCCTTCTTCTCCAAGGCTTGCAGTAGCTGACAAACTAGGTCATATAGGTGCCCCCCTTGAGGTCTCATGGATTCCTCAGGAATTCCTCATGAAGAGAGGAAACATAGATCAGCTAAGAGAAGTTTCCAAAGTGCCAGAGAAAGACTAAGCCCCAATCTCAAGTCCTAGAGCCTCCTGCATTCCATGATCACCTGAGGACACATTCAGCCACTCCCAACTGTAACACTGTCTTTACAGCTAGCCCAGGCCTCATAGATCAACCTCTAGCAAAGATACATTCCTGCTGGGAGCATGGATGAAATTTTCAAGAAGGAGATGGCTTCGACCTGGGCCTCAGTGGGATTTGCTGAAGAGGCTCTAGGAAGGGAGAAGAGAGAAGTAAGACAGAGACAGAGGCTGGAATGCACAGACTATCATAGCTTTCCTTCCAAGGAGCAAGTGTCTTTTAATTTCATGACTGCAGTTACCATCCACAGTGATTTTGGAGCCCAAGGAAATAAAATCTGCCACTGCTTCCACTTTTCCCCCTTTTATTTGCCATGAAGTGATGGGACCAGATGCCATGCTCTTCATTTTGGGGATGTTAAAATTTAAGCCAACTTTTCCACTCTCCTCTTTCACCCTTATCAAGAGGCTTTTTAGTTCCTCTTCACTTTCTGCCATTAGAGTGGTATGACCTGCATATCTGAGGTTGTTGATATTTCTCCTGGCAATCTTGATTCCTGCTTATGATTCATCCAGCCCAGCATTTTGCATGATGTGCTCTGCATAGAAGTTAAATAAACACAGTGACAATACACCTTTGTCATACTCCTCTCCCAATTTTGAACCAGTCAGTTGTTCCGTATAAGGTTCTAACTGTTGCTACCTGACCCACATACAGGTTTCTCAGCAGACAGGTAAGGTGGTCTGGTATTCCCATCTCTTTAAGAATTTTCCAAAGTTTGTTGTGATCCACACACTCAAAGATTTTTATGTAGTCAATGAAACAGAAGTAGATGCTTTTCTGGAATTCCCTTGCTTTCTCTATGATCCAGCAGATGTTGGAAATTTGATCTCTGGTTCCTCTGCCTTTTCTAAATCCCGCTTGTACATCTAGAAGTTCTGGAAGTTCTCAGTTCACTTATTGCTGAAGTCTAGCTTGAAGGATTTTGAGCATAACCTTACTAGCATGTGAAATGAATGCAATTGTCCAGTAGTTTGAACATTCTTTGGCATTCCCCTTCTTTGGAATTGGAATGAAAACGGGCTTCTTCCAATCCTCTGGCCACTGCTGAGCTTTCTAAATTTCCTGACACATTGAGTGCTCCACTTTAACAGCATCGTCTTTTAGGATTTGAAATAGCTCAGCTGGAATTCCGTTATATCCACTAGTTTTGTTTGTAGTAATGCTTCCTAAGGCCCACTTGACTTCACACTCCAGGATGTCTGGCTCTAAGTGAGTGACCAGACCACCATGGTTATCTTAGTCATTAAGACCATTTTTGTATAGTTCTTCTGTGTATTCTTCCCACTTCTTCTTCTTGCTTCTGAATACCAGACCACCTTACCTGCCTCCTGAGAAACCTATATGCAGGTCAAGAAGCAACAGTTAGAACTGAACATGGAAAAACAGACTGGTTCAAAATTGGGAAAGGAGTACCTCAAGGCTGTATATTGTCACCCTGTTTATTTAACTTATATGCAGAGTATATTATGCAAAATGCCAGGCTGGATGTATCACAAGCTGGAATCAAGATTTCTGGGAGAAATATCAATAACCTCAGATATGCAAAAGATACCACACTTATGGTAGAAAGTGAAGACGTACTAAGAAGCCTCTTGATGAAGCTGAAAGATAAGAGTGAAAAAGCTGGCTTAAAACTCAATATTCAAAAAACGAAGATCATGGCATCCAGTCCCATCACTTCTTGGCAAATAGATGGGGAAACAATGGAAACAGTGACTGACTTTATGTTTTTGGGCTCCAAAATCACTGCAGATGGTGACTGCAGCCATGAAATTAAAAGATACTTGCTCCTTGGAAGAAAAGCTATGACCAACCTAGACAGCATATTAAAAAGCAGAGACATTACTTTGCTGACAAAGGTCTGTCTAGTCAAGGCTATGGTTTTTCCAGTAGTCATGTACAGATGTAAGAGATGGACCATAAAAAAAGCTGAGTGCCAAAGATTTGATGCTTTTGAACTGTGGTGCTGGAGAAGACTCTTGAGAGTCCCTTGGACAGCAAGGAGATCAAACCAGTCAATCTTTTTTTTTTTTTCCATTTATTTTTATTAGTTGGAGGCTAATTACTTTACATCATTACAGTAGTTTTTGTCATACATTGAAATGAATTAGCCATGGATTTACATGTATTCCCCATCCCGGTCCCCCCTCCCACCTCCCTCTCCACCCGATCCCTCTGGGTCTTCCCAGTGCACCAGGCCCGAGCACTTTTCTCATGCACCCAACCTGGGCTGGTGATCTGTTTCACCCTAGATAATATACATGTTTCAATGCTGTTCTCTTGAAACATCCCACCCTCGCCTTCTCCCAGAGTCCACAAGTCAGTTCTATACATCTGAGTCTCTTTTTCTGTTTTGCATATAGGGTTATCGTTACTATCTTTCTAAATTCCATATATATGTGTTAGTATACTGTAATGGTCTTTATCTTTCTGGCTTACTTCGCTCCAAACCAGTCAATCTTAAAGGAAATTAAATATTCATTGGAAGGACTGATGCTGAAGCTGAATCTCTAGTACTTTGGCCACCTGACGCAAAGAGCCGACTCATTAGAAAAGACCCTGATGCTGAGAAAGACAGAAGGCAGAAGGAGAAGGGGATGACAGAGGATGAGATGGTTGGATGGCATCACTGACTCAGTGGGACATGAGTTTGAGCAAGCTCCAAGAGATAGTAAAGGACATGGGAGCCTGGAGTGCTGCAGTCCATGGGGTTGCAAAGAGTCAGACATGACTGAACGATTGAACAAGAAGAAGAAGAAGAAGATACGGCCTTGAATAGCTAACAAAGAATATTGCATTTAGGGAAGCTCAAGTTCTGAAGTGAGAACACTTTGGAAATATCCAAGGTTGTAGTGAAATCTCCTTAAGCCTGAGCAGAGAGGTATATGCAGACCCAAGCCAACACTCAACCCAACCTGGGGAGCAGAAGAACTCTGATTTGAGATAGGGTAGTGTCTGCTGGGAGTGTGACGCCGTATCCAGGGCACAGGGAACATCTTCCAGGTACAGTGCCATTCCTTAGCAACAGTCTAGGCTTCTGTTATCTTTAGAAGCCAAAGACCACTCACTTGTTTCCATGGGTATACATATTGGTGCCCAGCAAAAAATGAGCTACCCAGGAGGCTGATGAAGAGAAGAGAGTGGAACCGATGAGAATTTAGTGCCTTGAAGGGCCTCTCCCCCTGCCCTGACTCTGCTTGGGACCACCACTGACTTGGCCTTCTCCTTTCCCCAATGAAGGAGGAGGGGAAACTCACCAGAGCTGATGGAGAGGCAGGTTGCTCGAATAAGGAAAGCATCCAGCCGTGAGTCAGGTCACCCCAAATGTGAATGATGACCTTAGGCAAATCTTTGGGCCATTTGTAAAATAGAAGGACAAACCCAGTGATCCTGAAGAACCTTTGCTTTGTTTTATTGTTATTGTTGCTTTGTGGTTTAAAAAAATGGCCAACATAAAGTTTACTGCCTTCATCATTTTCAAGTACATGGTTCAGTAGTATAAAGTATATTTACACTGTTGTGCAACAGATCTCTAGAACTTTTTCCTTTTGGGAAAAAGTTCTTGTTTAACTCCATTAAACCACCAAGCCACTTTGTCTTTCTGTGAATTAGACGACTCTAGATACATCACATAAGTGGAATCATACGTTTGTCTTTTGAGGCTGGCTTACTTCATTTAGTATGATGTTTTCAGGGTTCATCCATCTTGTAGCATGTGACAAGATTTCCTGCCTTTTAAGGCTGAAGAATATTCTATTGCATATATATGCCACATTTTGTTTATCCAGTCACCACCTGATAGATGTTTGGTTGCACCCACCTCTTGGCTATTGTGAATAATGCTGTTATGAACATAGGTATGCAAATATCTTTTCAAGGTGATGCTGAAAACTCCTGTTCTCTATATACCAGTGCCGAATCAAACCTTGGAGACAGTTTTGAGTGAAGTAGAAAAGGATAGCTTTATTACTTTGCCAGACAAAGGGGGACACAGTGGGATCCTGCCTCAAAAAATTATTTATTTCAACTTGGAGAAGATAGTAAGAAGTTTCATGATTCAAAGAGGGTGTGATCAATTTGTGAACATTCTTCTGATGGGTTGGTGGTGAGGTATGTAGGAGTCAGCATCATCAACCTTCAGGTTCCAACTGGTCTGAAATTAGGGTTAGGGTTAAAGTATGCTTGTGGGGCAGCATGCCATCATTGATCTTAACTTCTCCTACCTGGAGGGGGCTTCAGTACTTACAAAGTAGTTCAAAGATATTATCGAGGGTATCACTTGATGGGCTTCCCTGGTGGCTCAGGCAGTAAAGAATCCTCCTGCAGTGCAGAAGACCTGAGTTTCATCTCTGGGTTGGGAAGATGCCCTGGAGGAGGGCATGGCAACCCACTCCGGCATTCTTGCCTGGAGAATCCCCATGGACAGAGGAGCCTGTCGGGCTACAGTCCATGGGGTTGCAAAGAGTTGGACACCACTGAGCGACTAAGCACAGCACATCCCTTGATAGAGAACCAGGACCTTGCCCCAAGACTGCACTATTTCTCTTGCTTGAATCTGCCCATTGGACCTTAGGGAAGGTCATGGAGGCTGAATGAAGGCTATTTCTTCTAATCAAAGAAATGGAGAACATAGAAAGTCTTTGTGCCCAGGAACCACACAGGACCCTACTTAGTATCAAAGATCCAGCTTGACTCTTGGGTTTAACATACAATCAATTTGGTTGCATGTTTTATTAGTACTTTCTTTAAATGAACAAATAAATAAACATGGAGCCTTTTGCAGAGTGAACTAACTGAAATTAACATTTCAGAGACTGCTGGGTGACAATAATTTGGGAAGTTTGGACACTCAAAGCTAAGATTTTGGTATTCAATAGAGTACCAAAGCTGCACCCCCGGAAGGTACAGAACAGCCTTAAATTGTACTGAATAGCCTTAAATTGTACCCCTAGAACAGTTCTAAATTGGGGTCTTGCAGAGAAAGTCCTGGAATCCTTATGAACTTTAGTCACAATATTATCTAAGAAACCCTTTCAGCAAAGATGAATATCTATTAATATAAACCATTTGCTAGATGAAGCTATGCATTTACTTGTTGGAAAATATGGGAGACTACATTCCAGGTGTTCAGAAAAAAACATTCTTCAAATTCAGTCATGTATACTACACCCCCAGGGAGAAAACATCTAGGAGCCGTACAGCATCATTTGGAAGAAAGGTTTGCTTTTTCTCTCCTGAGTAGCATAGTTGAAAGGTCTGGCCAATGATCAAGCTGGCAGGCATATTACTAAATATTGGAACTTCTGACTTCAGCACAATGACTCAGTGGGGTGGTGGGTGTTTGTTAGATGATTAACATTTCAGTATAGGTGTGCCTGCTGGTTGGTGTGCAGGAGTAACTTAAATCACTAATCACGGAATCCTCTTTGGAGAAAACTGTAGTGAAACCTGGCTGATTCATTGAAACTTTCCTCTCTGGGTTCGTTTCCACAGTGAGAATGCCTATCTCAGGATAGTAGGGGGAGAGCCAAGCCATTCTTCTTAATAACAATTGCCAAGTCCTTGTCTGGGAGTGTGGCTGTGATGAACACAGTCTCTACCCCTCGAGGTCCTGCTCCAGTGGGGAAGGCAGAGAGAGGTAGGCAGTGTGGGAACAGAAATAAGAACAATCCTCAGGAGCCCAGAAGAGTGGAATTAACTCAGGCAAAGTGCGAGGAAAGCACTGCACAGATGACAACTGACCTGGGTGTTAAAGAACAAGGAGGAGTTTTACAGGCAGGAAAGCATAAGGAAGAGCAGTTTAGACTGGGGGAATCAGCACACATGCAAAGATATCTTGATGTTCGGAAACGCATAAGAATGGCAGGATGGCTGAATAGCAGAGTTGAGGCTGAGGCTGAGGCTTGAGAAGCCTTCTTGATGAAGTGTGAGAACCCTAGAAGAGGGCCGCTGTACCCCTGTTTGGTGGATCCAGTCCCATTCCTGGTCTTTCTGGCTGCCCACAGTGTCTGACCATGGAGAAAGCACAGCTTATACTGTGCAGCTGTGTGCCCAGAACCAAGGATGGAGAAGGCATTGATTCATGGGTGACACAAGCCTTGCTTTAATGGCCATTTGCAGGGAGGAGGCATTCAGTCAGCAAAGAGGAGACTTTGCCTGCTTAGAGGGGAGGCTTCCTGTGGTGAGGCTGAGGAGCTTGTGAGGAATATTCACCTCTTGGCTCTTTCCTGCAGCAGCCCTGGCCATCCCAGTCACTGACCTGATGCTCATTAACATTCCTGGGAGGCAGAAACAGCATCCACTGGCTCCAGCCAGGTCCCTGGGTGTCTTGGCAGCATGCCAATGAGGGGAAGCTGGTGACATTTTTGAGATATCGCAAGAGAACATAAGGCAAGGTGACTGCAGGCAGGGAGGAAGCTTTCATCCTCTCCCAGAAGGATTGGCTGGTGGCAACCTACTATTGTCCAAAACTGGTTATCTGCGGTTTGGGAGACAATGTTTTTTATCATCTCAACCATGGTTCTTCTTTCTGGGACATAGGCTATACTGAATGAGACACTAAGAAAAGAGACAAAAATTAGACAGTGTTAAGCCAACCTAGGCTCTTTCTGGGATGCTCTTTCTTCTAAATGTGTTTAGGAAGAAATTGAGTCTCCCCGAAGAACCTCTAATGAATATGGAGCAGCCTGTCTTGCTACACAGGATTTTTTTTGCCTGGGAGTTCTGAGTATCTTCTCTAGCCTCAAGAAAGTATAGGTGATTTTTTAAAATAATAATTAATAATTCAATGAGACACGGGCAGAGCTAGGAAGAACTATAGAAAGCTCCTAGAGCAGAAGAATGCCCAAAATGTGGAGTAAAATGAAACTTTTTTTTTTTTTAGCAGTGTAGCTATTTTCCTTTTAATTATATTGCTTTAAAAATACCAACATGAGCCTACATGTTGAAAAGTAAATCTTTCTCCTTTCCAGAATGGAACCATTGTTATGAGTTTGTGGGGTTTCCTTCTAGAACTTGTGCTAGACACATACAGCATCAGAGTGTATCAAAACAGACCTACATGTAGCTAGATGAAGAGTCAGAGAGACAGGACCAGACTGGGATACAGATAGGCACAAACACACAGCTGATGTCAGCTGTTCCTTCCTGTTCATCAGGAACAGGGAATAAGAAGAGCCTAACTCTTGGGAACTAGAAGCAGAAGTTTTCTGCTTCTAGTCAGTTAAGTAGAGTTACATCAGGAGAAACAAGCCAATACTTGGGAAGAAGGAGAGGCTAGAGAAGCCAGGTCCAGACTTATAAGACTAACGCAAGAGATGGAATCAGGGCTACCCAACATGATGGAGGGCCTGAGCCCTCACTGTCCCCGGATTGCTTCAGGATCTTTGTAGAGACTGGACTGTATTCCCTAAAGCATTGAAGAGTGGCTTCAAGGGTCTACTGGCAAGTGTGCTGTCAGTGGAGAAAACTACAGGGGTTGATTGAAAATACCAAATTTGGTGAGGATGTGGAGCAGTTGGAACTCTTACACACTGCTGGTGGGAATGAAAATCATACAGGCAGTTTAGAAAACAGTTTGAGACTGTCTTATAAAGTTAAACATACTCTGACCATATGACCACTCCTAGACATTGACCCAAGAGAAATGATAACAGATGTCCAGAAGTTGCAGACAAATGTTCCCAGCAGCCTTATTCATAGCTGACAAAAAGCCAGAAACAACCCAAATATATCCATCAACTGGTGAATGGAAAAACAAAGTCTGGCATACATATACAATGGAATACTTCTTAGCAACAAGAAGGTATGAAGTACTGGTATGTGTGTGTTAGTTGCTCAGTCATGTCCAACTCTTTGTGGCCCATAGACTGTAGCCTGGCAGACTTCTCTGTCCATGGAATTCTCCAGGCAAGAATACTGGTGTGGATTGCCATTCCCTTCTCCAGGGGATCTTTCTGACCCAGGGTTCAAACCCAGGTCTCCCGCATTGAGGGCAGATTCTTTACCATCTGAGCCACCAGGGAAGCCACAAAGTACTGGCGTACACAGCAACAGATGCTCAAAAGCATTGTTCTAAGAGAAAGAGGCCAAATAAAATACAATGTATTGTATGATTCCATTTATATGAGATTCTACAAAAAACAAACTATAGTGATAGAAAGCAGATCAGTGACCTCCTGAGGCTAGCAGTCTGGGGAAGGGATTGACCACAAAGGGCCATGAAAGAACTATTGATTGTGGGTAACACAAATGTTCCATACGATGATTGTGCAGGTGGTCATAGACGACTGTATATGTGGGTTTCAACAGTTAAAACTGGTGAATTTTATCTAAATTCTTTGATAAAAAATCGTACTTTACTAAAGCTGATAAAACTGTTTTTAAAGAAAATTTTTGTGATTTTATTATATCATGAGGCATTGAAACATCTGAACAAATCAGTATCTGGGCGGTGAGGCAGCTGCTTTCTCCTTCATTTCTTTGGGTTACTAGAGCTTGTCAGTAGATTAGAAAAAAAAAGACAATCTTTTGAATTACTTAAGTCTTTCCAAGGCATGCACTGGTACAACACAAATCTCTCCTGTCAGATGCAACTTATTTTTTTTTTAATTCAAACAACAATAAGGAAGGAAACTGATAACTGGATTGAGAAATGGGATCTAACTAGAGGAAAAGCAGAGTTCTTTTAGAATATCATTAGGAAGAGAAGTGAAGTGAAAGTCACTTAGTTGTGTCTGACTCTGTGATCCCACAGACTGGGGTCAACTTTAAATACATATATCTTAAAATTTAGTTGAAATGGACAATGATTCAGAAAAATATAACTTAATAAAGTGAATCAATAGAAAAGTTCTTAGCTGGGTTTTACATAACCCAGATGCCACTGAAACTATCAAGGACGGTGAGGAGTTTGAGGGAGCAAGACTTCTTTTTTATAAATATATATTTTTTATTAAAAAAATTTTTTTTTATATTGGAGTATAGCTGATTAACAATGTTGTGATAGTTTCAGGTGGACTGTAAGGGACTCAGCCATACATATGTATGTGTCCATTTGAGGGAGTAAGACTTGTGACACCAACTTCAGGTTTAGTGTTCTTGAAACCACACTTAGGTTTGATAATTCACTTGGGGAACCTGTAGAACTCACTGAAAGCTGTTATGTTTACAGTTATATTTTATTTAGGGAAAAGATATAGATTAAAATTAGCCAAGGGAAGAAGTACATAGGGCCAAGTCTAAGAAAGTGCCAAACTCAGAGCTTCCAGTCATCCTCTAACTGTGGAGTCATGAAAAGTGTTACTTTTCCAGCAGTGATGTGTGACAATATTCAGAGTACTGGTGACCAGAGAAGCTCACTTGGACCTTAGTGTCCAGAAAAAAAAAAAGTGAGAAGGAAATTAATAGCAGGATGGAAAACTGGGATATAATTATAGATAAAGCAGAGGTTTTAGAAAACACTGTATTCACCTGAATGGTTTTATGGTGTATTTTGATACTTAGTAAGATAAATTTTGTCTCATTGTTCTTTCCTGTAACTTTCACAACTACTTTCAGGCATTTGGGCTTCCCTCATAATTCAGTTGGTAAAGAATCTGACTACAGTGCAGGAGACCCTTGTTCGATCCCTGGGTTGGGAAGATTCCCTGGAGAAGGGAAAGGCTACCCACTCCAGTATTCTGGCCTGGAGAATTCTATGGACTGTACAGCCCATGGGGTTGCAAAGAGTCAGACATGACTGAGTGACTTTCACTTCATTTCACTTCACTTCACTTCAGACATTTATGTTTCCTTATAAAACTTGGATGTTATATTAGTTAAGCTGCATTGAGTTACAAGTGCACACTATTTATACTCAATGAGTTGAGTTTAATTGCTGTATAAAAATCTTCTAAGAGACTACATCATGACTTGGCACTAGAGTGAAAAAGTCATTATGAACACAGAAATTCATGGAAATAGCAAGTAAAAAATAAACTTATATTAGTAAAGGAAATTTTGTTATCAAAGGAATGACTTCATTTTTCTGTTTTCCTGCAAAGCAACAATCATAGCAAAAGAGGTTTATAGAGCCAAGAAATAAAACTATCCCTCAATTACCCCTCACACACATATGAGGTCTGTTACATTTCACAAGATCTATGCCAAAGGATTATAAAGCAAAGGAAAATTCCCCAAATATCTTGACATAGATAAAAGAAATTCCAAAGCAAGAAGAGATTATTATCACAATTCATGTGTTTTGAAGGACTGCCATTAAGATGTAAAACATTTATTTATCAAAACTTCCTGCTGATTTTGAGCAGAAGACAATAGTGGAACTCTTTTTAAGAAATGCTGCATCATCAGTGTTTCTAATAGCCCAAGGATAATCAGTTCAGTTCAGTCGCTCAGTTGTGTCCAACTCGTTGCGACTCCATGAACCACAGCATGCCAGGGCTCTCTGTCCATCACCAACTCCCGGAGTCCACCCAAACCCATGTCCATTGAGTCGGTGATGCCATCCAACCATCTCATCCTCTGTCGTCCCCTTCTCCTCCTGCCCTCAATATTTATTTCCCAGCATCAGGGTCCTTTCAAATGAGTCAGTTCTTTGCATCAGGTGGCCAAAGTATTGGAGTTTCAGCTTCAGCATCAGTCCTTCCAATGAACACCCAGGGCTGATCTCCTTTAGGATGGAATGGTTGGATCTCTTTGCAGTCCAAGGGACTCTCAAGAGTCTTCTCCAACACCACAGTTCAAAAGCATCAATCCTTCAGTGCTCAGCTTTCTTTATAGGCCAACTCTCACATCCATACATGACCATTGGAAAAACCATAGCCTTGACTAGATGGACCTTTGTTGATAAAGTAATGTCTCTGCTTTTTCATATGCTATCTAGGTTGGTCATAACTTTCCTTCCAAGGAGTAAGCGTCTTTTAATTTCATGACTGCAGTCACCATCTACAGTGATTTTGGAGCCCCCCAAAATAAAGTCAGCCACTGTTTCCACTGTTTCCCCATCTATTTCCCATGAAGTGATAGGACCGAATGCCATGATCTTAATTTTCTGAATGCTGAGCTTTAAGCCAGCTTTTTCACTCTCCTCTTTCACTTTCATCAAGAGGCTCTTTAGCTCTTCTTCACTGTCTGCCATAAGGGTGGTGTCATCTGCATATCTGAGGTTATTGATATTTCTCCTGGCAATCTTGATTCCAGCTTGTGCTTCCTCCAGCCCAGCATTTCTCATGATGTACTCTGCATATAAGTTAAATAAGCAGGTGACAATAAACAGCCTTGATGTACTCCTTTTCCTATTTGGAACCAGTCTGTTGTTCCATGCCCAGTTCTAACTGCTGCTTCCTGACCTGCATACAGGTTTCTCAAGAGGCAGGTCAGGTGGTCTGGTATGCCCATCTCTTTCAGAATTTTCCACAGTTTATTGTGATCCACACAGTCAAAGACTTTGGCATAGTCAATAAAGCAAAAGTAGATGTTTTTCTGGAACTCTCTTGCTTTTTCGATGATCCATCAGATGTTGGCAATTTGATCTCTGGTTCCTCTGCTTTTCCTAAAACCAGCTTGAACATCTGAAAGTTCACAGATCACATATTCCTGAAGCCTGGCTTGGAGAATTTTGAGCATTACTTTACTAGCGTTTGAGATGAGTGCAATTGTGCAGTAGTTTGAGCATTCTTTGGTATTGCCTTTCTTTGGGATTGGAAAGAAAACTGACCTTTTCCAGTCCTGTGGCCATTGTTGAGTTTTCCAAATTTGCTGGCATACTGAATGCAGCACTTTCACAGCATCATCTTTCAGAATTTGAAATAACTCAGCTGGAATTCCATCACATCCACTAGCTTTGTTTGTAGTGATGCTTCCTAAGGCCGACTTGACTTCACATTCCAGGATGTCTGGCTCTAGGTGAGTGTGAGTGAACACACCATCATGAATATCTGGGTCGTGAAGATCTTTTTTGTACAGTTCTTCTGTGTATTATTGCCATCTCTTCTTAATAGCTTCTGCTTCTGTTAGATCCATACCATTTCTGTCCTTTATTGAGCCCATCTTTGCATGAAATGTTCCCTTGGTATCTCTCATTGTCTTGAAGAGATCTCTAGTCTTTCCCATTCTATTGGTTTCCTCTATTTCTTTGCATTGATTGCTGAGGAAGGCTTTCTTATCTCTCCTTGCTAGTCTTTGGAACTCTGCATTCAAATGAATATATCTTTCCTTTTCTCCTCTGCTTTTCACTTCTCGTCTTAACTATTTGTAAGGCTTCCTCAGACAGCCACTTTGCTTTTTTTCATTTCTTTTTCTTAGGGGTGGTCTTGATTCCTGTCTCCTGTACAAGGTCATGAACCTCCATCTGTCTATCAGATCTAGTCCCTTAAATCTATTTCTCACTTCCACTGTATAGTCATAAGGGATTTGATTCAGATCATACCTGAATGGTTTATGGTTTTCCCCACTTTCTTCATTTTAAGTCTGAATTTGGCAATAAGGAGTTCATGATCTGAGCCACAGTCAGCTCCAAGTCTTGTTTTTGCTGACTGTATAGAGCTTCTCCATCTTTGGCTTCAAAGAATATAATCAATCTGATTTTGGTGTTGACCATCTAGTGATGTCCATGTGTAGAGTCTTCTCTTATATTGTTGGAAGAGGGAGTTTGCTATGACCAGTGCGTTCTCTTGGCAGAACTCTATTAGCCTTTGCCCTGCTTCATTCTGTACTCCAAGGCCAAATTTGCCTGTTACTCCAGGTGTTTCTTGACTTCCTACTTTTGCATTCCAGTCCCCTATAATGAAAAGGACATCTTTTTTTGGGTGTTAGTTCTAGAAGGCCTTATAGGTCTTCACAGAACCATTCAACTTCAGCTTCTTCAGTGTTACTGGTCAGGGCATAGACTTGGATTACTGTGATACTGAATGGTTTGCCTTGGAAAAAAACAGAGATCATTCTGTCATTTTTGAGATTGCATCCAAGTACTGCATTTTGGACTCTTTTGTTGACTATGAGGGCTACTCCATTTCTTCTAAGGGATTCCTGTTCACAGTAGTAGATATAATGGTCATCTGAGTTAAATTCACCCATTCCAGTCCACCTTAGTTTGCTGATTCCTAGAATGTCGATATTCACTCTTGCCATCTCCTCTTTGACCATTTCCTATTTGCCTTGATTCATGGACCTAACATTCCAGGTTCCTAAGCAATATTGCTCTTTACAGCATCAAACCTTGCTTCTATCACCAGTCCCATCCACAACTGGGTGTTGTTTTTGCTTTGGCTCCATCCCTTCATTCTTTCTGGAGTTATTTCTCCACTGATCTCCAGTAGCATATTGGGCACCTACTGACCTGGGGAGTTCATCTTTCAGTGTCCTATCTTTTTGCCTTTTCATACTGTTCATGGGGTTCTCAAGGCAAGAATACTGAAGTGGTTTGCCATTCCCTTCTCTGTGACAAATGCAGACATCAACGATTCTGAGTCTAAAAATGCAGAAGAGTTAAACTTTTGATGCAAAGATGTTTTAGGAATACCTTAACATATTAATTTCACTTCTATTTATCCTTTAAAGTGTGCATGCAGTGATGTATGAGTTAGGCACTAACCCAGACTTAGACCAATCAGAGCACAGAAATACCCTGTCTACCATGACTGGTCAATCAGAGTGAGGCTCTCGACTTTGTTCCCTTCTTCACCTAACTGGCCCCTCCCCATGCTGGGTTTCGGAAAGCATCCTTTGACCATAAAAGGAAACAGACTTAACATGAACCAACTCAAGGCTAACAGAGCAAAGAAGCAAAAGGACCTGGATACTTGATGACTATATTGAACCACAGGATCACCTCAGGGCAGCATGAGTTGGGGTCTGTTACTTGCAAACTAAAGCTTTCTAATTGAATAAATGTGGATGGAGCAAATATCATAAGTGAGGACACCCAAGGCAGCCCTGCTTTGTCAACCTAGGGACAGAATGATCGAGCATACCATCCAGCTCTGGGTTAGTCATTGATCCATCTGGTGAACAAGGTATTGTCGACTGAGGGCTCTAGAGAGGTTTTGCTGTGAGGCACACTGTGGAGGAAGAGCATCTTTATAATACTTTTTAAAAAATGAGGAAGAGTGGAATTTGGAGCTATTGGCAAGTAGAAAGATAGCTGGAGCTGATCCACGCACATCTGTTTCTGTGGTTCATACATGTTTCCAGATCTTGATTTGACTTTTATGCATCCACAGATTGAGAACCTGGCCTGAGAAGATGAAATCAAGCACCCATTTTTACTTTACTTTCATGTTGATGCTAGCTGCTTCCAGAACTGTTCCCAATGAGGCAGACACATGGCAGGACCACCAACTTAAAGCATCATGTTATGCTGTTGGCCTGGATTACTGCTGAGTGAACAGATGAAGATAGATCAGTCCACAGGCGGCTGTGACATTGCAAGAATCACAAATTTTTACTTACAAATCTCTGCTTCCTGTTAGCAATGCTTTCTGCCTGCCCCAGGGGATTTGTGAAGGACGGAACAGTTTCCCTGCCCCTATCGAGAGGGTAACACAGCTAAGTGGTCACAAAGCTCCTAGTCAACATTCAGTTCTACTTCCCTAAATTCAAAATCTAGGTTATTTTCATGGTCTTCAGGACACCAGAACTACTTTTCTTTTTAAAGCTTGGCAGATTGGTGTTGGTGTTTTTGTTTTTAATCCTTGAGTTTTGTGAGTTTTCCTGTGCCTACTTGCCCATAACTTATTCTTCTGGTCTGATGACCACTTTTTAATGAGTTCAGCCTGTGCCTTCTTGGACCAGTTGGGAGTGTGAGGAGTGTGTTAATTAGCTATCAGATCTAGCTTGGCTTTTGAAATCCATAGCTTTGGAATGCTACAAAAATGTAAATATAATCCTGGCTTCTTGCATTTGGTAATTATCCAGAGCTGCAGCCTCAGGGAGCCTTCCACCTCATGATTCTGCTACCCACAACCCCTGGATGGTTCTGTCATTAATGGTCAGTCTCCAGGGACCCATATACCCAAGGGAAATGGTTTCCTGTTTTGTTCTAAGTGGCTCTTCCCTGCAACCTTTCTCCCTGTTGATCAAATATCCTATTTCAGGATGGCTACAATAAGCCTTTTCCCTCTCCCCTTCATGGGGTAAGAAGGTATTTATTATCAGCAGTGAGAAAGGCCCTCTGGGGGTAAATTGTCTTCTTATGACTACACTTACACTGTACCAAATTATACCAAATATTTTCAGTCCTTCAAATACCTACCCCTGGAAGAAATCTGCAAGATCACTCAAACTGATCGCTCTCACCTCCAACCTAGAAACACCCTCTCTTTTACAACACTTCCTATCTATACCTCTGTGCTGGCCTTGGGCCAGGCTCTGGGTTTCTAAAGATGAAGAAAAGGAATTCACCATCTGCTGAAGGACAGGTCTCTTAAAGCAAGGATCTCCATCCTCTAGGATCTGATGATCTGAAGTGGGACTGATAAATAATAATAGAAATAAGTGAAGTTGCTCAGTCCTGTCCGACTCTTTGCAACCCCATGGACTGTAGCCTGCCAGGCTCCTCTGTCTATGGAATTTTCCAGACAAGAAGAGTGGAGTGGGTTGCCATTTCCTTCAATAATAGAAATAAAGTGCACAATAAAAGTAATGTGCTTGAATCATCCTGAAACCACCACCACCCCATCCCCATATCTGTGGAAAAATTATCTTCCATGAAACTGGTCCCTGGTGCCAAAAAGGTTGGGGACCGTAGACTTAAATGGCCCATACATTTGCAAGATACTTAGAGTCTAAATTGGGAAGGTTGGGAAGGTGAACCAGACCTCTGGACTTTGCACACCAGTAGGCAGTGCCAGGTGAACTCAGGGGGCAAAACGCAGTGGGCGCGTCAGCCCTGCTATGCTGTTTCATTGCGCTACCTCGTGACTGATCAGTGGTCCCAGTGATACTTTAAGTGTTGTCCTGTGAATCAGTTCTTCCTATCTCTGAAAAGGTATTCTCTCAATCGCAGACTTTTATAAAATAGTGTGGACATTTAACACCTAACAAGTAAACGAATGTGTGGAAGAACCATTTGGGTCAGACTAGACCCTGACTTCAGAATCTGTGAAGTCTGGCAACATCCCAGGAGCCAGTGCGCCAGGCCGCCACTCACCACCCTCTACCCAACAGACAGCACTCTGAGGGTGAATGAGGCTGCGGGATGGGGGTCAGAGGCTGGCAATTGTGAATTTGTTCCTAAAGCTTGAAGGGACACACCACAATGCGTCCGACCTAAGGCTTCTCGCTCCCTATGCAAAACAAACAAACAAAAAACACCAAAGACAGAAAAACCTTGAAAAATTAACTGCTCAAAAACGGTGAGGACTGAAACTCCAATACTTTGGCCACCTGATGCAAAGAACTGACATTGGAAAAGACCCTGATGCTGGGAAAGACTGAAGGCAGGAGGAGGAGGGGAAGACAGAGGATGAGATGGTTGGATAGCATCACAGACTCTATGGACACGAGTTTGAGTAAACTCCGGGAGCTGGCGATGGACAGGGAAGCCTGGCGTGCTGCAGCCCATGGGGTCGCAAAAAGTCGGACGCCACTGAGCGACTGAACTGACTGAAAGGATCTGTCCTCGGGCTACAGGACTTCCAGATCCAAATAGGGCGGTCGAGAGCCTTCTTTTGCTCCAGAAGGCGCTCCTGACAAATGAGTCAGGAGTCTAGGGTCACCGCTCGCGATGGACTGAGCTAAGCTGGAGCTGTGAGAACGAGGGGCCGTAGGAGAGCGGGTCTCGAGAGCCACAGAGGGTTGGACGAGCGTTGGGAGTGCCGGACAGCGCCACAGAGTGGCTGGCACTGAGCCGCGGTGGGCGTGGCGGGTCACGTGGGCGTGGCGCGCGCGGCGGCGCAGGCGCGAACCTGCGCAGGCGCGGGGGCCACCCCTGGGACCCTTTGGGCCCGGGAGGGTTTTGTCAGTCAGCCCACCCGGCATCGTACCTTAGAGGAGGCGGGAGGCCGGGGAGCGAGAATCGTACGTGCGGCGCGCTAGGGGGCTGCGAGACTCGTGACGTCCGCGAAGGCAGGTGAGGAAACCCAGGTAGGACGGGGAGAGCGAGGCCGGTTGGCGCGCGCAGGTTAGCTGGATGCCGGACTCCTTAGGTCCGCCCGGCGATCAGCTTTGGGACCCACGGGAAGCTGCTTGCGAGCCGGCCGGGTGCTGCCGCACCTGCTGAGCCCCAGGGGGCCCCCACTCCCGCGGAGGACGACGCCCCTCCCACCCCAGTGCCCCGCGCTCCGCGAAAAAAACCCAGCGTTTGCTGTCAGAAAACCAGGTTTCGGGACCGGCGCTGATCCGTTCCCCCCAAAATCACCCTTTTCACCGTCCCCAGGCTTTGAGAGAGGCTGATGGCACCGGCCTGCCTAGACTGTTGGGACAAAGAACTGAGAAACGGACTCTGTCCTGGCGCGTCTGTCCTGTGGGCCCGAGGCAGGATGGGCCTGGGGTTGTTGCCCAAGGGGTGGCCGGTGGACCAGCTGGCAATGTGCAGGTGGAGGCCAAGAACCTGGTCATGTGGGGCTCTGTGTTTTAAGGGGCAGCGGCTTCTCATTTTTTCATTATCTCAGAGGCACCTGTTTTGCCTCCCTCCCACAAAGGCAACTTTGAAAAGAGCCTAACCGTACGGATTTTAAAACATTGTGCTGAAGTCTGGGAATGAAAAATCAAGGCCCTGATGATCAGACAGTCGCGCCTCGAAGTTGTTGCAGGGATCAGAGCTGAAGCAGTTGGAGAAGGTGGTTAAGGCCCAGCCTGGCCAGGGTCGTGGGGAGACAGCACCCCCAGGGAGGCCAGAAGCCAGCTTGGGGTTTAGCCCCAGCTGACTCTGGGCTTCTTTTCTACACACGAGGCTGTTTCCACAACCCAGCTCCCTACCCCTCCGTTTAGTTTTTTTTTTTTTTTTTAATTTTAATGTATTTTCCTTTGAACTTGGCAGATGATTAAAAACAGAAAATAATTACTTCAGATTTATTTAGCTAAGCCTTGTCTGGGAGCCAGCTTGGGAAGTCTCGGATGCTCCTGTTTCGGCTCAGTCAGGCAGATGAGAAACCCTGTCTCCTTGGAACGTATCCGGCCATTAGGAACCCTCCATCTCATGTACAGGCAACATTTTAGGGGCAAACACTGACTAATCTAGAAATGAGTAAGAATTACACCTCACATTTTGTCACTCTTTGTAAGGTAGCTTACAACACACCACGCATACATTTTATCCTTCAGTTCTACAACTCTGTAGGTTACCTTTTGTAATTTGGGAATCATTCCTGTTTTACTAATTCAGAGCCTTGTCCAGGTTCTTACAGCGTGCAGCAATTTGAATTAGGTTTGAGTTATTCTTTGTGTGAACCTTCCTATATTGCCCTTGTTTATAAAGGCATGCCACTTATTTGAGAACTTATGCAGTGTTCCTGAGGTGAACGAAGACATTTCTTACTTTATCTGCTCCTGTCACTTAAAGAGTGCTTGGAAAGTCTGGTGAGAACTGGAATTCTGGGGCTTGAAGCCCCAGGATCTTTTAGTATCCTAGAAATAAGGCAGCTGTCCTGCCAGCTGGGTACTTGCCTTTTTGTGAAATGTTGAGCAGAGACACTCCACATATCCCTCTGCTGAGGCGTGTGTGGCAAGAACTGTCTGCAGGGAACCAGCCTCACCCCTGAGCTCAGCAGCCTCTGGCCCAGGGAGATTACAGATGAGCAGGGCCCTTTGCCTTTTCTGGTGCTGGCGGGCTGTGGAAGGGCAGCCTGGAGTATGCATTGGAGAGTGGGCAGAGGGGCCAGAGAACAGCCAGGGTTCCCTCCAGACCCAGAACTTAGGCCCAGGAGGCGGGCCTGCAGTGACACAGCTAGAGCAGCTGTTCAGTGTTTGGTGTCTGTTCTGCTTCAGATCTCCTGCCCTTGTAGGAGAATGAGTGAATCTGAGCCCTGCAAAGAAGAGAATAGTGCTGCCTTGCAATTCATTCGTCATTGCTCTTCTCATATTTTCTTTCTGAAAGTGCCCTTATTTTAAAGAAGACACTGAGGTTCAGAGGGACAAGGTGAACTCTCAGAATCAAAGAGTAAGAAATAGGATTTTTGTCCTGAAGCCCAGTGTCTTTCATGGTAGTGCACTTGCCTTCCCATCCACACTTATATAACTGAGCCCAGACTGGAGGCTATGCAAGCAGAGGGCAGAATGGCCAGGGGTTTTGCAGGGCAGGGGGTGGGAGGAGACTTTCTAGCCTCAGGATACTGATAAGAGGAAAAGATGTCTCCCAGTTCTCACATTCCTCACACTGGCAAGTTTCCCAGTAGCTGAGATGTCCTCTTGTTCTGCATTCAGCATCTGATCAGATCTTTTTGAATCTGGCATCTGGGAGACAGTCACCCCAAGGAGCAGAGCAGGAAGTTGGAGACTGAGGCAAGTAGGTGAGAGCTCCTTGCACCTGGCTAGTTCCCTGGTGCTTGATGACAAGGGTGGGTGGGAGTGCATCCCCTATTGCTCCTGGGGCCTTAGGTGCCATGATACTAGGCTGCTAAATTGTCATTTTCAAGGCTATCTTTTTATCATCCAGAATTAAGAGGACCTTGTGACTGTGGGGAGGAGAGGTACAGAATGGCTTCTCAGCCAAGAATGGGCAATGTGACCCTCAAGAAAACATTTGACTTTGAATTATAAACTGCTCACAAAGCACTGGACTTGGGAGAGATTAGTGCTTTCTCTGGCCACATGATTTCCCAGGCTCTATTCAGGAGCAGTTTTGCTTTCAGCCTTCTTCAGACCAGTGAGCCGACTTGAAGATCTGTGGGTCCCTTTCCTGAGCCCCACACTGTTCCAGCCTCTGCAGGTGTGTCCAATGCAAGCTAAATAGCCATGAACTGGGAGTTGGGAGCCCTGAGACCCATCACAGCCACTAACCAGTCTTCCCCATAAGTGACCTGGGACTAGCTGGTTCCATCTCTGGGCCTTAATTTCTTCTTTTACTTAGTGAAAGAGGGGCTGAACTAGAACTCTGAAGGAACGTGCATTAGCGAGAGCAAAGAAAAGAAGATGAAGCATACTTTCCAGCCTCCTAGTTTCTTCTGTCTTCCTGAGGACCCCTTTCTTCCTCCTGCTCTGTCTCTGCCTCAAGCCAGCTCATTCTGAGTAGGGAAGATTCCCTGGGTGGGGCTTGGCTGGGCAGGTGTACCCTTAATGTTTGGAATATGATGCTGCCTCTACTTGTTTCGGGCATGAATTAACCCACCCAGTGCTGATACCTTGTTTTAGTAAGACTTTTATCAGTTCCTGCCCAGAGGCAGCTCCTTGAACAGGCAGAATGAGGCCTGGGGAAGCGGAGGCTAAGACTGTACACACCCAGCAGCAGAGCAGTAGTGGCACATGTCCCCATAACTTTCTGGATGTCAGAACCCTGGAGGTACAGTCATGCAGTACTTCAGAGTCTTTGGATGTCAGAACTGAGACAACCTCATAAATTTTCTAGTTCCTTCCTCTGTATGGATGAGTAGACTCAGGCCCAGTGCGTCTTCAGAGCTTGCGTCAGATCACCCTGCCAATGAACAGAGGAGCTAGGAACCAACCTAAGGTCACCTAAGCCCCAGGCTCAAGTATTTTCTTGAAGGTCAAACGAGCTACAAAGTAGTTCCAACTCTGCCTCACTGTGGAGTTCAAAGGGTAAAATTGAGATCATTGCATCCAGACATTTAATGCCTAGTAATTGACAGGATTTATGTTAAATGCTGAATTTGCAGGAATGGATAAAGATGGCAGCTCCTGCCCTCAGATTGATCTACCATATTGTGTAGATAGACTTGTAAATAACTAAATACACTAAATCCATCTGCTTGTGCAATGTGCAAAAGTTATGTGTGTATTTGCACACATGCATGTAGTCTAACCAGAAGTGAGGGAGCAGTCAATTGTCAAGGCTTTCAGGAAAGGCTCTGGAGAGAAAGTGTTAACATGTCCTGTGCCTTTACCTAGTTGGCCTAGGTGGGGAGGGCATTCTGGATAACGGAAACAGCACAAGCTGCAGTGCGGAGGCCTAACAAGACATGTTATAGTCCTTGCACATTGAGTGACCAAGGAGGGTGCAGAAATGGCTGGGAGTGAGGCAAGAATGGTGGCCTGAAGCTGAACTGTGAAGGGCCCTGGTGGTGGGTTGCAGAGTTTGTTGCCAGTGATAATCTGAAAGCAAGGGAAGGGTGTGATCAGGCTGGGAAGTGTAACAGTTGATCTGCCTACTGCATGGAGAATAAGCAGAAGAGGGCCTGGAGCCAGCCAACCTCAGATCTGTAGTTCCTGAGGCCAGGTGCGAAGTAATAAGGGCTTCACTCTGGACAGCAGCAATGAAGGTAAGAAGAGGACAGGTAGTGAACCCACTGCATAAGATGGACAGAACTTCCTGACTGATTTTGTGTCAGTGACGAGGGAGAATGAAGAAGAAAATGCAATTCTCATTTTCTGGATTGCACAGTTGGCTCCATGATTGTGTCATTCACTGAGCTAGGGAAAAGGAACTCTGGAAGAGAAACTGACTTTAGTGGATGTCAGCTTTGGGTCAGAGATAAACTATAGAACTCTCAAGTGGAAACTTCGAGTCCAGAGCAGCACTTGGAACATGGAAGTCAATCCCAAGGTGGTGGGTGAAGCACTGGCCATAGGTGAGGTCACTGAGGCACGGAGTGTGGGTTCTGAGGTGTCTCGAAGTGGCAAGAAAAGAAGGGAAGGCAGAGGGAGGTGAAGAAGAGACAGTAGGTAAGTGGCCTCAGTGGTGTAGGGTGGAGGATGGGGCAAGGGAGCAGTCTGCCTAACTTGTACTGCTTACCGCACAACAGGCCAGTAAATTGGGAGACAAGGGGTCAGGGGAAAGAATAGCGATTTTATTCAGAAAGCCAATAGACCAAGAAGACAGTGGACTGGTGTCCCAAAGAATCATGTTACCTGAGTTAGAATTCAGGCTGCTTTTATACTGAAAGGGAAGGGAACATGGCTGATTGTTGCAGGAATTCTTTGTTCTTGCAGCTGTCAGAGTAGGTCTGGTCAGAGTATTCCTATAAACCATCAACAAGACAATTGTTATTTTTAAAGATCAAAGCCTTGAGAATAGGCTTTCATGTATATTTCAGGCTCTAGGCAGTGTTCTTTCACAAAGGTGCAGGTGACTAAGCACAGAGTACAAGGGTTAGAGCTAAAGGAATAGATCCAGCATGGAGTCGGCTTGTTTGTCTGTTACACAAGCAACCATGGAGAAAGGGACATCTCCTTTTATTTCAGTTACTGTGACCCCAGGACTGCGTTAAGGGCTGCGTTAAGGACTTTGCTTCATTAGCCTGCTCCAGAAAGCAGAGAGGGAGTCTGTTGAGGGAGTCTGTTGGCACTTGATAAATGTTATAATCTGCATGACTGCAAATGACTCAACATTTGCTCAGTGTTTTGAAGGACTAGGGGGTCTTGGCAGCTGTCCATACTGATGTTTTCTGGAGATTGACTATTGGCAGCTGAAGGTGCCCCAGGGTTTCTGGGTGGCCTGGGTCCTGCCTTTGGAGTGAGTGAGCTTAGGGCCATAGGCGGGACTCCAGAGCCCCGCCTCCCGCCTTCTCCTGCCGCCTGCTCCCTGCCTACTCCTAGTGGGTCAGCAGAAGCCGGGGTGTGCACCCTGTGGATGGTGGATGGTGAGTGCCTGGTTCCCAGGTTTGAAAGGTTGGGGATAAGGGACCATATGTGGGTGAGGGGAGGTGCCTTATGAAGCTCTGGGCATCGGGGAAGAAATACTCTGAACTTGAGACGGGAGAGGGGGTGGAGGTAGAGTTACGATCAGGAACCCAGAATGCACAGGCTCCAAAGTGAGCTGTTCCTCATAGAATCTTGCATGTCACTGGGTGCTTTAGAAGCTTTGCCATTCACCTTATCCAACCCCCTCATTTTGGAGTTGAGGAAAAGGAGACTAGGGGAGGGATCAAGCCAGCAGGGCCTCAGGAACCCAGCTGTGTCTCCTACTCCCACGCTCATCCCAGCCCAGCACTGCCACTCCGAGCCGCCCCAGCTGTTGTTGTCATCTTATCAGGCTTCACCTTCTCCTATGGGAGAGCCCAGATCAGATAAGTCCCACAGTGGGGAACCGAATACTGTGGTGGTGTCAGGTGGGGGCCGGCTCTTCTGTAAACAGCCTCACTATTATCTTTCAGAGAAGCACTGACCCTTTCCTTAACAGAAGGGGGATAGAGAGGGGAGGAAAGAGAAGAGACATCTGTCACATGGTGAATTTCCTTTCAACATGTGGTTTGACTGTATGTGATGAATGAAAAAATAAGTTGATCTTTTAAAATTCTAGGACAAAAGACACCAGGCCCCTGACCTCCAGAAACCCCACCAGTGAACGCTTTGAGAGGCCTGGGTAGTAGAAAGATTTGGGGTCTTAGTGGTCTGGATCCAGGAGACAGTACTGCTGCCTGCTAGCTCTGTGACTGGAAGAAGGTACTGAACTTCTCTAAACTTGAGTGTTGTCAGCTGCATAATGGGAGACTATGTGCATCATAAGACTGTAGAGAGAGTGAAATTAAGGCGCTTATTTTGGGTGGTACTAAGTGCTGCTTTACCAGCCACCCTCTCTCTCCAGTTAGTAGCCATGTTAGGTTAGGTTCTCTCCAGTTAGGTTCATGTGATTAGTCATTGTTCCATGCAGATATTAAGCTTCCCTCTACCTCCAGGCTTTTTTTTGTGAGTGGAAATAGCTGTGATTCAGGTTTCAGAGCCAGAGAGTTGCATGGCACATGCTCCAAGGCCTGTTGGGTTGGGAATTGTTTTGCAACTTAGGGGAGCTTGGCTGGGAGGTGGATCTATACACTCTATAGGTAGAAGTCAATTTTCACTACTTTCCTCTGGCAGAAGGCCAGCTGCTAGAGGCCCATTGGGAGCATCTGTTCATGGAGAGGCCCGCCTCTCCCCTCTGGTGCTGATAACACTCTCACATCTTAGTGCTTTGGGGCCTGAGGTTGAGGACGGAGCTCTCCAAAGGGGTGACTCTGTGCTCATGCTTTCCAGATCATAGCTAGAGGTGCAGATGGGGTGCTGAACAAAGCTCCTGGGAGTTTTGAAGCCCATATCTTGTGTTCCAGCTCATGAACTTGAGGTAGGGAGTCAGGGGCCTGTAGGACATTCACACCCAGCCAGTCTGCTGTTTCCCAGGCTTATTGAGTCCCAGCCTAGCCTAGTTCTTCCATCCTGCTCTCTGAGTCTCTCCAAAGCCACTTCCTTCTAGGTGCATCTATGGCTACCCAGACCAGATAGAAGTGTTTTCATGCCTGCACTGCCCTAGCCCAGTGTTGATACCTTGCCTGAGGTGTTGTCTCTCACCTTTTTTTTTTTTTCCCCTCACCCTTCCACTCTGTTACCAGCGTACTAGGCCTGTAGCTCCTAGAGGACTGTTTATCATTTAGTTAAAATGCCCAAATTGCCATTTATTAAACAGATCAGTGCTGAATAAATGTTTGGAAATAAATGTTGAGTCTGTTTGAACCTGATTCCCTTGTACTCAGGAGCAAATAGGCTCAATGATGATTAATGGGCAGTGGAGAGATGGAGCCTATTTGTCTCCAGGAACAGCAGTGGTGTGTTAGAAGGATGCAGAGCTGACCGTGAGGGTCCCCGGACTTCCTAGAATGAAATGATCTGTCCCAGGAGTTGAAGCGAGTCCTTTGGAAGGGTAGGTGTAAGCTGGCCTTTGTGAACCGATGCAGAAATGGTATCAAATCTGTGATCAGAGACCGTACCATGTGGATCTGAATCGTACACACTTATCAGTAGTCCAAGGAGGCTTTGGAAATGCGTCAAGTTACAGAAATTGTACCACGCTCTGGAGAATCTCCTGTTTATAGCAGGCAGGTAAGAGCTGTGGTTTTCCCCCTGATTGTACTATGAACCGTAATCCAGTAATGTATAACTTTGCCACGTAAAAAAAAAAATTGAAAGTCAGCCTGTGGAATGTTCTTTCCTGCTTGTCCCAAGTGCTTTGGTCATCCATAAATCACCATTTCCATCACTCAATCTTGTCAAATTCATTTCAGCACACGTTTATGAAAAACCCACTGTGGACCACAAACAATCCCTGTGCTGGCCACTGGGAATTCAGAGATAAATTGAGGAACAGAGTCAAAAGAGAGACAGCTTGAAAACAGGTCCAAATGAGTGTGTTGAACACATCAGAAGGACCATGGTGCAATGTGGATGCGGGTTAGGGAGAATAATCCCCTCTAGAGGGAAAGTGGGGGTAAGCAGAACATCCAGGAAGACCTCTGGAAGAGGTATTTGAGTCTTAAAAGAACAGAATGAATGAGGCAGGACATGCCGGGCAGAGATGTGGAGACATGTCCTGGCTTTTGACTCTCATTGTCACTGTGGCTGCCCTCCCACAGTGAGCTGAGGGAATAGAAGCTGGCCCTTGAGGAAGGCCCAGCTCTCCAAGACCAGCCTGCCTTCATAGCTGCACTTTGTTCTGTGGCTTATGTCCAGCCAAGCACAAAACCTGAATTCTTTGTTCTAAGACAATGCATCTCACACTCCAGTGTGCCTGTGAATTGCCTGCCATATCTGATGAAGATGCAGGTTATGATTCCTTAGTTCTGAGGTAAGACTGGAAATTCTTCAGTTCTCCCTGATGCCAATGCTGCCAGCCCATAAGAGCACATTTTGAGGTTATACGATATGCTTCTCTCCCAGCTCACTCAGTCCCTCCACCAACAAACAACACACACACACACACCCCTTCTTTTTCCTCTTTCCTCTGGTACAGATGCCAGATTCCTCTTTCTTAAAGGCTATTTTCATTGGTTATTCCCAGTTCACACCCCACACCCACTGCCTGGAAGTCCTCTTTCATGTCTGAACTCAAGTCTGAACTTTGCAGGCTGTTCTAAACACTAATCTGGCCTACCCATTTCTGCCCAAAGCCCTCGTTATTCCCAACCTCACCTCTTGGCAGTGGATCCCTCCCAGCCCCCTCCTTTGGCTGTGACACGTGAATTTCTGGGCCTTTGCTTAAACCTTTGGAGAAATCCTCTCCTGAGTAGAGTCTTACAAGGGGGAGTCAAGTCTTTGGTCAGGTGGGCCACAGACACAGAGATACACACCTCAAGAGGGTACCCAGTGATCCTAGCAGATAAAGTCATGCTAGTACTTAGGGAGGAAGGCTCCTATAAGTCAGATCCTGGGATGGCTAGTGGGCCAAATGGAAAGACAGATACTGTAAGCGGTTGTCCGGAAAAGAAGGCTGGATAGGGTATCTGCCACTCTTACAGACGTGGGTTGCTTCGAGGAGCTTGCACCCAGAAGCACAAGGCTTCCCAACTAGAGGAAGTCCTAGTGCAGCCCCTGAGCATGAGCTGAGGATGAGGCTAGATTCCATAGGACCTGCCTGCACCTCCATTTCAACCGCCGAGCCCCCAGCTTGGCGCAGACATCTGTTGCCCAGCCCTCTGGAACAGTCCCCCCCCAGCACCATGCTCTTTTCTTACACGAAGCTTACTCTCTCAGACTCTGACCCCGTTCCTTCAGCAGACATCTGTGTAGTTCTGTTCACAGGGGGAAGTGTCAGATTAATAGTAGCCATCTCTATTAAACTATATAGTAAGTGGTAGATGTTTAGAGAACATTTGCTTTGTTGTCAACTATGGTTTTATGTAATGCTCCTTTTTTGTTATTTGCTTGTTTTTACTTCGAGCCTGTTTTATTTGTATAATGAGCAGAAAATAAAGGTCTTCTCAGTTGGGAGAATGTACTCAGATTGCCTGTCTGCCTTGAGTGAGGCCCTGTTGGGGGCTGGATGAAATAGGAGGACTGGTCTCTCTGTGTCTGAGGGGTTCACAGCGAGGATGAAGTATAGGGTAACAACAAGGGGACTGGCACTCTAAGTAATCTAATTACACAAGAAGCTGCTCCCTCGCCAGGGAGTGGGAGCTGTGACTCCTGGACTGAAGGCATTGACAGGCATTGATGAGGAGGGAGGGAAGTGCTGGGGGATGCAGCCTGGAGGAACACCATCAGACCAGGAGGTGACAGCTTTGGGCATGGGCGAGGGAGCAGCAAGAGAGGCTGTCACTTTCTTGTCTGGCTCCTGACCTGGAAGTGAGCTCCCTGGGGCAGGAGCCTCCACGTGTCTGTCATAACCCCCCAGGCCCCCATGGTGGCAGATCCTTTGATAGCAGCCCTTGTCCAGTCCCATCTCTGATGCTGCAGCTCCCCCTGCCTTGGCCTCTGGCACCCTGATTAGCTGCCCAGCCGAAGCCCTGTCCTGGAGATCAGATTACAGCTGTCCTGTGGGAGCAGTAACATCTTCTTCCTTCCTCTCAATCCCTAGAAATGTCTTTCCTCCAGGATCCCAGTTTCTTCAGCATGGGAATGTGGTCCATTGGTGCGGGGGCCATTGGAGCCGCTGCCTTGGCACTGCTCCTGGCCAACACAGACATGTTTCTGGCCAAGCCCCATAAAGCAGCATTGGAGTATCTGGAGGACATAGACCTGAAAACACTGGAGAAGGGTAAGTGGTGACCCCACCAGCGTCAGTACTTTTCCAGGGCACTGAGATGCAGGCCTACTTATTTTTTTTTTCTCTCTAAAGTAGTTCCTTCTTTTTATTTTCACTGAGAAGGCAGTGTAACATTAGGAAAAATTTAATAATACTTTTAAAATTACTGATAATTTAAATCTTAAATTACCATTACCCTAACACAATAATCTTTTTTATTTTTGCACATTCTTTTCCAGGTGTACATGTTGTAATATGTAGTTATGATCTTGGTGTACATGATTTCTTTTACAATTTAGCTTTTTCTTATCAAAAGCATTGTTCATTTTCTCATGTTGTCTCTAAATGTAATAATTGTTCCGTAATATTTAGTAACACTGCACCATGGTCAACTCAACCAAACCTTCCAGAGTGTGTTCTGAGGAATTCAAGGCGCCTGGGGCTTCCCAGGTGGTGCTAGTAGTAAAGAATCCACCTGTTAATGCAGGAGAAGTGAGACGTGGGTTTGATCCCTGGGTTGGGAAGATCCCCTGGAGGAGGGCATGACAGCCCACTCTAGCATTCTTGCCTGGAGAATCCCATGGACAGAGAAGCCTGGTGGGCTACGGTCCATAGGGTTGCAAAGAGTCAGACACGACTGAAGTGACTTAGCATGCTCACAGGCATGGATGGATCTTCGAAAACAGGAGCTCCTGAGTCCAATAAGTTTGAAAAATGAAAAAAAAGAAAGAAAAATATTGTGTGTCCAGTTCCATGTTCCTGATGCGAGCTCAGGGCTTTGCTTGCTGAAATGAGGTGTCCGGATTGTCACAGGTACAGATGTGGGCAGCCTCGCCTGTGGCACCCGGGAAAGCACAGTCACATTTTAAAATAGACCCGCCTGTCTCCTTCTTCTTGGGGAGCCCACTGGAGTCCCTGCTGGATGGCTGAGAGCCACACGTGATGATTCGGCTGCCTTCCTGTGCTCTTGGCTTGGACCCGAAGTTCAGGGGGTTTCAGTCATGCCCATAGTGTGGGTTCAGTGGGCATGAGAGTTAGGTGCAAGTGACTGGGTTGTCTCCGGGTTGACCCCTCAAAGGGAGACCATTGATTCTGTTCAGTAAGTGAGGAAGCTTGTGAAGGGAAGGCAGGAACTGTGATTGCAGATTTATGATGTAGGTCCCCTTGGTAAAGGACTAAGAAGCCCTGCAGACGGAGAGCTCTGTTTCACTATATTCAACCCTGAATTTCCCTGTATGATTTGGTTTCAACCCTCTCCCACCTTTATTTTCCTATGTAACATTTCACAGGCACATGGATTCCTCACTGAAACAATAAGGGATAGTGCTTACTCAGCCCTCACTGACTCTATTATGAGATGCTGCAGTGAGCTCTTTTATATCCATGTTTTAATACTCCCTGTGGCCCAAAGTGGAGCTGCTAGGCATCTGCATTTACAGATAGGGAAAGGAAGGTTCAAAGAGGAGACAGAGCCTGCCTGGGCTCACACCTAGATGTGACTGACTCAGTTTGACCAGAGCCGGGCTTGAGCTGTACCACTCTGCTACCCAAAGCATCTCCTTTTTGGGCATTTTCTGCCCTCTCCTGTGGATAACACTGGAGTTAACATATTGAGGTTAAATTAAAAAAAAAAAATTTCAGTTGATTTAATTTCTTCAAATACTTCCTTCAGAGTTGGGATTTTCTTGGCCAAGTGCAAGATCTCATTCAAGTTTTAGCCATATATTATCCCTAAAGCATTGTTACAAGGTCCACTGAGACCAGCAAAGGAATACACTACTTCTCCAGAAATATTCCAGTTTGGGATATTCAAGTTCACAACTAGATTTTTATGGGGGAGGGGGCTTCTGGTTAGGGAGTAGGACTCTTACACTAGATTAATTTTCCTCCAAAAGATGAATATTGCCTGTCTGTGTTTCCTGTTTGATTTTTTTCTCAACGTGTGAAGTACTTTTCCAGGTCCTCTGTTAGGCCTGTTGCTGTTTATGAGGTGCTTAGAGGTTGGGGGCAGGCGAGAGGAAATGATACTGAATTCTCTTTTCTTCTCTTCAGATGCAGTAACTTTTAAAGCGAAGGCACTCTGGGAGAAGAATGGAGCTGTGATTATGGCTGTGCGGAGGCCAGGCTGCTTCCTCTGTCGGGAGGTGAGTGCATTTGAGGACCTGTTCGTAGGAAGGGATCCTAGCAAGTGGGGACCAGGGCATTTCCAGCCAGGATCAACACTGGCCCAGTCTGTTACTTATTCCAGGGTTTTTTTTTTGTTTTTGGTCTAATTCTGTTTCTTTTCATGTAAGAGCTCACCTTATCCGAGGGTTAGCACCATACTTGACTTTCCTTTGGTAATCCCAAGGCCTGTCAGTCTTGTACTCTGTCCTGTACCAGCTCCAGTTCCTGTGTTCCTGATGCTCAGCGCAGGGCTTTGCTTACTGAAATGAGCTGTCTGGATTGTCACTGGTAGAGATGTGGGCAGCCTCACCTATGGTGCAGCTTTGGCACCCAGGGAAGCATGGCCACACTTTTAGATTAGACCCACTGTCTCCTTGGGGAGCCACTGTCATTCCTGCTCGATGGCTGAGGGCTGGAGGTGGTGACTTCACTGCCTCCCTCAGCCTTGGATCCAAAACTCGGGGATTTCAGTCTTACTGATCATGTGAGTACAGTGGGCATGAGAGCCTGTTCTCCTGCATTTGGTGCATGTGTCTTTGCTACACTCTGGGCATGTAGGAGATGGTGTTGGCTGGCCCACACCGTCCCAGGAGTTCGTGCCCCTGACCTTTCCATTTTTCTGCAGGAGGCTGCAGATTTGTCCTCCCTGAGGTCCAGGTTGGACGAGCTGGGCGTCCCCCTCTATGCAGTGGTAAAGGAGCACATCAAGAATGAAGTTAAGGACTTCCAGCCTTATTTCAAAGGAGAAATCTTCTTGGATGAAGAGGTATGTGTGATGTGAGCCAGTCAGACACAGACTGCTGGGGATGGTGCTTGTGCATGAAGAGTTTGGTGGCTCCAAGCCTGTCTGGCCAGGAGCTTAAGTTGGCCTCCATTTCAGCTGCTCAGCCCTCTGAGCAGAGCACGAGTGAAAAAAAAAAAACTTAAAAACTGTCCTTCAGATTTTACTTGAGCCCTTCCTGACTTGTGACCTGGGAATGGGAGCCTTGAAAATAGCTAAAAGCTCCACTGGGTCCCCCACCCTGAAGGGGGGTGCCCAGCACCAACCCCTGTCCCGTAATTCACTGTGGCCCTTATTCTTTCCCCTACATCCCTCTCTGCAGAGTGTAGGACTGTTATCTCTTGGTCGGGCCCAAGAAGCCTGTACATCTGTAGCAAGAGATTAGAGTCAGAGTTGCAAGCTGCAGGGTTCTGTTTGGTCCTGGGCAGTTTAGAGCACTCTTGGGTGGGAGCAGTGTGTGTGTCAGGTGGAGGATGTGAACCAGCAGAAGGCAGGAAGGCAGGTATACAGGCTACTCACATGGGGTCTGTCCTCCTCAATCCTGCAGAAAAAGTTCTATGGCCCACAGAGACGGAAGATGGTGTTCATGGGATTTGTCCGTCTGGGCGTCTGGCGAAACTTCTTCCGGGCCTGGAATGGAGGCTTTTCTGGAAACCTTGAAGGCGAGGGCTTCATCCTTGGAGGTGTCTTTGTGATGGGACCAGGAAAGCAGGTAAATTCCTAGCATTCACTTGGGAGTCTGTGAGCACAAGACACCGATCTATCGGTGGGAGGGTGACTTTCCCTAATCAGAGTCTCCCAGCCTTCCTTCCAGAAAGCCAGGGAGCATGAGGATGGGGAAGGGAGTTTATAGTCCTGTATCACCCTCCTGCTCTCTCGGCACCTCACACGGGAGCCCCCTCCCCCGTCACAGTAACATCACAACATAGTCTGAACCTTGCAGGTGAGTAACTTGTGAGGGGGGGTGAGTGAACGCAAGCGCACCAACGAGGACAGCTCCTCAGTGGCACTGTGGGGGCCTGGACCCAGGTTTTCTGATGTCGAGTTCTGTTTTCCACGTTAGAACAAAAGCATAATCTTTATTCTGTGAAAAATTTACTCCTTTGCAGTGTTCCCTGTCATTTAGGATGAATAGTAAAGTGACGAGAGAAGGAATGGAAACAGACCTCATTGGGGGAGCAGTTGGGAGCTGTGGTGGGAGGGATGCTTTCCACATGGGGTCCTGGTGGCAGGGCACACTTCTCTGTAAACTCTGGCTTGGGTCCCGCCGTGGGGATCCAAAACAGGGGCCTAGGAGAAGGTGTAGAGAGATGAGGACTCTGTGGGCCAAAGAGGTGGTGGGTAGATGTCCATGTCAGACTCAGGGCAGTGCCAGCAGAGGCTGAGTAGGTGCAGAGCCAGGACAGGGTTCAGTGGGTGCCAACTCGAGGCCTGGCAGGAGGACCCAGAGACTCAAGGTCTGACTTCTAAACTTCTAGGCCTGTCTCGCCAGCTTTAGGCATGACATTAATACTTGGGCTTATCTGTAAAAAAAAGACAGGGTTGGGAATTCCCTGGCAGTCCAGTGGTTAGGAATCAGCATTTCCACTGCAGGGGGAACAGGTTGAATCCCTAGTTGGGGAACTTAAGATCCTGCAAGCCTCGTGGCACAG
This sequence comes from Odocoileus virginianus, assembly GCF_023699985.2. NCBI lineage: Eukaryota > Metazoa > Chordata > Mammalia > Artiodactyla > Cervidae > Odocoileus > Odocoileus virginianus. The sequence continues at coordinate 69,173,581 of NC_069680.1, forward strand.
CCAAAAAGACAGGGTTGGTCTTCATGGTGGAGATCCCTACTGACATTGCTAACTGCATACTTTTACCAGGTAGGGAGAAATAAGCTAGTGGGAACAGAAAGCCTTCAATTTAAAAAAAACAAAACAAAACTTTTATTTTGTATTGGGGTGTAGCTGATTAACAAAGTAGTACAGTTGCTCAATCGTATCTGACTCTTTGTGACCACATGGACTCCAGCACACCACGCCTCTCTGTCCTTCACCATTTCCCAGAGCTTGCTTAAACCATGGCCATTGAGTTGGTAATGCTGTCCAACCATCTCATCCCCTGTCGTCCCCTTCTCCTCCTGCCTTCTATCTTTCCCAGCATCAGGGTCTTTTCCAATGAGTTGGCTCTTCGGATCAGGTGGCCAAAGTATTGGAGCTTCAGCTTCAGCATCAGTCCTTCCAATGAATATTCAGGATTGATTCCCTTTAGGATTGACTGGTTTGATCTCCTCACGTTCCGAGGGATTCTCAAGAGTCTTCAACACCACAGTTCAAAAGCATGAACAAACAGTGTTGTGATATTAATAGTTTCAGGTGAACAGCAAAAGGATCCAGCCATCCATACACATATATACATTATCCTCCAAACTCCCCTTCCATCCAGGCTACCACAGAACATTGAGCAGAGTTCCATATGCTGTACAGTAGGTCCTTGTTGGTTATCCATTTAAAATATATCAGTGTGTACATGTTGATCCCAAACTCCCTAATTATCCCTTCTGCCCATCCCCCCACCTGCACAACCGTAAGTTCATTCTCTAAGTCTGTGAGTCTCTTTCTGTTTGGTAAGTTCCTTTGTATCGTTTCTTTTTAAATTCCACATAAGGGATATCAGACAATATTTCTCCAGAAAGCATTCTATTTTAAGCTGTATTTCACGTCTTTTTCTTTTAAACCTTGGTATCTGCAATTGCTTATCTGAGAATCTAGCATGATCTAGTGTCTGGTATAACATAAACCTATTTGCTAACTTTCCGGTAAACGTATCAGTGTGTCTTAGTGACCGGGACTGCCATTGAGTGCCTACCTTGTGCCAGGTGCTCATCTACATGATCTCGTCTTCTCTGCAGTCAGTCTGGGGTAGTCGGTGTTTTTGTTCTCATCTACATCTAAGAGAATGGGCCTATGAAATAACTCAGCCAAAGATACACAGCTAGTATGTGGTACAGAGGAAATGAATCTCTCCTGCTGCAGAGACGCCACCCTTCCCTTGCCCATAGCTCCTCCTTGCAGATGGTTCCCAAAGATCCCTTCCGGTACCCTTGCACTTGGGCAGGCCACTTCCTTAGGATCCTTCAGCCTCTCCCCACTCTGGACTCCTAGGATTCCTTCTCTTCCTATCTCTGCCTCTCAGCCCCCAGGGCAGGGCCCGGCTCCCCTGCCAGCCTCCTCTTGCCTGGCAGTGACTCAGCTGGTGCTCACAGGCTCCCTAAGCCTGGCTGGCTCGCTCTGATGTTGCTAGGTGTGTTGTTTGACTTTATTGATGCCCTTGGAGCTCCTGCCTTCTTCCTTCCTGGTGGAAGGTTGACCAGGCTGGCCCAGCTTCAGGACTCACCTCCATGTTTCTTGAGAGCAGAGTTTTTGCAGTTCCACTGTGCCAAGTTCCACTCAGTAGGGATTTTCTCTGTAATAATCTTTAAAGTGTACTTACTTTTAAAATAATGTGTTTTCAACATAGGAAATCTGAAAATGGAGAAGATGGGGACAGCTTAGTTACCAGGGTCAACTTGTTAGAACAAAGCTGAGCTGAGGGGCCTTTTATTTTTTTTAGAAAATGATATCTTTCTAAGTTAGATGTTCTTTTTAACTTAACAGTATATCGTGAACAAACATTTCCTCATGTCATCATATGTTCTACCTCAGTGTTTCTAATATCTGCAAACTGCTCTGATGAGCAAGTAAATATAATTTAATTTCCTGATCTCCTTCCCAGTAGTGGAAGGACATCACCCTTCCCACAGGGTGGTGGTACTTTTTTTTTTTAAGTCTTTATGAATAATGGTACAAAGAACATGTAAAACTGTAAGTGTTTACTTTTCAGATTCAATCTGACTTTAATTTATTAGTGTCAGAGAACTCTCTAACAAGGATTCCTTGATGCTGATCTCAGCATATTGTTTTATTTTTTTACGACTTTAGGGTACTTTAGGGCATACTATGTCTTAGTGCATTACGCCTCACTAAATGCACTAAGACTCGTAAGTACACTGAAGAGAGGGTCACCCTTTTGAGGTCGTCACTGAGAGCCCATCAAGGTGTGACCTTGGAGTTCCACTTCCATACCATCAGGCTTGCCCAGAGGCAAGCTCATTCTGTTCTCTTCTGCCTGGAATGTCCTTTTACCTGCACCTCTCCCTTCACCGTCCACGTTGTAGTGTCTGTGAAGCCTTCCTTGATCGCCCTGTTACATTAATCACTCCTGACATCCTGCTGCCAAAGTGCTGCATGTACAGTCCAGATTATTTCTAGGGAGCCTTCCTGATCCACCTTCCCCCAAAGACTGCACTTCTCAAGGGCAGAGCCCAGCCTGATTTGGATCTCTGTTCCTTGCTGCCCCAAGCATAGGGCTTAATGGACAGCTGGCGCTCAAGAGTCTATCTCATGAGTTTCTCAGAGTAAGGACCGATGTACCCTCTTGTTTCCTTTTAGGGCATTCTTCTCGAGCACCGAGAAAAGGAATTTGGAGACAAAGTAAACCTGACTTCTGTTCTGGAAGCTGCTAGGAAGATCAGACCACAGACTTCAGCCTCAGAGGAAAAATGATTGTGTGAAACTGCCCAGCTCAGGGATAACAAGGGGTCTCACCTGTGTTTGCAGGATGTGTTGTGGGTCAGCTGCTGTCCCTAAGGCATTATAAACCCATCTATTATGCCATATTCTCAGTATAGACCATTAACATATTTTAATATTGTACTCTGTATAGGTCTAATAAGGCAAAATAAGGTCTAATAAGCCCCCAAACAGGACTGATAAAAATCTAAGACGCTAATAAGGCTTATTTCAGCTAAAACCTGGAAAATCTGAGGCTTAAAGTTGATTGTTACACTTCATCACAAATGTACATGGTGTTTGAGTGCTATTATTTGAAATGATTTTTATTTTCATGTCTTTAAAAATCTTAGAAAAGTTGATGATTGACTTGAAGATTAAAGATACAAGGTTTTTGGCTCATGTTTTCACAGTAGTAATGATTTATTTTATAATGTTAAAGTAATACATAAAAGAATTCATGTGCTTTGGATGACTTGATAAAGGTAAATAATAAAGTGAAATCTATTTTCTCATTGTCTTCCATTCTAATCTTGGAGATTTGATTTTCTAGAAGAAACAATCTTCTAGAAAGCATGGTTCTGGTTCTAATAAAATTAAGCATCAAAAATTGTCCATATATACACATTTCTGATAAAACTAACAATAAAAATATTTACCATAATAATGGCTGAATTTATTAAGTCATTTGTGCCAAAGACACTGAATGTGAAAAATCAGTACTCTGCATGTGTATGGAGTATGGTTGGTAAAGGAGTTCCTCTCGTTCTAATGATCTAAGAGGTTTCCAGATGACCAGAAAAGTTCATCCTGTCGTACATGTGAGTGATTTTGCTGTCTTTTCTAGAGAAATGAATTGGCATTTAAAATTGGTAGTTGCTTTCTTATTGATGCTCTTTTAGCCCAATTCAGTAACTGAAGGGAAAAAAGGACAGAGAAGATGAAATGTAACTTAATTCATTAGTTTGTTATGTTTGAAATGTTGTGTGAGTAAATATGATGTCCACAAGAGCCTGAAGGGGACTCTGCCCTAGGGAGTCTCCTCAGGGCACCAAACCAGCCCAGGAGTAGGAAGGCAGGGACCGGAGTTCAGAGAAGAGGAGTACAGTGGTCCCCCTCTACATGTATATATTCCAAGAACCCCTCTGGATGCCTGAAAACATGGAAGACACTGAACCCTATGTATATTGTGTTTTTTCCTATACATGCATACCTATTATAAAGTATAAATTAGACAAGAGATTAAAAACAATAATAAAATGGAAAAATTATAACATTATACTGTGATAAAAGTTATGTGGTTGTGGTCTCAAAATATCTTAATGTACTATACTTATCCTCCTTGTGATGTTGGAGATGGTATGTGCTGAGATGAAGTGAGGTGAATGATATAGGCATTGTAGGGTTAGGTGACCGCTGACCTGACAGAAAGAAGGAGGATTGTCTATCTGCTTCAGGTGATCCTGGATCACTGAGCCACGACAGTGTTGGGGTTTGGATGCCAGAAGCAGATGATGTTGATGGTCGTGGATCCCATGCAGGACAGCGGGGCAGCACAAGATTTCATCATGCTACTCAGAATGGTGTGCTATTTAAACCTTCTGAATTTTTTTTTTCTGGAATTTTCCATATAATATTTTCAGAGGGCAGTTCACTTCAGACAGCTGAAAGGGTGGAAAGCAAAACCATGGATAAGGGGGAACTACTGAATTTACCCAAGGGGCCAAACTGGCCAAGAGGAAGGGAGTTTGTGCTTATATGGGAAAGCAAGAAATGAAGATGGAGGGTGGACGTAAAGCTGGGAAGGTAGGCATGTTGGCACTGAGCGTACAGTGAGAAGGGGTGGCCAGTTCTGTACTAAGACCAGGACTGGGTCTGACTTCATGTGGTGGCTGTATGGTGTGTGCACTAGCCCATGACGTGCTGGGCTTCTTGGAGGCAGCGCTCCTCAGTACTTGAAGAGGGTCAACACAGTGACTCACCCCTACTAGCTGTGATCCCTGGGACTCCAGCTAATGATAGGATTTTCCAGATGAGAATTCTCTGGTGCCTAGAAGACACTGGATTCTGAAACAGTTCTCCTACAACCAAAGAAAAGCAGAGCCTGCAAGATATTGCTGAAATGGATGCTTGGAGAGGAACCTTACTGTGATCTTCATCAGCTGTTTCACTCCTGGGTCCTCACATGCATTGTGCCTTCTCTCCCCAATCAGCATGGCATTATGGAAAGAGCACTGGACTGAGTTATGAGGTGAGCTCAAGTTCTACTTTAACTTAGTGTGACTTTAAGCAAAGCTCTGACCTTCATCTCTTAATCACAGAATGGGCATAATAATTACTATCTGTCATTGAGGGCTGTATATTAGAAGTCACTGAGGGAATGATAAATACGAAATGGTACTTCTCCAACTTTTGTATACATGCAAATCACCTAAAGATCTTGTTAAATGAAGATGCTTAGAGAAAAGCCAAACAGTAGTTAAAGACAGTGTAGATGGAGTTTACTTGGTAACCCCCACAGTTAGGGCAGAGGCTTCAATACAGAACTGAATTCAGCCAGGCTGTGCACAAAGGTGACTGGAATTTTAAAGGGAAGATAAGGAGTGGGAGGGGAGATGAGCCGGGATTTGAACAAAGTCAAAGTGGTGGAAAATTACAAACGGCAGGTAGGGGGACTGATCACTGTGATCAGGCTGTCTCTGCTAACTGGCTTGTTCAGCAGGTTAGGTTTCCATCCTTCCACAGAGACTGGAAGATGCAGCCCTATCTGTCTTGCTGAGGACATTTCAGAGGGATGCTCCCAGGTCCTTAGGAAAATACTCCTGGGTTTCAGGAGATAACATACACATCTTAAAGGGACAGAGACAGCATTTACAGTTGTGAGGGTTTTTTTTCTTTTTTTCTTTTTTTTAAAGTAAATGCTCTAAGAAAAGGGAGGTCAAAAAAAGCAAAAGGAAGAAAATGGAGTCTGTTTGCTGTCCACCTGAAAACATCACAATGTTGTTAATCATCTATACCCCAATATAAAATGAAAAGTTTAAAAAAATAAAATATACATCAACTGAAAAAAGAAAATGTAGGTCAGAGGCCTATGGTCAGGTGCTGGCTGAAGCAATGGGTAAATTCTTTTGACAGCCTTGAGCTTCCCCAGGCAAGGACTCAGGGGGCTGGGTCTCCCCAAGAAACAACCTTGAGTGATAAAAAACTATGCTAGGGAACATAGTTTTGTTCAGGTCTCCTAATATGGGGACTGGACAAAATAATTTGTACTGAAAGTTTCATAGTTCTCAAGATTGGGGGGGTGGAGCTTGAGTTTTCACACCTCTAACAAGCTCTTGGTGATGTTGATGTTCTACTGACCCATGGACCACATTTTGAGAAACAAGAATCTAAAGGACCCTACAGATCAAACTGTTAATATTTGTGCATTTCGGGCTTGAAGCTTCAGCAGCCTTTGACAAGCAGTAGCATGTTCCCTTTTCTTTATTTTATAAACTAATCAAGAATCCATAATAATTTAAACTACCAGCAAAGAGAGAGATTCCTTGCAGGAAAGCTGACGGTTCTCTAAATGTTTGCATGATAGAATTGCCTGAGGAGGTTGGAAAGATTCTGATGCCCTGGCCACACACCCAGGCCCATTAAATCAGAATCTCGGGGTGAGACAGACAAAACATTTCTGAAAGCTCCTGGATTACTCCAATATGCAACCAAGGTTGAGAATCATCTTCAAAGAATTTAGCATCAAGTCTAGAAGGCCAGCGCTCACACCTTAAAAGAGAATTTACCCAGAACCAGGCTGCCCCTGGTAGTCTCTGATGATTTTTGTAAAATAGTTTTTGGATGGCAAGGGTCAGGGATGGCATGGACATGGATGTAGTGGAAGCCTGGGCTGGAACTGAAACTTTAGGGTGGAGAAGATTTGGGTAGGTGGACAGGGTAGTAAGGAGCTCATTTCAGAAATGATCAAGTCTCTGAACCTCAGAGGGAAAGTACACAGGCATGGGAAAATGGGAGAGCCTGCTTTATTTGCCTGGTTCTTCGTTCTCTTCCTCAATACACTGATTTCTCAAAAGCATTACCCTTCTCACTTCGATGAGGAAACAACAAATCCAAAGGCCCAAAGGTGGGGATGGGATTGCTATAGTCAAGAAATAAAAAGAGAGCAAGTGTGGCTATAACAACATAAATGAGGGAGCAGAGGTAGATGAGACTGTGAGAGAGAAAAAAAACCCTGACTCATTATTGGATCTACTGCTTTAGCTCCAACTCCTGTGCTCTTTGCCTGTGCTTAGTCACGCTGGTGCTGCACCTTTGTGAACGAGTGTTGACTATCGCCGGAAAAACACAGAATAGTCCAATCTCAAGGCTCTGACTTTTAAAAAATTGAAGAACAGGAAATAGCAACTGTCTTCTTGGAGGTTTACAGGAACTCTGTAACCACACCCATGTGGACTGTGGCAATCATAAAGGATCCCTGGATCAAAAAGTATGCAACAACCAGCCACCTGCCTCTCCTTTTAGAAGCCCCAAATTCTAACTCAGGTAATACTGTTTTCAGGACACTAGTCCACCATCTTCTCAGTCTGCTGGCTTTCTGAATAAAGTCGCTATTCCTTGCCCCAACAATCCCTCTCTCGATTTGTTGGCCTGGCATGAGGCAAGCAGTATGACCTTGGTCTTTGTAACAAGAAGAGAAGGTGGTGAGATAAATGGTGGAAATGTATACCATGTTCTGGCAGACCATGGTAAAACTTCTGAATTTTACTGAGAGAGATGGGAATCTATTGGAGGGTTTTGAGAAGAGGAATGATCTGACTTACATTATTCTGATTGTGTTGCAATGATCACTTACAGAAGATGAGCCATGGAGACCACTTAGGATGCTACAGCAATAATCCAGGCAAAAGATAATGATCACTGGAAGCTGGTGGTAGCAGTAGAGGTGGTGAGAAATTGTCAGATATGTTTGAAGATTGAAGATGGAGCTAAGGGGATTTCCAAATGAATAAATTTGGGACATTAAAAAAAAAAAAGAGGAGTCAAGGATGACTCTAATATCTTTGACCTGAACAACTAACTGCTCATGAATTTTGCAGTAAAAGAGAGCAGAAAATGATGGTGTGGAAGTAAGGTTTTAATAAGCTGTTAATATAATAGCTGGAATGAATGAACCAGGGGTGTAAGTATCAACTGGGATGTTTCATAAAAACAACCTTAGGTAAAAACCAAGCTTCCCAAGGCTATACTCAGTAGAACACAATTTACATAAAATTTTAAGACTGCCCAACAGTAATGTTTAAAGCTTCATACATATAAAGTAAAGTGTAAAAACACATATGTAATGTTAAACTGTGCAGCCAGGGTTGTGCACCATCTGGTTGCTTCACACCTTTAAAACTAATGTCACATCCTAGTCCAGTTAAACCAGAATCTCTGGGTGTGCATCCAGGATGGATCCAGTATTTTTTTAAAAAGATTCCTACGGTGTTCTAGTACGCAGTAAGGTGGAAACCCACTGTCTTAAATTGAGAAACAACTGTGACATGTTAGAAAAGTATAAAGAATTTTCCCCATCTATATCTTAAGGCTTGAACAGAGTATCTGTTTGAGAATTAGACAAGAGATACCCATGCCCTAATTACTATGTTGTTCAGTTCAGAAACATGAAGAATCTCTTCTAAGAGTCAGATAAGTCCACACTGTCATCTTCCAACATCAGAGAAATGGCTGATTACAAGCTTAGGGCAGAGAATGTGTACAAGATGACCTGGAATATCTTGTCATATCAGTTATCAAGCAAGTGCCCTCAGACCACCGAAGGCTTGTAGAAAGAAAGATCTACAAGATCTACCGTGAACGGTTCTTTCTTGCAAAAGATGGGACAACATGAGCATCTTTAGTTAAGATGGATTAAAACATATAAGATATGTTTAAATTCATAAGTTTACAACAATCCTTTAAAAAATTTTTAAATTAAAGAAAATAAAAATTAAAAAGTCTTTGGATGATACTAGAAAATTAATTCATTTTAAAACCTTGGAAGGAAAAAAAGAAATGAGCATTTATCCTATCTTTCTTGTTTCAAAGGAACCAAAGAGTTGATGAGAAAAGTTCCTCATTAAACAAGTACATGCTCAGGGCTGGTCCAGCCATACTTAGAATGGGAGAGGTCATGGAGTAGCCAGAGGCAGAGGGCAGGTCCCTGGAAATTCCTCTCCTGGCAGAGCTTCTTTCCAACAAATAACACCTCAAACTACTCTCTACATCCAGCAACACACGCTGGTTCCATTTCCTACTCAAAATACTCCCAGCATAGACTCAGTGAGTTAAAATCTTGATCCTACTCCTCACTTTATGGAATAAAACAGAGTTACAGAAATATGATGTTACAGGACCCCAAACAGGTCAGTAGCAACATTTTGATGGAGACAAAAGAGCTCTGAATTAATCCCCCAGAGCAGGGGCTATGAAACCTTTTGCTCATGGCCACAGGACTGGAAAAGGTCAGTTTTATTCTGATCCCAAAAAAGGGCAGTGCCAAAGTATGTTCAAACTATTGTACAATTGCACTCATTTTATGCTCAAAATCCTTCAAGCTAGGCTTCAGCAATATGTAAACTGAGGACTTCCAGATGTACAAGCTAGGTTTAGAAAAGGCAAAGGAACCAGAGATCAAATTGCCAACATCCATTGGATCATAGAGAAAGCAAGGGAATTCCAGAAAAACATCTTTCCTTTTCATTGACTACGTGAAAGCCTTTGTGTGGATCACAACAAACATTCAGTCCATCAGTTCAGTTGCTCAGTTATGTCCGATTCTTGGGGACCCCATGGACTGCAGCACACCAGGCTTCCCTGTCTATCACCAACTTCTGGAGCTTACTCAAAATCATGTCCATTTAGTCGGTGATGACATCCAACCATCTCATCCTCTGTCCTCCCCTTCTCCTCCTGCCTTCCATCTTTCCCAGCATCAGGGTCTTTTTCAATGAGTCAGTTCTTCGCATAAGGTGGCCAAAGTACTGGAGTTTCAGTTTCAACTCAGTCCTTCCAATGAATATTCAGGACTGATTTCCTTTGGGATGGATTGGTTGGATCTCTTAGATGTCCAAGGAACTCTCAAGAGTCTTCTCCAACACCACAGTTCAAAAGCAGCAATTCTTTGGCACTCAGCTTTCTTTATAGTTCAACTCTTGCATCCATACATGACTACTGGAAAAACCAAAGCTTTGAATAGACTGACCTTTGTTGGCACAGTAATGTCTCTGATGTTTAATGTGCTGTCTAGGTTGGTCATAGCTTTTCTTGCAAGGAGCAAGTGTCTTTTAAAAATTTCATGGCTGCAGTCACCATATGCAGTGATTTTGGAGCTCCCCAAAATAAAGTCTTTCACTGTTTCCATTAGGGAAATCCCAATCTATTTGCCAAGAAGTGATGGGACAAGATGCCATGATCTTAGTTTTCCGAATGTTGAGTTTAAGCCAACTTTTTCACTCTCCTCTTTCACTTTCATCAAGAAGCTCTTTAGTTCCTCTATGCTTTCTGCCATAAGGGTGGTGTCATTTGCTTATCTGAGGTTATTGATATTTCTCCCAGCAATCTTGATTCCAGCTTGTGCTTCATCGAGCCTGGCATTTCACATGATGTACTCTGCATATAAGTTAAATAAGCAGGGTAACAATATACAGCCTTTACGTACTCCTTTCCTGATCTTGAACCAGTCTGTTGCTCCATGTCCAGTTCTAACTGTTGCTTCTTGACCTGCATATAGATTTCTCAGGCGGCAGGTCAGGTGGTCTCGTATTTCCATCTCTTGAAGAATTTTCCAGTTTGCTGTGATCCACACAGGCAAAGGCTTTAGCATAGTCAATAAAGCAGATGTTTTTCTGGAACACTCTTGCTTTTTCGATGATCCAACAGATGTTGGCAATTTGATCTCTGGTTCCTCTGCCTTTTCTACAACCAGCTTGAACATCTGGCAGTTCACACACTGATGAAGCCTGGCTTGGAGAATTTTGAGCATTACTTTGCTAGCATGTGAGATGAGTGCAACTATGTGGTAGTTTGAGCATCCTTTGGGATTGCCTTTCTCTAGGACTGGAATGAAAACTGACCTTTCCCAGTCCTGTGGCCACTGCTGAGTTTTCCAAATTTACTGGCATATTGAGTGCAGCACGTTCACAGCATCATCTTTGAAGATTTCAAATAGCTCAGCTGGAATTCCATCACCTCCACTAGCTTTGTTCGTAGTGATGCTTCCTAAGGCCCACTTGACTTTGCACTCCAGGATGTCTGGCTCTAGGTGAGTGATCACACCATCGTGGTTATCTGGGTCATGAAGATCTTTTTGGTATAGTTCTTCTGTGTATTCTTGCCACATCTTCTTAATATCTCTGCTTCTGTTAGGTCCATACCATTTCTGTCCTTAATTGTGCCCATCTTTGCATGAAATGTTCCCTACAGTGCAAAATCAGGAAGTGTGATGCCTCTAGATTTGTTCTTTTTTAGGATTTCTTTGGCTATTTAGGGTTTTAGGATAGGTTTCCCTAAAGGGTATCCTAAAAATGCCATTAGAAATTTGATAGGGATTGCACTGAGTCTGTAAATTCCTTTGGGTAGAATGGACATTTTCACAATATTAATTCTTCCAATCCAGGAACATGGAATATCTTTCCATTTATTTGTGTCTTCTTCTTTTCCTTCCCTTTTTATTTCTTATATCTTCTTTAGTCTCTTTCATCAATGTCTCATAGTTCTCAGTGTACAGGTCTTTTACCTCCTTGGTTCAGTTTATTCCTAAACATTTTGTTTATTTAATTATTTGGATGCTATTGTAAGTGAGATTGCTTTCTTTTTTGCTATAATCTTTTCTATTTCTGAAAATAAAATAATGGCCCTTTTTATTAATGATTTTAATAAACTGAGTCTTTCTTTTTTTTACTAGTCTAGCTAAAGATTTATCAATTTTGTTGATCCTTTTAAAGAATCAGCTTTTGGTTTTGTTGATTTCCTTTTTACATTTTTTTCTACATTTTTATTTCATTTATTTTGGCACTAATCTCTATTATTTCCTTCCTTCTGTTTGTGTTGGGTTTAGTTTGCTTTTCTTTTTTAGTATCTTGAGGTACAAGGTTAGCTTATTGATTTGTGATCTTCCTTTTCTTAAAATATAGATGGTTACAGCTATAATTTTCCATCTAAGCACTGTGTTCATTGCATAAACTTTGGTATGTGGTGTTTTTGTTTTCATTCATCTCAAAATATTTCCTAATATCCTTTTTGATTTCATCTTTGACCTTTTAGTTATTTAGGAGTATGTTGTTTGTGTGCTAGTCACTCAGTCATGTCTGACTTTTTGAGACCCCACGGACCCATGAGACCCACCAGGCTCCTCTGTTCATGGGATTTTCCAGGCAAGAATACTGGAGTGGGTTGCCATTCCCCTCCAGGGGATCTTCCCAACCCAGGTCTCCTGCACTGCAGGCAGATTCTTTATTGTCTGAGCTACCAGAGAAGCATAATATTCACATAATTGTGAATTCCTCAAATTTCCTTCTGTTAATGATTTCTGTGTGTGTGTGTGTTTGTTAATGATTTCTAATTTCATTCCACTGTGATCAGAGAATAAGCTTTTGTATGGTTTCAATTATTTTAATTTTTAAAGATTTATGTGATTGCCTAACATATGGTCTATACTTAAGAATGTTTTTTAGGGAGACTCCCCTGGTCCAATGGCTAAGAATACACCTTGCAATGCAGGGGCTGTGAGTTTGATTTCTGGTTGGGGAACTAAGATCCCACATGCCACACAGAAACTAAGCCTGCATGCCATGTGCTACAACTAAGACATGATGCAGCCAAATAAGTGCCCAGAGTGTTTCCTAGGCACTTGAGAAGAATGTATTCTGTAGCTGTTTTGTGGAATGTACTTATAGATGTCTACTGTGTGCTCAGTCACTCAGTTGTGTCTGACGCTTTGTGACCCCATGAACTATAGCCTGCCAAGCACCTCTGTCCATGGGATTTTCCAGGTAAGAATAGTGGATTGGGTTGCCATTTTCTTCTCCAGCGATAGATGTCTATTAGCTTAGCTATCTATTAACTTAGAAAGCTTAGATTGCTTTCTTGCTCTTTCAGATAGCTTGTTGTTAGTGTATAGAAATGCAATTGATTTTTATATATTGATTTTATATCTGCAACTTTACTAAATTCATTTATTAGTTCTAGCAGTTTTGGGGTGGCCTTCAGAGTTCTCTATATCATGTGATCTCTAAACAGATTTCATTCTGATGAAATTTTGATTGGATGCCTTTTATTTATTTATTTTTTCTTGCCTAATTGATATGACTAAGACCTCCAGTCCTATGTTGAATAGAAATGGTGGTAGTGGGCATCCTTGTCTTACTCCTGATCCTAGGAGGAAAGGCTTTTAACTTTACACCATTGAGTATGATGTTAGCTGTGGGTTTATCACATACGGCCTTTGTTATGTTGAGGAACAATGCTTCCATACTTAATCTGTTGGTATGGAACAGATCCTTCCATACTTAATCATACTTAATACTACCATGAAAGGATGTTGAATTTTGTCAAAGGCTAAACGTACTTCTTTCCCTTAAGGTATGACCTAGAGGGAGCACATATCACTTTTGCTCACATCCCACTGGCCAGGATTAAGGGCTGCACATGCATTCCTTGGAGATATCATGGGTTCAGTTTCAGATTACTGCAATAAAGTAAATATAGCAAAATTTTTTAAAAAGCCAGTCATATGATTTTTTTTTTGGTTTCCCAGTGCATATAAAAGTAATGTTTACACTATACTATAATTTGTTAAGTGTGCAGTAGTATTATGTCTAAGAAAATAATGTACATACCTTAATTTTAAAAGTTTGTTGCTAAAAACGCTATCATTCGAGCCTTCTGCAAGTCGTAATCTTTATGCAATAGTAGTAGCATCAGAGATAACTGATCACAGATCACCACAGCAAAATTAAGAATGATGAAAGTTTAAAATATTATGAGAATTACCAAAATGTGACACAGAGACACAAAGTGAACAAATACTGTTGAAAAAAATGGCGCCTATAAACTTGCTTGATGCAGAATTACTACAAACCTTTAATGTGTAAACACACACACACACATAAACAAAGCAAAGCTCAATAAAGTGAGGTATGCTTGTACTTACCTGTAACAGTGGCTCAGAGAATGTAGTCTTTCTCGTGGATGGGTTTATACCTTGTCAAATTTTGGTGACTCTATCCCTAGAAAAAGAAAACAGAATGGATTTGAGGACTCAACCAACAGTGTCTTCTATGACATACTGATAGGAAAATACATGAACAACCAGTAACAGTATTTGCCTCAGGAATAGGGTACTGGTGGCTGGTACAGGTGAGAAGAAAAGGTCCGTTTCAAAGCCCTTTAGAACTTTAATACATGTGAATGTATTAACTAATTAAATATTTTTTAATGAAGTAATAAAAATAGCATTATCCTATCTACTTACTAAACCTCTGTATCTGATTTACTGACCAAAAGTTTTTTGCACCCTCACCCTCAGCCCCTCAGAGAGGGTTATAGATGTGGCATGAAGCTCAGGGCACATTAAATTGTATAGAATCAGTGTGGCTGGGGAAGCCCAACGGGCCTGCAAGGGTAGAGGAGGCCTGGAGAGGAATGCAAATTCAGACAGGCACTTGGGAGAGCTGCTCTGCCTGTCAGTGGATCCAGTTGGCACTGGGCCTTCCCTGTGCCCTTTCTGATTGTGCCTGTTTAGGGGGAGAGAAGATTAGCCTGCTGCCAGGCCCTTATCCTGGCACCGCCCACACTCAAGAGGAGAAGGCGGCCAGGGCCCTGGGGGCCGGAGGGGGTGGGGAGCTGGGCCTAGAGACACAGCCAGCTCCTGGGGTGGGCTGTGCGGCTTGCCCTTTCAAGCAGGAAGCCTTTGACAAGTCCGCCAGGCAGAGACCTCAGCTGATCTCTTCCCCAACATTCATGATTCAAAAGAACCTTGAATCAACTTCAGGCCTGTGTCAGGTGAGGGCTGGGGGGCCACCAGCAGTGACTCCCTTACCCTAGCGCACAGGGTCAGCCCCCTTCACTGGCCCCAGCTGGGCCGTGGGGCAGAGCACAGGACAGACACCTTCTCACCCCCAGGTGCACAGACAGTGAGTGTCCTGCTCCCTGAACTGACTCTCAGCACCCCTTGGGCTCCCCACAACCCAAGGAATTCTGTGTATACAGAGAAAACACAGCCAGCTCCACACATTGTCTCACATGCAACATGGGAAAACTGAAACAGTTAACATTTCTTTAAATATTCACATTCTATGTCTGACTCTTTGCAACCATAAGGACTGTCACATGTCAGACTTCCCTGTCCTTCACTACCTCCGGGATTTTGCTCAAAATCCCGGAGGCAGTGAAGGACTTTTCTGAGCAAAATATGGGAGGCAGTGAAGGACAGGGAAGCCTAGCATGCTGCAGTCCATGGGGTCGCAAAGAATCGGACATGACTTAGTGACTAAATAACAACAAATTCTCACGGTTAACAAATTGACCTTTTATAATTTTAATAAAGTAGATTGCCCTGAACATTTGAAGTTAAGTGTAATCAATGATACTCTTCCCAATTCTGATGATTCAGTCTCATAAATGTTTTAAACAACTTTAAAAATCAACCAATAAGACTATAATCATCACAAAACCAGATCTGCATACTCATACTCAAACTGGTTACAAATGCTAATATGGAGATCTAACTTTGTTTATTATCCCGAGTCAGCAGCCCTAGCATCACACCAGAGAGACACTATGCACTCATTTGCCATGCATCACTGCCCTCTCCTGGGGCTCTCATGCAGCAGCTCCACTTGAGTCCCCTCAACAGAGCTCTGTACCCCAAAACTGTGCTGGACAGAGTGGCTGGACCAGGGGTGGGTCCTGGACTCTGAGTGAGGACCCCATAGACTGGTCAGGTATGCAAGGCAGACCAACCCGCAAAGCTAGCACGAAAGTTTTGTCCAAGAAGTGATGTAGAGGGTGACAGTTAACCAAGGTAATCAGCTTCTCACTCTTGGGGTACACAAATGTGTCTCTCTGAAAAAGGAAGAGGGCAAGGGCTGAAGACTCACAGAGAGCAGCAGGCAGAGCCCCCCCCCCCACCAAGGAAACTGGGGACCAGTTGGCCAGCAGTAGCTGGAGCAGGAGAAACAAAGGGAGACACCAGGGCCAGAGTATGAGTGACACTCTGGAAGCTGGTGACATGGGAACATCCAGGCCCATTCTTCTGAAGGACCTGGCTGAGCGGTGGGGCTGGCTGGTTTCTTCCTTCTGTATTCTCACACAAAGGGAATGGGCAGATGTTCTGAGTTGCGGTGATAACATGTGCTGTGGCCAAGTGCACCGGAAACAGAAGCTGATCCAGAGACCTATTTGCAGGAAGTAAGGGAAGCAGGACAGGGTGGAGGGAGAAATTGAACTCAAACTGAACTCTGGCTTCATCTGACCCCCATGGGGAGGCCAGAGTCAGGATCACTCATCACTTGTCCAGAAATGAGGTAAGAGGGTTTGGCGAGTTCTAGGTCTAAGAACTATGGGTGAGGCAGCTTCCTTTGAAGGAATTCCTTGAATTCCAGAAGCAATTCAACAGATCCCAACACTGGGTCCTGAAGGGCTGGCTGTGCAGCCACCCCTGAACTAGAAGTGACAGACTGGATCAACGAGTGTGAAGAAGGCCTGTGGTCAAAGCCGTGGTGACAGGGACCTGCTCAGATGTGGTTATGGGGACCAGGCTTGTTGAGCCTCTGCACAATGTTCAGTGACATGAACTTCTCAAGGCCTGGGGGGAGGGGAGCATGGAATAAAATCCTCTTTCTAGATTGGGGCTGGGGCTCATGAGAGAGGGCAAGCCTGGCGATAAACATGAAGTGTGGCCAGTGCATGGAAGGTATCTAAAGTCACATTAGCAACAGAGACCTCAGAGAGCCTGTGAAGACGGTGGAAGCAGGGAAGGGAAGAAACATTTACAGGGAAGAGAGATCCAGATACTCGGAGGAGGAGGTGCATGGTCCTGTCTGAGTGGGTAACTAGGAGAGGGGAGCCAGAAGAACTAGTGCTCCAGGAAGGAAGCAGCATCAGACCAGACCGAAAGCCGTTTTCTCCTGCCCCAACACACAGAGCAGTGGTTCCATAAAGTCAGTTCAGCTGGCTGCCCCTAGATGGCAGTGTGAGCACGTGGCAGCAGCGAGCACGCACTGCTCCCCAGGGACTTCTCCCATGGAACCAGGGAAAAGTCCCCAGAGCTGTGAGGCAGCCGGCCAGGCAGAAGCGCTTGTGATGGGCACAGCATCCACCTCTGCTCTGCTCTGCTTCAGGCAGGTGGGGCAGGTGCCTCTTTCTCCCCTTCCCTGGGGTTCCTATCAAGGGTCCCTTGTGGCAGAGCCTGAGCATAGGGGTCCCAGGTCTCAGTGAATCCCCAAATCCATGTGATCATGAGTCTCCAGGACTGGGGTGGAAGGTTGAGACAGAAAGGTCTGGACATAAAGCTAACACTTCGGGTTCTATGTCTTATGGGGTGAGTGACTCACTCTGGGCCTACCTTTCCACGTTGTTTTACAAATGCATAGCTTTGTGAAAGTCAGTTCACATGAGATTTTTTCAGAAGGAATCATTCTTCACTGTCAAGTGATTTTCACATTTGCACACAGTCCACAGTTCCCCTAGTGGACAGCTTTCAGGGGCAAAGCTGGGGTTGACCTTGCTCTTAATCTCGCTGATTGGCACTCTCCCTCTGACGTCTTACTGGCAATATCTGGACCTTCTTGCTTTGGCAAAACTGTCTTCTCCCATTTGGAGAAATTACAGTAAGGTTGACTCACAGGCAGTCAAGGCTGGAAGGGCCCTGGGAGGTTACCTACTAAACAACTGTCCCCTTTCTCCCACCCTCAGTTTATAGGCTGGACAACTAAGGTGAGACAGGCAGGACTCCTCGTCACCATCATCTATGACAATCCTGGCCTCCATCATTAAAGTATGCTCCACTGTGTTCCTACCACAAATCTCTAGTCTGGTAGGGATACTGTCTGAGGACAGAAGTCCCACAGCCGAGGTGGCAGTTGCATATAGGAGTAAGAAGCCCTTGGAAATTTACAAATTTTTTAAAACAGATATTTGGGTAGGCATTGGGTGACGGGCTAATAAACTACTTTCTTTTCTGTTTAACTTTCTCCATGGCTCCCTGATCTTTTCAAGAAAGGCAACCTTAATTCAAGACAGCTCAGAATGAAAGATGTTAGCGCCCGACTCACCCGAGTCCTGCCATACTTGACCCTGACTTCCTCACTCCAAGGGTCACTGATTCCTTCACTCCAGAGCAACATCCCCTCCCATGGATACCTTCCTCTGTCTGACCGTAGCCTCGAGCCACCACCCCTGTCTTTTGTAGTCAGTGAGGGCCCTCCAGCTCCACTCCCATCTTCTCCTTTCTCTCCATCTACTGGCCCTTCCAGCTATCACTTCTCTCCCCCAGCACCCACAGCTCACGAACAACACTTCAGTGCTTTCTCTTCGATCATCTTCGACGCTCTGTACCATTGTTTTCTGTTGTGCCTTTCCAGCAACACCCTCCAAACTTTGATCAACTCTCCTGTCTCTGCTCTCTACACCGGGACATACCCCAGTCGCTGAGGATGGATGAAGGCTGTCTCATTTGAGCTGTGACTCTGACTCTGGTTCACCACCCTCAAACCTTCCTGCCTGCCTTCCTCAAAAGCTTCTCTCATTTTCTGCTAAGTTTCTCTAAAAATCCCTGGATCCCACCAAACAGCCACTTTCTTTTAACAGGTGACCTATTTTTCCTGTTTTCAGAAGAAAAAAAAAAAAAAAAGGCTGCTTTCACTCAGGGACCCCCACTAAACCCACAAACATCTGCATCCCAGTCATCTATTCCCCCATCCTTTTGTCTCCATGGAGCCCCATCTGTCCTCTAGTTTTTGGTTGCCCACTTGTCCTGAATCCCAGTCCCTCCCACCTTCTCCAGCAAGCCTCCTCTCTTTTCCTTCAAACACTTCAATCTCTCTTCTACTGTCTTTCCTGCATCATTTAAACATCTTCAAATCTCTCTCTTCTTAAAAAATCTAAATAAACCTCTCCCTCAGCCTCTTACCCTCATCATCTTCCAGCTAACGATCTCACCCTGAACCTCATTTAGTCTCCAGTGCACTTTTGACTCAACTACTCCACTAACCCAGCTCTCTGAAGCTACCGAACCTGTGGTTACTCCTCAGCCTTGTCTTGCAGTCCTCCTTGCATCACTGGAACCTGGGGGCCACTCCTTCCTTCCTGAAACCCTCATTTCCCTCGACTTGTATACATACCACCCTTCTGGCTTTGCACCTGCCTTGCTGACTGCTCTTTCTCAGGTTAATTAATCCCTCTTCTTTTTCTCTTTCTGGTTGTTTCCATGTTCATTGGGATTCGGCCTCGGTTATTCTCCCTTCTCAACTCCCAGTCCCAGGGTAATTTCCTCTACTTTCACAGTTATTAATCACCATCTCTGTGCCACTCTCTCAAGAATCATTCTCCTTTTCTTTCTGTTAAACAGGCTCGGGACTTATTTTTTTAAATTACATTTCCCAGCCTCTCTTGGAGCTAAAGACTGCCATGTGACCAGACTTGGCCAATGAGTCATAAGCCGCAGGCAGTGGGGATTTCTGGGGAAAGGTTGCTTTCCTTAACACAGGCGCTGCTCCTTCATCCTTTCTGCTCTTCCTCCTGCATACGTGGAACGTAGGTGGGAAGCTGGAGTTGCAGCAGCCATTGTATGGCCACAGCTGACTCTGAGGATGCAAGCTTCCCAGTAAGGAGAGCCAGAGCAGACCGACAGGGCAGACCTGGGCCCTGAATGACCAGTCTTGCTCTGCTTACCTTCAAACTTGGCGTTATGTCAGAGTTTTCAATAGAGCAGCAAAGAGCAACAAACACCATTTAGTTAAAGCAGTGTGGTTGGGTTGATGTTATAGGAACCGAACACAAGTTCTGATTAATACAGCTCTCAAATATATAATGTTGCTTAGATGTCTCTCCTGAACTTCAAATAGCAATCTGGACATCTTCTCTCTATCCAGAGATCTCTCAAATGGAAGAGGTCCAAGTTGTGACCCCCTCACCAAACACACAGTCACTTGGATTCCTGGTCTCAGTAAATAGCATAACTGTCCATGCAGCCAGAATCCTATTAGTCACCATCCTATTAGTCACCTCTCAGTTCTACCTCCTAAATATATTTTGAATCTGTTCACCTCTTACCATTTCCTCATTATCAATTTTTTGAACCACTGTACAGGTTCCTTCTTACCTATTTTAATATTTTGCTCCCTCCAATCCTACTGCAGCCTTACAGATCTTCTAAAAGCACAAGTGTAATAATGTTACTATTTTGCTTAAAACCTTTCAGTGACTGCTTAGGGCCTAAGGAATACCAGGCATATATATTCTGTAAAACTCTGCCAGGAATTACCCTGGTCCTGCACCCACCACCTCTTCTTTGGCAAAGATGTTGCTCTACTGACCACAGGGATGGACATGTTGACCTATACCTGGTGGAAGTAGGGAAACCTCTCTCCCTTGCCACAGTGATTGGCTCAAGAGTGGGCACATGACCAGAGTTTGGCCAGTTAGAGGCCTTCCTTGGGATTCCTAGAGTGTAGAGTTATTTGGAGTCACATCTCCAACATGGGGCAAGCTCTGTACACTAGGAGAGACAGAGAGAAAAGGGCTCCTGGTCTGTGTAGCCTGCATGATCAGCCCCTAGTATCCAGAATCGATCTGGTTTCAAGTTCTTCTTTTGATTTTGTGAATGACTTGAGTATCCTTCTAATAATTTTCCCTCCTTTGGCCTAAGCTAGTTTGGGTAGGGTTTTGTCACTCCCAACCAAAACATCCTGACTAAAGTGAGGATCCTTGGTCGTCTGGTCCTAGTAAGGCATCTTTACCAGAAAACAGAGTTTCTTCTAGCTTATAGGATGCTTTACAAACATTATTTCATTTGATTCTTACTATAAGCTTGTGAGGTGGGTTCTAATATCTTGACTTCACAAATAAGAAAAGTAGGGCTCAGAGACGTGAAATATTTTGCTCAAGATCGGGGCTGAAAATTAGGAACACTTGGACACCAAGTCCCTCTTATATTCAAGGTGTTTCCCTTTATCCCCCACCTCTTTGTCTTGTACACACACACAGAAGTGCTAGTACACACACACAGAAGTGCTAGAGTGGAGCCCAGGGTGAGCATAAGCAGCACTGGGACAAGGACCAGACTGGGATGGGGCGGGGGGGGGGGGGGGGGGGGGGGGGGGGAGGGGGGCGGGGGTGTTAAAGGAGGAAGTCAGAGGATGTTAACGCCAAGTTCCTCCATTTAAATTTTATAGTCACTAAATGTCCAGGAGAAGAAAATATTCTCAGCTTCTTTCTTTTACCCCTCCTTGTACTATTTTATGTTCCCATAATCTGTACCTCAGGCTTGCAGTAGATGCAATAATTCAGTTATATTCTTGGCAATTACAGTTCTAGGGGCTAGCCCGGAAACTAAATCACTGTTTATAATACAGCCCTTTTATGAGTTGGGACTATCCATATCTCCATTCTTCTGCTTTAGGTTACGTGGTACTTTTTTTTCTTTCTTTCAGTTCTCTTGAGATGTAACTGACATATGGCTCTGTATAAGTTCAAAGTATATGGTAAAATGATTTGATCTGCAAATATTATAAAATGATTACCACAATAAGTTTAGCGAACAGCCATCAACTCATACATTAAGAGATACAAAATAAAATTTTTTTCCTTGTGATGAGAACTCAGGATTTACTCTCTGAATGACTTTCAAATGTAACATACAGCAGTGTTAATTACATTCCTAGTACTTTATCTCACAACTAGAAGTTTGTACCTTTTGACAATCTTCATCCAATTCCCCCTCCTCCCCAGGCCCCACCTCTGGTAACCACAAATCTGATCTCTTTTTTCTGTGAGTTTGCTTTTGAAGTATATAATTGACCTACAACACTGTCAGTTCTTGGTGCACAACATAGTGATTTGATATTTCTGTACATTTCAAAATGATAACCACTGTGATTCCTTTCAGTTTTTAAAAAAGGAAAAGAAAATGGGCCTGCTCTGTTTTGAGTGTCCCTGATGCTCTCTGAAAGCCACAAAAAATTATTGTAAAATTGAGTCAGGTAAAGCTTGGTGGGTCTCAAAGGGCAGCTGGGAATGGCAGGCAAGTGTCACAGTAACTGTCAGTGAGGCCTGGTGGGGGAGGGGTGGCGGCCTTGCTGGCTTTGTGGGCACTTCCCTCACCCCCTTCATGCCCTGCAGCAGTGTGGCCAACTGTGCCAGGAAGCAGCTGTCTCTGAGGCTGCTCAGGCTGGCAGGACCTCTAACATCATCGGGTCCATGATTCACAAAGTTGACTTTACTCTCTCCTTGTTCTAGGCTCATGCCCTTCTTCATCATCCAAGGTTAAGCAGAAATCATCAGGTGTGGATGATCACCTTTCCACTCCCAACTTTCACTGGAAACATATTCTCTGCTTCCACATCCCCCTTAATAACGGTGGGGGCAGCCCTTTCCAGAGGGGACAGCACCATTCCTGCCCACATCCCATCTTCTTCTACCACTTCTTCCGAATCATCACTCCTGCCATCTCTCCTGCATCATTCCTATCACTCTGCAAGCCTGTTCTCGTCCTTTCCATATTTTAACCAAACCCTTTATATCCTAACAAAAATTAAAATTAGATATGGCTATAAGCACTGGAAAACAAAGGATGAAGTAGGCAGCCCAGAGTAGATAAAGCAGATCCCTAAACATCAGGAACCCCAAAACTTGTTGCCCTAACATCCTCAACACATGGCTTCCACTTCAGCATTGAATAAGCCTGCTTGAGCTGCAGCTACATCTTTACATACTCCACTGGGGAGGAGAAAACAATGGCTGAGGACAGCACACCACCTCCCTTTAAAGCTACTTATCCTGTGTTGCACATGGTCACCTCCATTTGCTTCCTGTTGGCTAGAACTGAGCCATGTGTTCATGCAGAGCCCTGAGGGAGTCCTAGAAACTTGCTTTTATTCAAGGAAGCTACGTGGCCAGCTAGAACTGGAAAGTCTATAATAAAGGAAATGGGGGAGAATGGCTGTTAGGGTCATCCAGCATTCTCTGCCAAAGCCTCCTATGATTCCACATTCCTTCTAGATCTCTCCCAGTTCTGTGTTCCCTGTTGGATAAGCTGTCCAAACACGACAGCTCTACCATGGTCTGGCAGCCACCCCACCACTCCAGGAACACTGCCCTTATCATGTGCACCAACAATTTTCATGTTGCCAGAATCAAAGGCTCTTTCCCTTTCTTCATTTTATCTGATCTGTGAGCAGCATCTAACACAGCTGACCACTCTTTTCTGGAAATACTGCTTTGTCAGTCTCTGGGATATAGCATTCTCTGGTTATCCTTTCGCTTCCCCAGCCTTCTGAAAAAGAAGTCTTTTTCAGTCTTCTTTCTTGCTCTGGCTCTTCGGACTCCTCTGGGTCTCTCTTGAACCCCAGCCTCTTCTGCATCTACCTCTTTGGCCTAAGTGACTCCCTCAGATCCCAAGGCACTTATCATCTTTAAAATGATGTCTCTCAAAGCCTGACCTCCAGCCCAGGCCTCTCTTCTGGGTGTGTAGTGACTGGACAATTGAACTGGATCTCTGATGGGCATCTCAAACTCAACATGAACACAGAATTCTTGACGTGCCTGCCTGACTTGTAGTCCCTTTCCTCCAGGTTACCCTATCCAATAAATGAGGCACTGTTCACCCACTTACTCCAGCCGGAAACTTGAAAGATATCTTTGGTTTCTCCATTGCCTCCCCCACATCCATCCTATTGATGTCCACGTTCAAAACAGCATCTTTCAACTACTGATCTTAGTGTGACCATCTGTTTGGTCCAAACCACCATTAGTTTGGGCCAGGGCTGCCATAAGAGTCTAATTGTTTCCTTGCTTTCATTTTTGCCTGTCACTTACCCAATTTATTCTTCACACAGTAAAAGATCAGAATACATTAGCCTTCTGCATAAAACCCTTCAATGGTTTAATAACAGGTTTCCAACCTAGATCAGTCTTACATGTCTTGGTCTCCACCCACCTCCCCATATCATCCTGGTTCTCTTTCCCAGGCTCCAATTTTGGCCATACTGTTTGTTTTTTTTTCTCCCTAGCTCTTGACACATTCACAGCTTACCTTTCTCGGGACCTTGGTGCAAGCTGTTCTTGATTTGGAATGTCTCTGCCTTGCTTTTCCCAATGCTATCTCCTCATTCTCTTGACTTCAATTCCAACGTCAACTCCTCAAAGACATTTTTCCTGCTGGCTCCACCTAAAGAATGAATGGCTCCTGTTTTCTAACCCAGTCCCTTGTTCTTTTCCCAGCATTTACTTCAACTTGCAATTATGTCTCCACCACCAAAAATCAGCTTTATGGAGTAAAAGGCTTCAGCTGTCTTATTTACAGCTGTATCCTTAGCATCAAATTAGGGCCCGGCACTCAAACACCCACTATCTGCTCTAGATGAACGGATAGGCAGTTCTCCAAGGAGGTCTCTGAGCTGTCTGGGTGTCAGAGGCTGGCTGCATCCCCCTTAATAAGAAAAAACTGGGAATGGACCCAACAGTTCCTTAACAAAATCTCCTCCTTACATTGCACTTAACCTGTTGGTTGCTTTTACTATAATGTGGTGCAACCAGTCTCTTGGCCCAGTTATAATAGATTCGAACTTCCTGCTGTCCAGCAGAACAAATCACCTAGTCCTTCCCCACTGAATGAGTTCTAGGCTCAGTGGCGGTGCCTGGGTCTCATTTTTCAGACAGGTGCGTTGAGACCCCAGAGGTCAGCCTTTTTAACACTAGAGCCCAGTCGGCGTTATGAATCCCTATCTACCACAGGCTGTACCTCTAGTCCCCCCTTCCCCCTCAAGAACCCTCTCAGCCACCTTCTCAGGATGAAGGTGAGGAACAAATCTCGGCAGGTTGTCCAAAGAAAGCCCAGTATTTTTAGCACCAAGGTTACCAGGAGCCAGTCTTTACCTGCCGGTGGGTGTGTGAAGAAATAAACGTTAATTTACTACTCTAGGTTGGAATCCTACCCCCACTCCCAGCCTCTGAGGCCCGGCAGGAACGCCTTTCAGTATTTTTAATTCAGCCATTTTTTTATAACCCTGACTCACCTCTCTACCGGTCACCCTCGTCGTACCCCCCGCCCCCCGCGAGACGTGGCCCCCACAACTCGCCCTTCTCAAGCCTGGGTTCCGGTCCGGTCAGTGACAACGCCGACGTGGCGTCCGCATATTGCGGAGGCCCCAAACGTGGGGTGCGGGTCCCCACTAGGCCTGAGCCACGAACCCAACCAGCGAGCGCCGACCAGGGCCGCCTTCGCCTCCCGCCCCGCCCAGAGCGATTCGAAGGGGCCCCGGGCCCCGCGGACTCAGCCCAGGCGCGGACTGGAAGGCCGGGCGGGGCGGGGCTATCGGCGGGGGCGGGGCGCGGAGGGCGGCGCCGCGCAGGGCGGCCCAGGGAAGCGGCGCCCCTTTCTCAGCAGCCACCCGGCGCCGCGCCCCCGGCCCCGCCCTCCGCGCCCCGCCCCCGCGCTCGGACGGCCTGAGTCGCGCCCTACCGCCCCGCGCCGCCGAACTTGCTCTAACTTCCTTGGCCGAGCCCGGCCGCGTCGCTGCTGTCGCCGCTGCCGCCGCCGCCACCGCGCCCGGGTGAGTAGAGCGCCGAGCCCCCGCTGGAGCGTCGGGCCCTGCCCCCCTCATTGTCTGAAGCCGATCCCCCCCCTGCTCCCCCCAGCGCCCTCTGGGGACAAGGACTGATCCCCTGGTCCAGGGTCGGTCCCTCCAGCGCCCTCGCTCCTGCCCCGGGGCGGCCCGGCGGCCAGCGCTGGCTTTGTCTGCTCAGATCGCCCGCGAGGGGCTGAGGCCTTGGTCCGGACCCCGCTGAACCGAACTCGGGCGCCGAGCGGAGTGAGAGCCGCAGCGGTCGACCCGGCTGGCTCTCGGGGTTCTGTCGCCCTCGCCCTGTCCGCGTTGCAGGACGGGTGCCTGCTGGGGCCGGGCGTGGTGGGAGCACTCGGGGAGGGAGGGATCAGATCGCCGTGGTCCTGGGTTCTGCTCCCCTCCCCAGCCGCGAGCCTTGGGATAGGCACTCCTTTCGGTTCCGCCACGGACCCTCGGCCGCCCCGAGCTCGGGCTAGAGGGTGGAGGGTGGCGCCGACCGGGGAGGGCGGTCCCCTCCCCTGCCCCGCCGCAAGTGTGCCCCCAGTCGCCCACCCTGGCCCTAAGTCCCATTCTGCCCTTCACGGATTTGGGGCGGCCGGAGTTTGAGTAGGTGGTGATCTGCTTCTCCGTGTTGGGCGTTTGGGGTTGTGCTTGGGAGCAAACCCAACTCCTGATATAACTGGAACTTCGGTCGAGTTGGGTCTGTGACTGTGAAGTTCGTTCGTCCCGGGCCGCTGCTCCTGCCGGTAGGAGTGGTGGTATTGGTAGGTAGGGTGTGTGCCTGTATTTGTGTAGGGACTTGTGCATCAGGACCGCTGGGACACGAATCCGGGGGAACACGAAGTTGGTCTCTCGCTGGAAGCAGTCAGTGCTGTTGGGAGTCTTGGGGAAGCGACTGGCCCCAGTGCTGGCCTGGCAGCTGGATCCCGCAGCAGTGTACCACTTCCCAGGCTTTCCCTGGTGGTGGGGTCTAGCGGCATCAAGTCAACCTGGGCCCTGAGTGCAGGGCATTGCACCGGAGCCTGTGCAGGTGTGCTCTCTGAACCACAGTCAGCTCCATAGGATTCCTCCCCTCTTCTGAGATGAGGGTTACCCTCCCGTTGATAAAAGTGGGTGGAGCTGCTTGCCAAATCCTTCAGGGTAAGCTTTACCCTTCCCCTTGACCTCAAGGTACAGGAAGTTAGTGCCTGCAGAGTGCTTGGGTCACCCTGCCCTGTTGGTGAAGCGAAAGCTGGCGCCTTGGTCATTAGAGCACCCCAGCAACCCTACATCACCTCTATCGTTCAGTAAGCCCTGTGGAAGGCCGAGTGCCCTTGTTTCCAGGGATCCTCCAAGCACCCTCAGAATGAAACACATACTCCTCTGTGATGGCCCCACATGTCCTTCCTGCTCCTCTCTCTGCTATCTCCAAGCTATGTCCTATCTTGAGGATCCATGATGTCTGGGGGTCAGGCCTTGGAAGCCCAGGCTACTAGGTGAACTTCCCCTCCTGTCTTCCTGCGTCCTCACATCTCTGAACTCTACTGTTTGAACCACTAAAGATGGTCTTCAGTTCATTCAACAAAGTGTGGTTGAGAATCTGTGGGGTGCCAGGCATTGTTGCAAGCACTGTTCTAGGCTCACAGCTCCCTGATTGGCTGTCAGTTCTATGCAGTCTTAGAACCTAGGCTGGACATGTAGTAGATGCTCTGTAGTGTTTATTAATCTGAACTCAACCTCAGCTTAGCAGCACTGTTCAGGCACCGGAGTTCAAGCCCACTGGTGCGTCCTGAGGTTTGTAGCTGCCTGTAGCAAGAAAGGGCAGGGAAATGAAGGAACCACAGAAGGGTTGACTCCTTAGGAAAGTTCCATCCTTTACCAGCTGGGTAGCTGTGCAAATCTCTGAGGACGGGTGAGGGTGCCTCCCATCCCTCCCATCCCACATTTGGGAGTGGTAGGACAGAACACATTCTCCATGGGGGAGGGGAGGGAGCTCTGCCCTGTAGGTCCTGGTGGTAGTGAAGTTTCCATAGAGGCCTGGAAACTGGGAGTTCTGGATGCTCTGGGTTATGGAAGCATTTCCTGAGGCCTCACGCTAGGTTACCTTGTGCTCAGGGATTTGACTTCAACTTTTACTGAGACAAAATTCAGCTTGGCAATGCTTACAAAATGCCATTGTGCCAGTCCTGGAAAACCTTTGCCGGATTTAAAAACCGGAGGGGTTACGAACAAGCTTATAGCAATTACATGGAATGTTTAAATGTGTAGTAATCATGTTTATTAAGACTTAGTGTTCATTGAGACATATCACATACTATCCAAAAAGCTTTATTTGTATTCATTCATTTAATCCTTGAAACAACACAGTACAATGGGTAATGTTAATGTCCCACTTTACAGATGGTGAAACCATGGCCCAGATTGGTCACCCAGTGAGTAACTTGCTTAAGGTCTGAATGTGAACTGGGTTTTCTCATATCTAATTAGATAAATTAGATAAAGCATCCTCTCAGAAGTGATTCAAGTTGATTGGTACACTGAAGAAAGCCTGGCCCACAGAAGAGCTAGTAAATTCTCCAGTGCAGGTTCCCTTATATTCTCTGCTTCTGAAGGCATCTCATCTGTCTGGGCACAAAGCAGGTGTCTCTGAACCCCTGCTGGTTGACTGGCAATGTAGCTTTTATCTCCCTAAGGCCAGGGAATGGGAAGACCAGCGCTACCATGCACAGAAGATTGGGGAGTGAGTCATTGCCTGTAGCTGTCTAGATAGATCAGGGTTTGCCGTGGTAACAATCCTCAAATCTCAGAGGCCTAAAGCAATGAAGAATTATTTCTTACTCACACCACAACCATCGCATATCTGCTTTATGTTGTTCTCACCATGGGACCCATGCTGATTAATTGGAATGTTCCTGGTCATTTGGACCTGGAGACAAGGAGCATGGTGAATCTCACCCTGGCTCTTAAAGCTTCCACCTAGAAGTGGCATTTCAGTAGCCAAAGCAGTTATATATGGCCATACTTCCCTGCAGGGTGGGGAGCAAAAGAGGACTGGAAACATTTGGGGAACAGCACTGATGTCTGCCACCTGCCCAACCCTGTGCTGTCTCTGTAACTTATTTCCAAGGTCTAGATTTGAGTGTCATATGCTTCTGTCACCAGGAACATCATGAATTAGTCAAAGAAATGTCATTTAGGTTAGAGATGAGTTGAGGTGTCACACTTGAAGGGCAGAGGTATGGTGAACAAAAATGCTTATTAGCATAGTAAGAGGTGGTCTGCAGAAGCAACTTGTTCCTCTGACCCTGGACAAGTTATTTTGAGTTCCTTGGGTTCTTCTTTTGCTTATTCATTTATTCAGTCATCAGTTTGTGAGCCCGAGGACTGGTGCAGAGACCCTAGCCAGGGATTCTCAATAAGCACTTGTTTAGCTCCTTGCCTGGCACTCGGGGCTGTGAACTGGGTTCCAGGATCCCTGTTTCCTGCTGCTGGGTCCTGTAGCCTTTAAGGAGGGATGGTATTACCTATAGGACGGGAAGCAGGCTTCTGCTCCCTGTCTCTGCCCTGACACATCAATCCTTGTATTTCTTGTCTTCCTCATATTCTGTATGTGGCAAGTAGGGGCAGCCAATTATCTTGGAAGCAGGAGCAGGCAGAAATACCCCCATAGGCCTTGCCCTTCCCCTTCCACTGATGAGATTCCGAGGCTGAGCTTGGAGGCCTCGGGGTATGGAAAGGTAAACTGGTGATGTTACCTAAAGGATGGAGTCACATGGAGATCAGGCTTAGATGCGGGGTTGGGGTGGTTCTCTGGCCTGTGAAGTGGGTGGAACCCCTTTGTTAATTGCATTTTCCCACCTGGGCCACCCTTGCAGGGTGTCCAAGAGCCGGCTACACTTTGGACCCTGCTTTTGTGCTTTGTTGCCTGCTGTGTCCCTGGTGACTTCCAGCCAAGCCAGGAAACACTGGTGGAGGTGGTGAGACCTCAGGTTCTTCTGCTTGTGGTTAACTATCTTTAGGCATGTTTCCTCCTTTTTCAGGGCTTCTGTTTTCCTATCAGGAATACAGGGAGAGGTAATGGTGGTCTACAGCAATGGTCTCGTTTTTGGCTGGTCATCAGAGTGCCCAGGGGACTACATACACCAGTTTTTTTGAAAGTCTTTGGGCTAAGTCAATGCCAGCATTACTGGTTTGTCTTATCTTCATTATAGCAATCTTCATTATAGTAATTCATAATGTGTCAACATCTGTTTTCTCCTTTAACAGCATGTTTTTTTGGTTCAGACAGGAAAGTGGTATGTTGGACTAGCAAAGGGTCTGACCTGGCCAGTGGGCAACAGTCAGTGCCTTTGCTGGTTAAATGTACCAGTGAAGAATGTTGTCCATCACATAGAGTGGACAGTGACGAGGCCAGCTTTCGAGTTGTACCTACTTTGTAGCTGAGTGAACTCGACAAGCCTTTGAATTTTTTTTCTCCCTTTCTTGGACTTGGTTTTTTCATCCGTAAAGGGAGAAGAATCTGCCCTCCCTGTTCCTGGTGGGGTTACTGTGAAGCTTACACACTTCAGGTTTGAGATGCAGTATGTGCAGCTCTTGAGTTAGGCTGATATACTCTGTTTGGGGACTGCTGCCATGACTCTGAGGGCTCTCAGCAAAGTGCTCACCAGCTGCGGGTTCTGGGAACCCCGCCTCCTCCATTCTTGGGCCTGGTGGGGATCCAGTGGGGCTGGGCGGGGCTGGGCAGGGCTGGGCAGGGCTGTGGTTTTCTCTTAGGAGGCAGCAGGCCTGGTAATCTGAGATACAATGGGCCTGGGCAGGCTTCTGGAGGTCTGTTCTGTCTCCCTCACTCAGCAGCCAGAGAAAAGTTCCTGGAGCCTTGATGTCCATCAGCTGGATAGCTGGAGGGACCAGCCTCTGCCTTCTTGGGCTCTGTCCACCTGTGCCTCGTGGCTGTGAGCTGTGGTGGTGGGGCCTTTGGGATCCTAGTCAGAGGTGCATTCCTGGTGCTGCCTGTCTGTGTACCCCTGGAATTTTTGAGAGCTGAGGCCAGGCTTTCCTGCATGGGTAAGGTTTGGGGAGAAGTCACGCTGTGGGACTGAGCAAAGGTTGACTCTGAGAAAATGGTTGATGAACCTCCCCGTCTCTGGAATTTCCCTGTCTACCTGTACTAACTACTGAGGCCTATGCCAGTCTAATTTGCAGGGCCCAAAAAGCTTAAAAAAAAAAAAGCTTTGAGGAATGTGTTGTCCTGATACTCAGGGGACGGGCCCTCAAACAGCAGTTGGAATTACATGAATGTTCCCTGAATCTCTTCAATCCATACCCTGAGGTCCAAGTGGTGAGCCTGGGAGGGCCGAGGGCAGCAGCATATCCCTGGACACAGTCCTAAGGCAGGGTCTGCAATTATGCATCAGAAGCCCCCCCAAGGCACCGTGGGAAACTCAGGCTTATTGGAAAGTGGCAGGTAGGAGTAAGGAATATGATCGTATCAGCTTCAGATTTGGTCTCCTATGGAGGGGCAACTGGACCCCACACACCCTGCTCAAGTTCAGGCCATGGTGTGACTTTCAGCTTTGGGTGTGTTTTGATCCCCAGTCTGGGGTGCCCAGTCAAGCTGTGCTCAGAACCCAGCTCTTTCCAGGCTTCCTGGCTGCAGCCTCCAGCTGCTCTAAGGAAAGGCTCCGATTGCCCACTGAGTGATCATTGCTGCAAAGAGACTCTGTTTCCTCTCCAGGTGACCTCCCTGATGTCTGGCTACCCTGTAGCTGGTTTCAGCCCTTTACTTCTGGGCCAGGCAGACAGGATCTGTCCCTGGGGCTTCTTGGGGGAGGCCAGCTTCCAGCCCCAAATGCCAGCCCCAGTTGTTCTCACACTCCAGGTCCAGGAAGACTTAGAGCTCCATATTGTTAAAGGAAAAAAAAAAATTATTCTGACACTGTGAACACGGTAAGGTAGACTTTCTTCAGGACTGTCGTGATAGGTGTAAAGACTATAACAATGGGGTTTTGCAGTAAGGGAGAGAGATTGGGCTCAACCCCAAATATTACAGGGAAAAGTGGGAATTTACAGCCAGGGAGCATAGTAGGGGCAAGGGTGGATGGATGGAGAATTTATGAGAGGGTAGGGTAGTTCTTTTTAACAGACCTAACAGAATTCTTGCTGAAGTCAGGCTAGGGTGATAAGAAAACATGTGGGGGATGCTGCACTAGGAGGGTGAGGATTTGGTCAGATGTGCAAGGTGACCAACGATGGAGGGTGGGGAATCCTGGCTAACCTGCTTTAGCAGGATTCTTGCTAAAACTGGAATCTACCAGGACAGAGACAGAAGGGGCAGAGGGCTCAGAGGAGCCTGACTAGCTTGGTCAAAGAGACTGTCAGTGTATGAGGCTCGCTTCAGCCTTTGTTCTTTCTTGCCCACGCTTCTCGCATTGACCTGAGCTCATCACTACTCATGCTTGTCGCTCAAGAGTGGTACCCTCTTTGTGGGCATCACTCTCGTTTCCAGAAACCCTAGTCCTTTACTTTTTGCATTTACTGGCTCTTTGGCCCCTGGCTCCCTCACAGTTGGCCCCTTGACCAGCTTCTGCACCCAGGAAACAGCCCTGGGTGAACCCTCGGCCTTGGTTCCCTGTGGCCCGCCAGTGCTGTCTGCCCTTGTTGCCAGATCTTTTGGGAACCTTTTGACTCTGGACAACCCTCCCTACTTGACCCTCTTTCCTTGGCCTCTGTACCTTGTGTTTCCTGTTCTCCGCATTCTGGGCAAACCGGTCTGACAACTTTATGGATCTGTTTCTCTCCCACAGACCTTGGATACAACTATCTCAACTGCCTGACCTGGGCCAAGGGAGGTGCCATGGGTGCCTCTCCCCTCCCCACCCCCTCCACTGCTGCAGCTCCAGGCCCTTCTGGCCAGATCCCCCCCCCTACGCCCAGCTGCTTCCTTCTGCTGTCTGTGGCCTTCCCATCCTCCTGGTTCTCTCTGCCCTTCTTGTCTCTTTGCTCACACCTGCACAGATGACCCTGTTGGGTGTGTCTGCTACTCTTGGAGGTGCTCGTGTCTCAGTAGCCAGCTTTTTAGGAACGAGGCCACCCGCTGTTGTGAGAAAAAAGGGGAGTGTGGAGAAAACCTGCTGGCTGCGGGGCACGGAGCCTTCTGCACTTCCTGAAGGCTGGCTTCCACCCCAGCATGGAACAGTGGCTCTGTGCACCCGTCCTGCCTCTGCTCTCCTTTGTCCTGGTTGCTTCCTGTGAAATACAAGTAATGATATAAACAAGGGGCTTGTCAGCAACAAAAGAGCTGGTAGTTGCGCTGAGGTATTCATTCCCAAGGGAGTAGGGAGGAGCCAGTGGTGTGTACCCTGGTGCAGGGGTGCCGTGCGCAGATCTCTCTGGGGCTTCTCTGGGCTGGGGAGGCCTGATACTCTCTCCTTGGGAAGACAGATGTGGGCGGGGGGGGCAAGAGGGGTGGTGCCAGCTGGGATGCTGTAGGATTCAGTGTGTTGAGCATCAGTGCCTACCTGGGTGTGGGAGCCCTGCCCACTCATGCAGAAAGACCGTGGGAGAGACCAGCCTTGATCTGATGGAGGGTTGGTGGTCTGATGGACCACAGCTCCTGAGGGCCCTCTGAAGGGCCAGGAACTTGTTTCCAGTAGCTGAGGTCTGAGGGCTCCAGCTGCCTGCGTGATTCTGCTTGTCATGAAGTCTCATTTGTACTCCTTTATTTCCAGCCTCCCTGTTGAACAGTGAACACTCATCAGAAAGCCTCTTACAGAGTAGGGGAGCCAAACTTATACTTCCCCCATTTCTAGCTACCTTTCTTTGTGGCCTGGGCACTCTGCAAGTCCTTAGGGGATCTTTGTGGTGGGCTGGGGGTGGGGCAGGGGACCTCTGCTAGGTAGAGACAGCTCCATCCAGGAAGCACTCACTCCCTGCCTTCTAAGTGGCCTCACTCCAATGGTCTGGCCCATCCTGGTCCTAATAGGCATTGTGTCATACCCCTCAGAAGCTGGAGAGAGACTGAGATAGTTATTCTGTTGTCCCTAAGGGGGAAAATCACTTGGAGGAAATACATCAGTGCTTCTGAGTGCAGAGTATTTATTGATGTGTCAGTTAAAGTAGGCTTTTAAACAACATGTATGTATCCCTTTAGTAAGGAGCAAGCATGCACACCCATCTCACAGCTCCATTTTGCAGCTTGCATTTCCTGAAAGGTGCAGGGAGTTTAGTGGTTAAGGGATTGGAGTTTAGAGCTGGGATTTTGGAAAAACTGTTTTTAGCCTGTCCTTGGAGTTGGGCCAGGCCTAGAAATCTGTTGAAATAGCTTTCTTCAGCTGCTAAAATGGGGATGGGTTCGTAACACGAGGACCTTGAGCCTCACTGATGATTGGGGAGGGCCCTGAGAAGGGTCCCTGCCTAGGCCTGGGATGCCTGTGACTCAGCGCCCACTGATCCTGGGGGTCTTACAGTCTCATCACAGACTGAGTGGACCTGGCTACAGATGATCCTCTCTATGGAATAACTTAGCTTTCCCTTCTGCCTTGGTCAGAATCCACTCTTGGTCATCCTAGGAAGACTTTCTATTTTGGGACCTGGGGAGGACTTGTGAGTGGGGAGCTCTATGAGTTGGTATGTCTGTCTTTATTTCAAAGACTGACACCCCCCACCCCACCCCAGCCGCTTCTTGTTCTAGGGAACCGCCTGCAGAGTGCTACAAGCCAAATTTTTTGTGCTATAAACAAGGGGTTTTAAATGTCACTTCAGTTTTAACTTTTTTTATTTTTAAAAATACATGTTTTATTTAAAAAAATACATATTTGTTTCAAAGATATGATATGTAGTGAAAATTAATGTTTCCACCCCTGACTCCTTCACTTCTGTTCCCCTGAGGCCAAATAAGCATCACCAGATGTTGGGTGCCTAGTGGAGCGTGTCTGCCCTCCTGTTGTTTGTCCCCAAGCTGTACACACCTAATGGTGTTCTGATTTCTACCCTCAAGTTTATCTTGGGATTGTTTGATTTCAGCACACGCAGTTCAGGCCATTCTTTCTAACAGTGGCATGGTATTCCTCTGTGTGGTCAATCATGGTTCACTTTATCAGCCCCCTATGGATGGACATTGAGGTTACTCTCAGCGTTTGGCTGCTGCAAGCCACACTGCAGGAATGCCTTGCATGTACACACTCAGAGGTCTGTTGTAGCGATGGCTAGATGGGGAATCCAGGCATGGGGTGCTTGACCAGAAAAGAAACATGCCGTTTTGATTCTAAGAGGGAGAATGAACATTTCTGAGTTTTCCTTGTGGAAGGATCTTGTATTTATGCCGTCAGACCCTAGAGCTGGAGGGGCTGTGCTGCTGGTTCGTTCCCATGTGGTCTGAGCGTTTCAGCTCAGGTCAGCCTGCCTCTGGAGCCCCTGTTGTGTGTAGCCTTTGGGTGTGCCCCGTGGGCCATGCAGCCTGTGCACCCAGAAGTGTGATTATAAGAGTGTGAAGAGGCAGTCAGTGCCGGGGAGGGTCTGGGGAGGCCGGGAGTGGGGAACTTCTCATACGTGGGCTTGAGTGACCCCAGGAGTTTGCAGGAATTGAGCCAGGTATGAAGCCTGGAGTCTTGGAGAAACAAACAAGGAGCTGGGAATCAGTTTTTAGAAGAAAAGATCCTCCTTAGGTTTCAGGGGTTGGTGTGAGGCCTCTTGTCCAGGTCTCACTAGACCATCCGCTCCCCTGAGATCCCCCATCTCCTACCTGCCCAGCAGCCCTGCCTGGCTTTGTGCAACTTCAGGTTGCTCTGGAGAGGACTGCCACCTTGTGATTTTAAAAGCTGGTCTAGAAGGCACCTGGTTTAAATAATGGATGAGTTTTTCTGTTTGAGTAGGCAGCTTCCTTGAAGAGTAGATGCAGGGGGTGAGGGCAGGTGAAGTTTTCTTCCTGGGGTGGGTTTGAGGGTTCATGTCTACTGGGAATCCTTCTGGGGGTCCTGGGAGTGCTCTGGCAGTTTCTCCACCCCTGTGGCCACTGTGTGCCCCTGAAATGACCATAATATTCCCCTGTCTGGCTCTGGCGACCTCACGCCTAGACAGGGCAGGGCAAAGAAGGGAGGAGATTTTAGGACTGGCTGGCAGATAGCTCCCCTAAAAAGCCATGTGCTCGGTATGACTCTGCCCTGGTGAGTCTGAGGCCCGCGTCTCTGCCCTGTCTCTCCCACCATTGCCCTTACATGCCGCCCTGTGAGAAGTCCACAGCTTCCCATGCCCACAGCTCTATTGTATGGGGCCTGGAGCTTGGCGGCATACAAGTTTCTATTGTGGCCGGGTGGCAGCTAGGGCTGACCTGTGGGGCTGAGGAGGTGGGGCCTGGGGCCTGACAGTGGAGCTATTCATGGGCTCTGCCCCGTTTCCTGCTGCCTCCCATTGTGGACAATTTTGGGGGGAGGGGAGGGGAGGAGGAGAGGGGGTGGCCAGTGCAGCTATTGTTCCTGGCAGTGGGAGCCCATTATGCTTAAAAGAAGTCCTTTGGTGAACAGTCTTAGCCACTCCAGGGCCCCTTTCCTGTTCTCTGATGCTGGGTGAGCTGCCTAGCCCGACCCTGCCCTCTCTTAGCACTCCCCATCGTCGGAAGTCTGGAAGGATCCTGCCCTTTGGGTACCTCTGTCAAGACTCCCCTTCCTCCCTCTCAGGTCCCCAGGTTCTGCCTGGAACCTTCCTGGGTAAGAGCGCGAGCATCTGGGCAAGGAGTGGGGATGCCCAGCCACCTGCCCACTGCCTCTGGGAGTGGGTTTCTGCTTGAGCTCTCTCGGCCCAGCTGCATCCTTGGGTGGGGGCCAGGCGTGTGCCTGGGTAGCTGTCAGTCTTAGGCCCCCACTTTCCTTTGTACCCCAGCGCCCAGTGTCCCTGTGCCTCGCTGGAGTACTCAGCTGCAGAAAAGCCTGCTGGCTGGCCGGCCAGCCTGCAGCCTCTTCGCTGCCTGAGCCACAGCCATTTTTCTTTGTTCTGCCATCTCCGGGCTCTTGAATCTCAGGCAGGCGGTGGCAGGCTGGGCAGGCAGCAGGCAGCGGGCACACAGCACCAGCGGAAGCCCTTATGACATGAATCTCCCCACTGAGCCGATGTTGTGCGGTCTGCTTGCTGTACCGTCACTTCTCGCAGCTGGACCCCCAGCTCCCCAGTGGTGCTGAGATTTCTCTTTGTTTAAAGAGGGTCTTGCCATCTTATTGGATCACAGTGCTGCTGGCTTGTACAGTGGGGACAGAGAAAGGGCTCGCCTGTTTGTGCCACTGAAGATGTGTGAGAGAGGGAGAAGGACTGAATTCACGGACGCCTTTGGGAGCACTGTCCTGATCTTTGGCAGAAAAAGCCACTCCCAAGTGCAAAATGTGATCTTCCTTTACCTCCTGGTCCTTCTGCATGAAAGAGTCATGTCAGGACAAACTTAGCATTTAGTGGCAGGGGTAGTTGAGAAAACAGTGATTTTTGTTTTTTGGATTTTTTTTTTTTTTCTTTTGAAGGGTCTCTATGTTTGTGGTATTCAGTATTCTTGCCTGGAAAATTCCACGGACAGAGGAGCCTGGCGGGGGCCGCAAGAGTTGGACACGACATAGCGTGCATGCGCCCCCCACACACACACAGCACGCGCCACCCACACCCACACACATACACACCCATCATCCCCTGCCTCTTTGCATCTGAATATCTCTTATCCTCAGTTTTTGGTAGGCAAATTGAGCTTCCTCCTGAGGGGTCTGATTTTACCCAGTGTGAGATCACAGCCCAAGCTGAGGGTTACTCTGGAAAGATGGTTACTCTTTCTGAAAGTGTGCCTGCCCCAGCTCACAAATCTCCAACTTTCTTAACTGCAGCCGAAGTCTGTAATTGTCGCCCTGCCTTTGACATAGAGTTGTTTGGTATGAGAACTCCTGAGCTCTCACTGCTTTCTGTGTTTAGCATTTTATCTTTCCAAAACCCATCCATCTTGAGATCAGCCTGACTGTCTTATCTGACTCTTTATCAGCCAACCTTGTATATTAGGAAGCAGGTCCCAGGCCTGGATAGGGTTGCCTCCTTGGAGTGCCCTTATTGCAGCAAATGTTGAACCAGACTCAATAAAAAGAGCTTGGTTCGCTGTCATATATGTTGAAACACAGATGCACCTTTTAGGGTTTTTTGTTTGTTGTCGTTCTGTCGCTAAGTTATGTCCATCCCTTTTGTGACCCTATGGACTGTAGCCCACAAGGCTCCTCTGTCCATGGAATTCTCCAGGCAAGAATACTGGAGTGGGTTGCCTTTTGCTTCTCCAGTGGATCTTCCCAAACCAGGAATCAACTCTCTGCTCCTGCATCGGCAGACGGATTCTTTACCACTGAGCCATCAGGGAAACCCAGTGTTTAGGGTAGTTGGGCCCAAACGAGGGTGGGAAAGGCCATGAGTGAGGCAGAGTGCTGCTCCGGAAAAGCACAGGGAGGTAAGGTGAAGCGTTGTGTCCCAGCTGTGCTGCTGGCCTTCCGGGTGACCTCGGTCACTCATTCCCATGGGCATAGGTCTCTGGAAGATGGAAAGGTTGCTCAGATGAACTTTGGTTGTTTTTGAGCTGTGACTCTTTGAGTTCTATGAACCTAAGTCCAAAATGCTCGTTCACTACACTGAGTGCCTCTCGCCAACTCTGGGTACTTTTTTGGGAGAAATATCATTGGACAGGGTTAACGGAGGGCATCTCTTCCCAGGGTTTTTTTTTCTTCAGGTTCTTGAGGGGCTGGTAGTGGTGATGATGACCTCCCCAGAGGTCTGTGGTTTTCACAGGGAAACCCACCCACCATGAGCCCAAAAGGGGCTGAATGTGGCATTGGGAGCCCACTCAGACAGACAGTCCTGCCTTAGACAATAGCACTGACCCTTTTTTTGGACATGCCACACTCCGTCTCTGGTAACCCTGGGAGGGGGGAATGAAGGCTGTTTATGTCCTGCCAAAATGAGGCCAGGCTGTTAAAGGTAGAAATAAAACTTATAAGACAGAGATACCCTCTGTATTTAAATATCCTCTTTAGTTCTGGGAGGTGGGGATGGGAGTTAGGGGAATAGGGGGTAGGAGGCTGAGGTTACATTTTATCTCTATTTTGTTAAAAATTCCAGGAGACAAAATGGGTTTCTGGCCCTTCTTCTGCCTTTCCACACCCAACCTCTACCCCCTGGGGGGCCTCCTGTGTTCCCTGGCTTTCCTGTCTTTGTCTGCTGGGCTGGGATTGGCCTCCTTGTCACAGCTCTGGGCTTTGTGCTTCTGTGCTGCCCTGCGTCACCGGAGGCCTGTGCTCTTGGAAGACATCCAAGGGGCAGGGAGCCCAGCTTTGATAAACATTTGGTTAGAGTAGCTTCCACAGCTGTGAAATGGGAATAAAAATAACCTGTGAGGATGCACTAAAATACCAAATAAATTCCACAGTTAAAACATCCCTCCAAGAAAGCTGATGACATCGCTAGTTAAGATGGGTGAGCTTGCCCCTGTCACTTGCCCTAAAGGTCCTTTCTCTCCGTCAGCGCTGTTTTTTTTTCACTCAAGGCCTCTTACACCCTCACGGTTCAGAGTATTGCCCGCAGGCCTGTCAGTGGGCCGGGCTGGCAACACCTGGGAGCCTGTTGCCCTGCCGACTCACCCCACAGCAGCTGAAGCAAAATCTGCATTTAACAAGATTCCCGGGTGATTTGCATGCACTTTCAAGTTTGAGAGGCTCTGTCTCAGACACCTCCATCCTGCCCTGCCCCACCTTCAAGACTGTTTTCTCTCTTTTGTGGTTTAGCTGTCTTCACCCTCCTGCCCTGCTTAAAGTTGCCGACTTTAAAGGGGTCTGGCAGCTCCGTCTCTGGGACACGAAGATCGCAGCAGGTAGCCCTGGGCGCTGGGGGTGTCTGGGAGGTGAGTCTGGGAACCATGGAAGCCGCCTGAGCTGGCAGCTGCGGGTGCCTCCTCCAAGCCTGTCGGCGAGGTCAACTCTGGGGCACCGGGCCGAGGAGGTAATTGGAGCCCTTCTTTGTGAAAGGGGGCTAAGAGCCTCCCTCGGCCATCTGGTGCCACTTGCCGCACCCCATCCATCCCAGCTGGGCGACAAGGAGATCAGAATCAGGTTGTAAATGTTGTTTGCTTTTTGTAGACACATGAAGCATTCTATAAAAAGATTTTTGGTATATGTTGACGTTCAAATAAATAGTCCAGAAAACAGACTGTAAGTTTATTTTTTTGTAGTGTTTTTTTTAGTGGGAAAAATGCTTGAAATGATTTTCCTGATTTTGCTAAGATGGCCTGCTCTCCCCCTCCCTTTAGGTAAAGGTGGGTGGAGGGCCTCTTGGGGTGAGTGTGGGGCCCCAAGCCTGGGGATGCCCCTGGCTGTCTGGAACTGTTTTAGGTACTAAGCTTCTAATCTCTTTGCAGATTTTTCTCAGCTTTTTTCATTAGAGTCCCATCATTGATTTGTGTTTTTTTAAAAAAAATCTGCTTCTCCCTTCCCCTCCCTGCTTATTCCTCTTCTCTTCTACATTTTCAATGCATTTCATTTTACTTATTTTTGTCCAGCAGGCTTCACATTTTATAGCTTGTTGGGAAAGTTTGCTTTCTTCCCTCTGTGAGACTGACCCCAGGCTCTTTGCCTTGCTCAGAGGCCAGGAGCCAGGCTCTGCCCTGGCTTGGCGAGCCCTGTCAGCTCTGGGCAGGATTAGGGGGTGCCGCCCAAGTGCTTGTGCCTTGGTGCCGTCCACAGGGCCTGACCCAGAGCTCTGTTGAGGCTCCTGGCTGCCACCATGCTGGCTTGTAGTGGTTAAAGCTGCCGCTCTAGGGAACATTTCCTGACCAGCTTCCCGCCGCCTCCTCCCTTCCTGGGCCCCGTCCTGCCCTCCTGCACCTGCCTGACACCATTTAGCAGAGGGAAGCGTGTCCTGAGCCCCTTGGGTCAGGTGCAGGTCTCACTCGGGTTCTCGGTCTCCACAGCCCCACTCTAGGTGCCTGGCAACAGCAGCAGCAGCCAGGACATGTAGAAACAGGTCCCGAGGTGTTCATCTCCCACAATAAAAGCCTCTCCCCCCAGGGACTCGTAGAGCGAGTTAGTACACTCATGGGTTGCCGGACACTTGGCTTCATTCATTCGTGACTGTGGCCTTGCCTCAAGCCCTTTGTGGAGAACCTCAGGGTGGACAAAAGGCCCAGTCCTCTGGGTCCTGAGGTCCAGAGATCACAGCATGTAGGGTTCATGGGTTCTTGTCCATGTTGGAGATGTCACTTTAAACTGGGCCCGGATTACCACATCTTGTGTGCATCTGCTTGTGAATGTAGACATTTCATGTACACATAGGGTTTTCAGAAACAGGCCTGCTGTGGTTATCTGGGCTCAGGGCTCCCCATTCTCATATAAACAGGTGGTTTCACATTCAGCGGCAGAGGGAAGGCCCCTGGGAGGCTAGCGCGGTGCCAGGCCTCCTTCCCCACAGTCCTTTGAGAGGTAAAACGGCAGCAGCTGTGGGTGACCCGGCCCTCTCTCACCTGTGTGGGCAGGCCGGTGAGGCATGACTTGCCTGATGTATCATTTTCAAGATCTCTCTTTGGGCCCCAGGATTGTTTGTTGCCCAAATGTTTTCTTTTCTTTTCTTTTTTTTTTTTTAAAGAAACATGGCCACAACTTCTACATTTTACTTGAGGCGAGTTAATTTTGTAAACTCTTCCTGCATTTGTTTTCTTTGTTTTTCAATCATTCTTCAAGATAAGACTCAGGTTATGCATTTTCGCCCGGAACACCACAGAAATGACTTGTCCTCAGTGCATCCTGTCAGGAGGGACAGCCGTTGGCTTGACTCATTGCTGGTGATGACAGTGGTGGTCATTCCATTAAAGGTGATACCTGTAGGGTTTCTCCACTGCTAAGTTACTATCATGCTCTTTGTAATTAATAAGTGTTCTATGGGGAGATACTTTGAGACCATGTAAACATGCTGTTTCTAATCAAACTTTCATTGACTAGTTTTAGAGCCTGTTATGATCTAAATGTTTTTGTGTGTTTCCCCCACCCCGCCCATTCACATAGTGAAACTCTGTCTGGTGCCTGGCTTCATGATGTTAGGACTCCGAACCTTTGGGAGGAGCTTAGGTCGTGGGGGTGGAGTCCTCAAGAATAGGATTAGTGCCCTTACTGGAGACCCCTCAGGGCTTCCTTGCTGCTCCACCATGTAAGGACGCAGTGAAGAAGTGCCAGCTTTGAATTAGGATGAGGCTTTCACCCCACCCTGTTGGTGCCTTAATCTTAGACTTCCTAGCCTTCAGAACTATGAGGAATAAACTTCTGTACTTTTAGAAGCGGCCTGGTCTGTCAGTTTGGTCCAGTCTGGTATTTTGTTATAATAGCCAGAACATACTTAAGAACCCATTATCAGTTATTTCTGTCATTCTGGAATTCCCCAACCTCAAATTCTATGGTTACTGAATGGTGATGATTTAATGACGTGAATTTTTACATTTATCCTTCTGCTGTAAAGAACTTTCCCTTCTCCTCCATTTATATTTGTGCATTTATATGTATTAGAATGGACTCATGGGTTCCTACTTTATTCCGTGAGTTAAAATGCATTAATATTATTTATTCTGAGGCACACATAGTTGCACATTGGGCCAGTGGGGAGTCCCTTCAAACTGTCTGCTGTGAAGGACAGCTCTTAAAAATGTGGCTTTCCAGGTCTGTCACATTCACTACTGAACGAGTCTCCATGTGCAGTTTGGAAAAAGCTCCTTGAGTGATTCCCCTGTTCTGTGGAATTTGGGATCAGCTGGGCCAGACCCATCATTTTCAAGCATGTATGTCATAGAGCCTCCCCTTCCCCCTAGCTACTTAAAGAGGACTGCTCTGCACACCTCATGCTGGGTTTCTGGGTCAGAGTCTCTTTGTACAAAAGCTCCTGTAGCTTAAAAAGTAATAAAAATAGTAAGTTTGAAAATCGCTGGATTAGGTGACCTCCATTCGAGGCCC
Organism: Odocoileus virginianus; assembly: GCF_023699985.2. Lineage (NCBI taxonomy): Eukaryota > Metazoa > Chordata > Mammalia > Artiodactyla > Cervidae > Odocoileus > Odocoileus virginianus. The sequence goes on from NC_069680.1 coordinate 69,216,164, forward strand.
AGCATGTCTCCTGCTGAGTCCTCGCCTCACTGCTTCCTCTGTCCCACGTCCCTCCGTCCCTTGGCTTCTTTCCTGGTGTCAGCGCTGAGGGAGACAGATGTCTCCTCCCCAGATCAGTGAGGGGCCCCTTGGTGCTCCTCAGACTCAGCAGGTCTGGGGGTTGTGGGGTTTTGGTGGTGGAAGCTCATAATGCAGTGTTGGTTAAAAACAGAGTTTCAGAATTTCAGACAGGAAGCCAAGCTCTTAGAATTCCAGGCCCACTGGAGAGCCTGGTGGGGCTCAGAGCTGGCAGCCCAGGTGTTCCTGGACTTCCACCTGGAGGCCTTCCCAGGTCCAGGGGTCGCAGGCCTGAGTCTCTGAACTCGGAACCTCCCTTCCCCCACAGCTGTGTGGCAGGGCTTGTCACCCGGTGATGAGGGACGGTGGGGGGTAGGGGGTTGAGGGGCCCAGCCTAACTCCCGGCTGACTTTGTCATGTTTTCCCATGATGAAGAGTCAAACTTCCGGACCCCTGTGGTAGTTGCTACCACCATGTCCATTTTTGCACTGTTTGTGGCAGACCCTGAGTGTGGAGAGTTGGTCCTAAGGGGTATGGGTTAGAGTAGGACTTAGACACTTGGGACTCTGAGGGTGAGTTGGAACCGAGTGGGGAGCCTGTGGACTTGAGGCCCTCTTTGCCCTCTAAGAGTGATAGTGCCCCTAGGCTGAGGCACGACGTGACATCCTTCCTGTGTGTGAGAGTCCCTTGGGCAGTGAGGCAGCCTACTGGCCTGCCTTTATGACCATCCCGTTTACCCTGTCACCTCTCTCTTCCTAGACCTCTCACCTTGGGCTTCCCTGTTCTTTGGCCTGTGAGTGTTCCCCAGTACACAGTGGGCTCTGAGGACCTGGAAAGTCGAAGGCCTATGGTGTGCTGTTTGGAGGTGCAGCAGGGCCCCCAACTCTGTTGGGAATATGGCTGCCCTTCCTGGGGATCGGCCTGTGGGCAGATACAAGTACTGGGAGCCTCAAAGTTCAGGTGGAAAGGTTGAATCTTGGTCAGTGGCCAAGTTTGGAGAATGAGGCAGGGATGAGCCAGCAGAATAACTTGGTAGAGTTTTAGCTCAGGATATGGGTGGATGGTGTTGGCAGGTCAGCACAGTTCAACTGGGTTCTTTGCTTGGGGCTCTCACATGGCCCAAATCAAGGGGTTGGCAGGGCTATATTCATTCCTGGAGGGAGGATTTGGGGTAGAATTTAGTTCCTTGCTGTTTGTTTTAGAACTGAGGCTGTTTCCTTGCTAACTGTCAGCCAGGGCTCCCCTGAACTGCTGGAACTTCTCTCTGCTCTTTGCAGGTAGCTCCTCTGTCTTAGATCCAGCAACAATGCATTGTATCCTTCTCATACTTGGAATATGACTACTTCTGCCCTCAGCTGGGAGAAAGCTCTGCTTTTAAGGGCTCATCTAATTACATTGGACCCACTCAGATAGTTTCCCTATTTTAAGTAAATTGATTATTCATCTTGATTACATCCGCAAAATCTCATTTGTCCTTTTATATGGTTATAAATTATACTTCCTGTTTTTTTTTTAACTTTGCTCAGTAAAAAGATGGCAACTAAGATATTTTTGAAGTCTTCCCAGAGATCTGTGTATTGAGTGAGTACGCCTAATTTTACTTTATCCTAAAACCCCACAAAAGTTAAGATAAAGGGAATTTTCAAAAAGGAATCACTCTACAAGGACATGGAGAATGGCAAAGGAAACAAAAGCAAGAAAAAATGTGCAAATCAGGAATTAGATGGGTGAGTGACCCACTTTGAAATGTAGGAATTGGTATCACCATATTATTGTTTTAGGGTGGCTTGAAGGGGAGGAGCCTCAGAGGTGGCTAAATATAAGAACTGTTTGAAGGCAGTTCATGTGGTTAAACCCCTTTCCTTTCTCCATGGTGCTTGGTGACTGCCTCTTCCCTTTAGCAGGACATTGGAGATTCCTTCTACTGAAGGAAAAACCAAGGGCCTGGGAGATTCCAGTTTTTCTTAGTAGTTCATATGAAGAACATCTCCATTCCCCAGCCTTCTATCCCACTTGGCTTCTAGAACTCTGACTGCCAGCCCCTTACCTTCCAAACAGGAGATTAAGAGTCCTCACTGAGGAAACTGACCGACCTAAAAGGAAAGAACTAAAGATGCTGACAACAGGGACTTTCTAGCAGATGGGCCAGCCAGATCGCCCCGCACAGAAACTCACCTGCCCAGGGACTCAGGGCTTCTAGTCAATTCTTAGGCATTTACTTTTAGTCATGAGGATTACTAATGATTGCTAATACCTGAAGAAAGTACCTAACGTGAAAAGAAGCAAAACAAATGGGGCGGGGGAGCAACTTGAGATAAATATTCTACTTGGAGAATATTTTGGAAAAAATTAGACATTTTCTCAGAGAGATAAAAGAAGTACCTATGAAATAGGGAAAGGATACTAAAGAATAAGGGCAGAGCAAAAATATCAAATCATTAGAATAATTATAAATTTGAAAGAGTTTTCTGGAAAATAGACAAGAAAGATGAAGACGAGATGGATAATAGAGCAGAAGAGGTAAGATGTTTAAAGAATCAGCTCACGTTCCCTTATCCATTAATAGGAGTTGCAGAGAAAAATGCAAGTGGGAAAATCACCCAGAAAAAAATTTCCTATAAGGATATAGGTTTCCATATCGGATGGACGCATCAGATGTTGAGCTGAATGGATGAAGATAGGCCAGTACCCTGACCAGTTAGAGCATTACCTTGAAATGTCAGTGTGCTGGGAAGAAAGGGATGGTCCTACAAGTTTACAGAGAGAAACAACTAGGTTAATACAGAATCAGGAATCTGAGTGGTTTCAACCGTCTCAATACCCTGGAAAGAAGAAGATGGTAGGGCACTGCCTTTAGTGTCTCAGTGGAAATGACTCCCAACCTAGAATTCTATACACAGCCAAACTTTTATTCACAACTGAAGGTAAAATAAAGATGTTTTCAGGCATACAGGGTCTGAAAATTTTTCCTTTTGCCTTGAAGATTTCTTCCACAAAGGTGAGCAAAGACTGGCTCTTTCATAGGCTGTATCCCAAATGAGGCCAAGGGAGTTCTGGGCACCAGTCCAGATTAAAGTAGCTCAGAAGGTTCCAGGAGAAATTTATTCTGGAAGAAGAACTAGAAATAGAACATCTGATGGGAGTGAACTTATTGAGAGGAGATTTGAACAACTGACAATTGAATTGAATTTGGGGTTGAATATTAATAAATTCATAGAAAATTAAATAGAAAAAATGAGAATTATTAACTCTAGAGAACAAAAAGTTGTCTAGGAAAAGTAATCGTGGCTTACATGGCTCGCTGTGATGACTCGTGGTCCTAATACCGTAGACTCTGAAAATTAGTGTCGCCGTGGGTATGACTGGAGTGGAGATATGGGAAAGGAGTGTGAGGGGAGTGGTTTGGGACAGGTCGCTTGTACAGGAGTAGAGTTACATTTTCATCTTCCAGGGCAGGAAGTGGAGAGGTAAGACCTAACAATGAAAAACCAGGGAATAGTAATACAAGCATAGCATGTACTGAATTTTCTAAGACATTTGGAATGTTAACATCAAGACCAGCTAGAAGTTAAGGGAGGCCCTGGAAAGGGACTGGGGCCTTGGGGCCAAGGATCTGTTTTTGTTTGTTTTTTTTTTCTCAACATAGAATTTACAATCATTACTTCTTGCAGGGATATGTTCAGGAATAATTTTGAAAAAAATGAAAATAGCAAATCTAGAACACGTGGCCTGTGATAAGGGCAAGTATTGTTTCACAGAGCTCAGATGTGCATGGAAGTATGTGTGCACTGGATTGATTGTTCAGTGTGCTTCTTGTGTGTGCCAAGTTGCTTCAGCTGTGTTTGACTGTTTGCGACCCTGTGAACTGTAGCCCACCAGGCTCCTCCGTCCATGGGACTCTCCAGGCAAGAATACTGAGGAGCTTCTTACTGTGTGGCATCGTAAAAAATTTGAAAGCCATTGTCCTTGGCTTCTCATTGCCAGTTCTCTTTGTACACTTCTGAATTGTCTTAAGTATTTTACAGTTCAGCATGTGCTACCTTTTTCATTAAATAAAGCAGAGAGATGGAGGATGAAACAATCTTACAAATTAATATAATCCCAAAGTAGATGAGCCCTATTTACAGTGATTGCAGAGGTCATCACACTTGTGGGGCCAGCATCCTCCACCAGCAGTGGCCACAGTTTACATTTTAGGACAAAGGTGGTCATGGTAAGTGCCACAATAGAAGCCTTTTTAGAATATCACTTGTAAGCCTACCAACCCAGGAAGCCATTTTCATGGTTTTAGCTTCCATTTTGACCTTTAACCGCATGCTTACAAATTGTTTCATGATTGCAAGCTAGGATATTTAGATTTCAAATGCTTAGCTCATATTCTTTTTCTTCTTTTGGTTTCTTTCCTTGAGGCAAACTCTGAGTCATGAGTTTATTGGATTAAGGGTAGGACTTCTCTCTCTCTTTTGTTTTTAATTTGAATGTTTGTAACTGTATTGCTTACCAAAGGGTAGTAACAACTTATTCCACTCCCAGCAAGGTATGCGTGCAATAGCCTCACCATGGGATTGCCAGCAATAGTGGTGGTGATTTTGTTAAAATGTGTAAAACACTATCTGTGAGTTGTCTTTAATTTCATTTCCAGTGACTTTGAATAGTTTTCCATCTAGGAATTGTTTTGTTCTTCAGTTTTAGTATAATGCCCATATCCTTTGTCCTTTGGTCTAAAATCAGAGTCTTTTGTTAAGCATGAATTTCTATGTGTTGGACATAGTATTTAACCTTTGTCATAATCACAACAGCTGCAGATAATTTATCATTTGTTTCCTTTTTAATTTTATGTTACTTTTAATTGTTATATGGGAATTTAGAAGCATATCTGTTTTATATTGATGATTTTATACTTCAGTTAGCTTAAATGTGGATACCCTGTTCTTGCACGTGTGTGTGTGTGTGTGTGTGTGTGTGTTTACTATTTAGATTGACTTTAGTGTATTATTCAATTTCTCTCAGATTGCTAACCAGCTGTCTTAACACTTAAATAATTCTGGCTTTCCCCCTTGTTTTAAGAAGTTGATGTTTGGACAAACACAATGCTTCCTACTTGCCATGTAAACGCTTTATTCTGTTATAATAACTTTTGGAGTTGAGACAGTTTGAGGACTTGGAATTAAATAATTGTTTTATCTGCAGAAAACACAACATAGCTTTTGGAGAGTTTTCAGTTGTGGTGGTCATTAGTAGCTGTGAAAATGTATTTATCTTCTGTTAAGAAGTAGAATTTTTAGTCTGTGTATGTATTTTAGGGTAAATGCTTTTGGTGTTGATTGAATTCATTAGCTGGTAGAGAGCTGAGTTTTGCCTTCCTCTGATGTGACTCTACTTGGGTTAGCAACTATGGTGAGAAGTGAGGGACCATAGTCACTCTGGAGTCATTTTGGCTGACTTCTGGGTAGGATCTGGTTCTAGTTTCAGCACCACCATCCTCGTCACCTTCTGGGGTTCTTTGAAATGTGGGTAACACCTCAGGCTTGTGGGGGAGCACTCATCAGTCTTTTCTCCTTCCTTGAAGTTCTGAAGCTGCCAAGCCAGACTTCAAATGCTCATTGCCTTCATTCTGCCCCAAACTCAAGGCTTTGTGTTGGAGGATGTGGCTTAGGCTAAGGTCCAAACAAATCTGTTACCTCCTTCCATTTAAATTCAGAACTTGCCTATGTGGGGACCTGGGTCTTCTGGCTGAAGCTCAAGACCTGCTTCTCTACCCACCCTGGTCCCAGGACAGAGCTGGTGGGTCAAGAGCAAGAGGCAGCTTTTCCTTGCTGCTCCTTTGATGAAGTGTGGTGTAGGACCCCTCTCCCCACCTCCTGGTCAGTTGAGTGCCTTCTCTTCCCCTGGGGAGGAATAAACAAGTGGGTGAAGAAAGACTAAACGGCACTGTTTCCCTTCAACAGTTTCCTCTTCTGTGGGTTGGAATGGGGAAATGAGTGTCATTAAAACACCCTACCCCAAGATCTCATAAACTTATTTTGGTCCAACAAAAATGGTGCAGTGTTCAAGCAAGTGTTCTGGGGGTGAGTGGCAGGCATGTAAGGGGACATATCTGAGTGTGACACATCATCTCATGGATGATTAGGGTGTTAATTTCTGATCATTCCCTAGCGTGGACCTGGCTAGTATAGTTCTGAGTGTTTAAGTTACCATGGAGTGAAGGCTTGGGGTTTATATCACAGTTGTTGAGATTCTTTGGGTTTGAACCCTGACATTTATAAAGGCAGAGTTATTTCCTGGTTGAGTCTTTGTGGGGTGAGACCCTGGGAGCCCAGTGGAAGAGGGGGGAACAGATGGTGAGAAAACCAGCCCCCTGCAGAGAACTCACACTCAGAGCACTGGCTTCCTGCAGCCTGCCTGTCAAGGAGCTCCCTCTGGCCATTCCATGTTCTCCCCGTGTACCTGGCCGGAGCAGAAGGAGATCAGGGATCTCCACTTGGAGAGTCCGTATGTCACCTCAGGGTCAACATTTTTCAGAGGCCCTGGGCTAGGGGGCAGGGATGAGGTCTGCCATGCATACAGGCCAGTGCTAATTAGCTGGTGTCTTTGTGGAGCCAAGGTCCAGGAGAAAGAAGGGAGCCTGGCTTTGTTTACTGCTTCAGAGCTTGGAGGAGAGTTCTTTACTATGGTTAGGTTAAATGACTCCAAGGAGCACCCTTTAGGATTCCTGAACTTCAGGGTATTGTGCCTGAGCAGCCCTCCCCAGTCTCTGGGGACCTTAGGGATTGGCCCCATTTTAGCTGAGGCCCTGAGAGGCAGACGCTTGCTCAGGGTCAGATCATGTGGCTGAAGGAAGGACTCTGCCCAAGAGTTCCTGTTCATCTTCTGTGTGGCCCAGGCCGGATTCAGGCCCTCTGCGTCCTCGTGTTCAGTATCTTCCCTTGGTATGTTATGCATGTGTTCACATGCATTCCAGGAGGGGAGTGTTGTAGAAATGCTGCTCTGCTGGTGGGACGGGGAGGTGGGGATGGGCTGCTGGGTCGCTGCCCCCTCCCTGGCTGGTTTCAGGCCAGGCAGATTGGGTACTCCCAGCTGGGCCTTGACCATACTCCCGTCCGTCTGGGAGGGAGGGGGCCAGTCGGCAGTGGTGTCCAGTCTCTGCCTGTTGGTTGGGTCTGCTCTGTGGGAAGGATGGTGGAGCAGTCAGAGTACCCATTTCCAGAGGGATGTGGTTTCATGTGCCTGCCTGGCAGCACTTTCTCAGAACATTACAGACCAGGGGTCAGGCCGCCAAGGCTGCCTCAGCAGGAAGGGATTCTGTGGTGGCTGCTCCGTGGCAAGGCGCAGAAGCTGGTCTCTTACTGGCAGCCGTGGGCGGGGTGTCTCCCAACTGCCAGAGTAGCCTTGGTTGTTTTTGCCCTAGGCCCTGGGTTACCTCTTGTTCCTCTCCTCACCCTGGGAAGTAGGGTGAGTTCCGGGGCTAGGCGTGGGCATTTCCAGTGAGCCTCAGATCCCACCCCGAGGGTCAGTTTGAGGCTCCTTCCCCACCATTCAGCCACTGTTGGGAGCAGCGGATAGTGGAGGAGTTAAGGGTCCCCCATGGTTGCCATTGTGTTTTATGGACACAGTGAAGGTGGATCAGGCCCTTGGAGTTCACTCCTTTTGAGTGCACCCTCCTTTGTAGGCTTAGGACACAGATAAAGGAGAGTGGCCCCACCCTTCACCCTGTGTAGTTCAGTGTTCTATAATTAAGCTTTACTGTTGCCCAGGGAGGACAAAACAGTGGTCCTGGAGGGTGGGAGGTTAGGCAGGGGAAGGGGGAGTGGGGTGAAGACTCGCTGCTGTGGGTTCACCGGATCTCTCCACCCAGGCCAGGGTGCTCCGCCTTCCTTACCTCTTGAGGGCTGAGCTTGAGAGGTTGTCTCAGAAAATATTAGATGAACAAATGTGACTTCTCCTAACTGGCCACTGTTAGGTCATGCCCAGACTTGCTCTTTCATCTCTTCTTCCCCAACTCGACTCTGACTAGTCGAGCCCTCATTTCTTTGTTTGGTTCCCTCAACTCCTGGTTGCTTAGCCCCAGGTAGCGGTGGGTGGGAAGAACGTGGCTTGTGGGGACCACTGTCTGCACCCCCATGTTGCCTTGGTTTGGGTCCTGAACCCTGTGCTTTTTGCTTTGCTGTTGGGGAAGTCACATGACTTTCTGAACTCCTGTTTCACTGTTGTGAAGTGGGGGAATAAATACCCAGTGAAGAGGTGATGACCTAAATGTTTGGGAAAGTTCCCAGCAGAAGTCCACAAGACACTTTTTAGAAATTGCCATTCTCCATTCTTTCAAAATTTTCCTCCTATTCTTTTGGCTGTTTATAGAAAGTTGACTTCATTGATTTTTGTCTAACCTATAGCTGGCATTGATATTAAACCTATGTCTGGACTACTGAAAAAACACAGGGGGCAATTTGGGAATTTCTGGAGTCTGAATCTGTATCTTGCCTTTGCTCCTTCCTTGGGGAGCAGATTTTGGGGAGATGGTTCGAAAAATTGAACCTGCCATCTCATCACTCTTCCTCTCTCCACAGATCCTGCTTCTCAGAAGATGCACTATTATAGATATTCTAACGCCGAGGTCAGCTGCTGGTACAAGTACCTCCTTTTCAGCTACAACATCGTCTTCTGGGTGAGTGGCTGAGAGCAGCCATGTTCTCTGTCCTTAATTAGTAAACTGTGCTTCTTCACATACTTTAGGTTTACCTGGCCCCTCCATGAAGTGGCAGTCAGGGCCCTACCCTCATGAAGCCAGTAACAAGTAAATTATAAAATAGACCATAAAGTGCTGTGATGGGGAAGGCCAAGGTGATTAAAGACCAGATCAAGGTCCCTTTCTTCAGCCTTGAGGGTTCAGGAAGGCTTGGGGCTCTGACCCAGATGTATGTCAGTTTCCCTCCACCCACACTCCAGGAATGCCCCAGTGAGACATCAGCTGTAAGGTCCTTTGTGCACACTGGATTGTGGGCCAGGCCCTGTCCTGGTTTCTAGAGATAAGGGTGGACAAGGGTAGTAAAGCCCTGCCCTTGTGATGCTGGTGTTCAACTGGAAGAGGTATTAGCTTAAGAGCCTCAGAGCAGGGAAGGAGAAGCCACTTGGCCAGGGTGCTTGGGAAGGACAGTCAGAAGAGAAGGCTTGTGGGCAGAGACCTGAATACTAATGAATACACAGCCATGTGGGGTCTTGGGAAGAAAGCACTGGGTAGGGAGAGCAACATGTGCAAAGGTCCTGAGGCAGGAATGAGCTTGGCATGTGCAAGAAACAAAAGGAATGCCATGTGGCTGGATCTGAGTGAGTACAGGGCATAGGGGACAGAGGTTTGGACATGGGCACAAAGAAGCCAGGTCATGTAGGACTCAATGGTTCCCAGCAAGTAGCTGGAATTACTTCCTGCTCCTTTTAATAATGCTTAGTAGGTTATAAGTTGGATGGTGTCATCTGATTTTGCAAAGATTCTGAAGAGTGAAGGGGTGGGTGGTGGTCCCAAGTTCTGAGATGAAATTTGGTGCAGAAGAGTTAGAATGATCTCCTAGCCAGACACATGGAGTTGTCAGTTTCCTGGAAATGAAAGTCTTGGCCACCATCTGAGGAAAGGGTGACCAGATTATTGAAGGAGAGTGTATTGACTGAGGAGAGGAGGAGTCTGAATATGGAGGTGAGGATGCTAGAGGTGGGACTGAGGACGAGAGTCCACTCCAAAGTTGGCTGTGAGTGAGTGGCCTGAGATCAAAGGAAGATCAGGAGATTTTTGTGTCATGGAAGTCTCAAGAGGAAGCCCTTCATGTAGAGAGGAGTGGGGTGAGAACAGAATATTGACATTGGCTTTGACAAGGTGGAGGTTGTGACCTTGACCAGATCTGCCCGGGAGTGGAAACCCACCTGGAGTTGGCCCAGGAGCTAATGGGACATGAGAAAGTGGAGACCAGTGACTCATGACAGTTCTTTCAAGGACTCTTGCCTTAATGAAAAGTAGAGAAATTGGATACTAGCTGGAGATGGTCAAGGGGTTAAGAAAGATATCAGAGCATGTTGGTGGGATTGGTTCAGAGAGAGGCAGGCATTGATTTTGTACAGGAGAACAAGACAACATGATCATGTACAGGGACTTTTTAAAACCTCCCTTTAATATAAGCACTCTTTCTGGTGTCTGAGTCTGCAGCTAGTGTTGGGGGGGACCAGATGGAGAAGGAGGGATGGGATGAGTGGTCATGATGCCACATTTGCCTCTAATGAGGATTTTGACATTTCCTATTTGGACTGGAACACTTGACAATAAGGCCTGTGATGTGTGACGTCCGGACCTGCATTTCTACCTGTGTGGAGGAGAGCCTTCTGGCCCCACCTGGAGTCCCCACCTGCCAGCCAGATGCACAGTTCAGGGTCACCTGGTTTAGACAGGTGGTTTGACCTTTTCGGCCTTGTCGACCCAGCTGTTATACCCATTAGTCAGCTGGCCAGCTGTGCTTGTTGGTCTTACATCTCAACCTCTGACTCTCATCCTGATTTTTGCATCTGGAGTGAAACTCTCCTGCGGCCGCCGTGGCCGAGGGCCTGGAAATCTCCGTTTCTTCAGAGCCTCTTCAGAACAGATTCTTTGCTCTTGGGAAGTTTTACTAACCTACCCAGTATAATACATTGGCAGCAGCAAATTCAAATTGCAGAGTTCATAAAGTCCAGAATTGTAGCAGGTCAGTTTGGTTATTGAAGGGGGCTGCAGTGTTATCAGAGTTTTGCAGAATTGGCAATGTGTGTGGTCAAGAGCTAATCATTTTTCAGTTGGTGTCCACTGGGGCAGAGTGGGATGGAACAAAAAGGAGCAGTCAGGAAAACAAGGACTGAGAGCTTGGTTGGGAAAATGAGAGGGGGAGGCTGCCTGGCCCCTCCCTGCTGAGTTCCAGGCAAAGATTTGCTGTCTTCTGTGCAGGGTTTGGAACTGTGGAGTGAGGTCTGAGAACTGGGGTGTAGAGCCCTTCGAGAAGCACATGGTTCATGGGGGGCTCCTGGGTGCCAGTCTGGACTCCCACCTAAGCTAATTTCTTTATGAATTGCTCTCACCTGCCTACTGCCTGCTTCACAAGGTTGCTGAAAATGTGTAAAATGGTATGCCTTCTCAGAGGAGTTTTCTTTTTTAAATGGAGAAAATACAAAAATAAAACAATATAATGAAACATTCCCCAACCCCATCCCACCACCACCACCATGCTCCCATCAACTGGCTTCAAAAGTTACCAACTCAGCCGATCTTGTTTAATTTATATCTTCTTCCACCTTGGATTATTTTGCCGGATTGTTTTGCAGAGTGTTTTTGTTTGATTTTGATGAATTAACACTGAGCAGTGGATCAGGATGACAGCCTGAATGGTGGACTTGGGCTCAGTAGGCGGGTTTGAATATGAAGAAGCAATTTGTTGATTCTTTGACCAGTTCTAGGTGCTGGAACAAGCAGAAGTTTTATTTAGCAGGTTGCCCCATCCAGAATTATTTTCACAGTAACATTCTTTATAGCAAATACCTGTAGTACTCTTCTTTAAGTTGTCTCTTTCCAACTTTAGGACCAAGATTTTTCCATGGAAAAATCTTACTGAGGCAAGAAACATGGATGCCCCAGTATTTGTGTCTGTTCTGAATTGCATGTTTTACTAGGTGAGCATGGAGCTGGGCTTCATGGGGTTTTCATCACAGGGATGTCAGGGAAATGCTGCCAACGCAGCATTTTAAGGACACTAACATTTTTTACCCTTCTTTTGGTTTTTTAAAATTATAATCATTCCTTGGTTTTGTTAGACCTGTTCCTAGGGTAGAATCTCAATTTGACATAGGGAAATGCAAATCAAAACCACAATGAGATACCACTTCTCACCCCTTAGAATGTGTATTATTAAAAACAAGAACATGACAAATGTTGGCAAGGATGCAGAGTGATTGGAATCCCTATGCACCATTGGTGAGAATGGTGCAACTGCTGTGGAGAAAAAGTATGATGGTTCCTCCGGAAGTGAAAAAACTTATGATATGATGCAGCCATTCTCCTTCTGGGCGTATATCAAGAAGAATTGAAAGCAGGATTTTGAAGAGGTATTTGAGCACCCTTGTTTATAGTAGCATTATTCACAATAGCTAAGAGGCAGAAGCCACCCTGGTGTAAGGATGAATGGATAAACAAAATGTAGTCTATACATGCCATGGAATATTCAGTTTCAGTTCAGTCACTCAGTCGTCTCTGACTCTTTGCGACCCCATGGATTGCAGCACACCAGGCCTCCCTGTCCATCGCCAGCTCCTGGAGTTTACTCAAACTCGTGTCCATTGAATTGGCAATACCATCCAACCATCTCGTCCATGGAATATTACTCAGCCTTAAAAAATGAGGGAGATTACTACATGTACTCCCACATGGGTGAACCTTGAGGACATTATGCCGAGTGAAATGAGCCAGACACAAAAGGACAAACACTCTATGATTCCACTAATATGAGATACGTTAGAGTAGTCAGAGACAGAAAGTAGAATGGTGGGAACTAGGAACTGGGGGAAGAGAGAATGGGAAGTTATTGTTGAATGGGGACAGAGTGTCACTTTTACAAGATGGAGAGATATCTGTGGATGGAGGTGATGGTTTGACAGTTCTGTGAATGTACTTAATGCCACTGAGTTGTCTTACTTAAAAATGGTTAAGATGGTTAGTTTTATATTATGTCTACTTCACTACAATTAAGCTTCCTTTTTAAAAATGTATTTATTTATTTTTGTCTGTGCTGGGTCTTCACTGCTGCATGGGCTTTTCTTTAGTTACAGCAAGTGGGGGCTGCTCTCAGTTGCGGTGCGCAGACCCCTCATTGCGGTGGCCTCTCTTGTTGAGGAGCACGGTCTCTAGGGCTTCAGTAGTTGGGGCATGTGGGCTCAGTGGTAGCTGCTCACAGGCTCTAGAGCACAGGCTCCATATTTGTGGCACACGGGCTTAGTTGTTCTATGGCATGTGGGATCCTCCCGGACCAGAGATCGAACCCATGTCTCCTGCATTGGCAAGCAGATTCTTTACCACTGAGCCACCAGGGAAGCCTCACTATGATTAAAATTCTTGAAATATCTCACTTCGACTTGCAGAGGAAGGGAAGCTGAGAGAGGCATACAGCCTTTGTCTTTGTCCATTCACACCCCACCCGATTCCGGAGAGGATTTGGGCTTCCCTGGTTTTACTGAGTGTATCCTCAATGAGGGATGATTCCGATGATGCCGGCAACTCCAGGACTGCTTGCCAGCACAAACACTGAGTTTAATCTGCAAAGGTTCTGATGAAGCCCTTGCCTGGATCTGTTTCAGAGATGGATTAAAAGCGGAGAACTGAGAGGCCCCCTGGAGGCACAGACGGTCAGCTTGTGTTTCACAGAGAGCCCTCTGCCTGGGGCCTTCTCAGTGACAGGAGCCACAGCTTCCTTGCTCGTAAAATGCAGGAATTCGCTTCTGAGCCTCCTGTGCAGCCTGTTTCTGGGTGAGAAACATGGACATTTGTGTTCTGTGACCAGCATGGCTTGAGGCCCCTTCCTTCAAAGTAACAGATGCCTCCCATGAGTAGGGTAAGCATGTAATTTGTGGTCCAAGTCGGGAAACTTTTAAGAATGAAAGAGAGGTTATTAAGAATTTTGCCGAAATAACAGATGTGCCCCAGGCCTGCCCCAGGCAAAACAGGACAGTCCCTAATCCTAACCCAGCCCAAGAGAGGCAAAGCCAGTCTAACGTGGAAGGACCTAACATCAGCTCCCTGCCCTCGCTCCTGTTTTTGGCATCTCTGTGGGTGGACAGTCTCTTTGTCTGACCCTACAATGGGCTGTTGACTCTGGATCATTCTACCCACTAGAGAATTGCCCTTATTTGATCTGAACTCTGTCCATGTGATTTTGGACCCCAAGACCTGATCCTCATGCAGATGGTTTCTCTGCTTCCATTTCTTGGTTGTTTAATGCAATCAAAATGGAGAAGTCTAGTGTTTTAATAATGTTTGTACAGTATTTTGCTTTCACTGCTGAGAAGTAGTACCTTTTCCCCTCCCAGTTTTATATACTGAACTTTTGTATTTGCTTGGAAATTCTAGGGAACTACACAAGGCATCCCAGCTTTACTGTGTTCCCTTCTACAGGCTCCATTTTCCTGTCTGCGGTCACTCAGTTTCACTTGGTGAAAGTATCTTCGTCATCTTGCAGTCTGCATTTTCGTATTAGCATCACTTAGGATAGAACATTCCAGGTTGCCAAATAGACTCTCTGATCATATTTTTGAAAATTCCCTTATTGGACATTTAGGTTTTTTCCAATTTTTCTACTATCCTAGATAACGATGCAGTGATTAGCTTCTGTAACACAGATTCTTGCCTTTGGGGAAAGGACGAGAAATTATTTGCTGGGATAGGTTCCCAGGAGTGAGATTAAATGGGTCAGAAGGTGTGTCCATTGTTTTGACTGGCCTGACACATTTATATAGTCATATTCACCAGAAGGGCTGCCCCAGTTCATAGGAAATAGATCGCCTTATCGTTTGGCACACACGGGTATGTGTTTGTGTATTTTTCCATATTTTGGCTTGCCAATACAGAGGGCAAGGATTGCTTAATTATAGACTCCACTTGAACTGGGAGTGGCTGATCCTTGGAGGCCCTCAGCTCCTGATCTCACTGGTTCAGCCGCATCTGAGGCTGGGACCACCAGGAGGAATTTGCAAGGATGGGCAGTATGTGTACTGTGATTATTGCCTGGGACATGTGATTATTACACACTCACAGGGTGGTGTCAAGTCTGAGTAACTGATGGTGTGTGTAACTCTGCTTCCACCAAATAGCATGGCCCAGTCTGACGGGGTGATTTGTCATCTGTGGGGGAGTATCCTACTTCCACCTTGTTTATACCTTTTCCCTCCCAGAAATGTGCTTTTAAAAAATCACGTCTATTGAGGTGTAAATTAAATAGAATAACGTATACCCATTTCAGATGTTCAGTTCACTGAGTTGGCAGCTGTATACTCCATATAACCACCATCGCCACAATAAAGATATCAAAGATTTCCATCACTCCTGAAATGGTCCCTGTGCTTTTCTATGGTCATTCTCTCTCCACCCCGCCTTTAGGAACCATTGATCTGCCTCCTGTCACTGTAAATTAAATTTCCCTCTCGGATTTGGCTTCCTTTAATTTAGGGGATGTTTCTCTGTTTTTTTAATTTCATTAATTTCTTTAAAAAGTTTAAAAATTTTTTTTATTTAAAAATTGTGGTAAAACCTATGTAACAAAACTTAGAATTATAACCATTTTTAAGTGCTCAGTTCAGTGGCATTAAGTGCATTCATGTTGCACTTCATCTATCACCACCATCCATCTCCCGCCTGTTGCATGGATTTCTGCTTTTTATTATTTTCTCTCTTCTATGTGTTTTGGGATTATGCTGTTCTTATTCTGTCTTCTTGAGGTAGAAGATTAGGTCATTGATTTTAGATCTTTCTTCTTTCCTATAGTGTAAGTACCTCATTTTATTGTGTTTCCCAGACACAGCAGTTTTAACAAATTGAAGGTTTTCTGGCAACCCCGTGTCGAGCAAGTCTATCAGCACCATTTTTCCCACTAGCAATGGCTCAGTTCATGTTTCTCACATTTTGGTAATCTTTGGAATATTTCAGACTTTTTCATTATTGTATTTGTTATGGGGATCTGTGATTAATCACTATTGTAAAAAAGATTATGAATTGCTGAAGGCTCAGATGATAGTTAGCTTGTTTTAGCAGTAAAGTATTTTTAAATTAAGATATGTACATTTTTTTCTTAGTCATAATGCTATTGCATACTTATTAGACTACAGTATAGTATAAAGATAATCTTTATATGCACTGGGAAACCGAACAATATAGTGTGACTTGTCTTATTGTGGTGGTCTGGAACTGAACCCAAATATGTCCAAGGTATGCCTGTGTTTGATGATGCTCCATGTTTTTTTGTATCCTACACATTTTGAGATGTTTTCATTTCATTTGGTTAAATGTCTTGTAAATGTATACTGTTTATACAACGTGTCTTTTTTTTCCCTTCCTGGCTTACTGCAGGAGTTTCTCTTTTTTACTGGGTTCCAGCAATTTTATCATGATGTGTGCTGGTGTGTTTTTTTGTGTTCTGTTTGAAGTTCATTGTGCATTTTGGATTTGTGGGTTTATATTTTTCATCAAATTTGGGATGACTTTAATTATTATTTCTTTTAATATACACCCCCCCCCCCCTTGAATTCCTTGTCCCACAGGTCACTGAGATGCTGCTCAGTTTGTTTTTTTTTAAGCCCCTCCATCATTTAATTTAGATGGTTCCTATTGCTTTCTCTTTGAGTTCACTCATCTTCTGTAGTGTCTAACTGGAAGTTAAACCCATTTATTGAATTTTTCATTTCTAATGTTTGTTTTTCTGTTTCTAATAGTTCCATTTGAATATTTTTTTTATTTTCTATTTCTCTCTTTGTTTTCCTGTAAATCTCTGAGCATATTTACAGTATCTGTTTTAAAGTCTTTGCTGATTCCATCTTCTCTCTCATTCCTGTCTTCTTTCCAGTTACTGATTTTTTTTTCCTTTTTATAGGTCATGTTTTTGTTTTACTGCTTATCTGGTAACTTTTGTTTGGATGCTAGATACAGTTTTCCTGCCCAGGTATTCTTTCTGTCTTCGTCAGCTTGTGCTGCCATTACCACATGCCATCACTTTTGTTGCCTGAACAATCGAAATGTATTTTCTCCCATTTCTGGAGGCTGGAAGTTTGCAATCAGGGTGCCAGCATGGTCAGGTTCCGGTGAGGGCTGTCTTCCTGGCTCGCACGTGGCTGCCTTTCTGCTGTGTTCTCACATGGCAGAGAGAGAGAGAGAGAGAACACAAGTTCCAGTCTCTCTTCCTCTAATCATGGAGGCTCCACCCTCATGACCTCATGTAACCGCTCTTAACCTCCCAAATACCATCACCTTGGGGCTGCGGCTTCAAGATGTGAATTTTGGAGCAACGTAACTTTCAATCAAGTCTTTTCAGTTTGCATCTTTTGTCTGAAATTCATTCTTGCTGTGGTATATAGCTGTAGATCGTTGATTCTCATTGTCATGGGATATTCCATTGTGGGAACATATTATTTGAGTTACTTGTAGTTTTAGGCTATTAAGACCTGTTGAAGTAATATAGAAACATACCAGGGTTGGCAACCCGAATTATAGGATGTCCTGGGGTTCACGTGGCTGAGCTGAAGGAAATCCTGTCTAGGTTCATATGGTTTCGGTATGATAGTCTAGTGCAGGACGTGGCTGACTATGACTTGCACGCCAAACCTGGCTCCCTGCCCGTTTTTGCACATACGCCTTTTTTTGGAACAAGCCCTGCCCATTTGTTTGGGTATTATCTGTGGTTGCTTTCCTGCTAAGACAGCAGAATTGAGTAACTGAAACAGAGATCTTCCACCCTGCAAAGCTGAAAATACTTACTATTTGGCTTATGGAACTGCCGACCCTCAGCTTAGTATCTTGTTTTCTACTCACTTAATCATCCAACTGTGCCAGCAATGGCAGGGACTGGAGTGGGGTTGAGGCGGGTTTGGGGGTTCCTTCTCGCTGTCGCCTGGGGCCACTGCCTGTAACCTTCCTCTGTCTTTCTTTCAAAGGCTGACCAGAGTCAGATCCTTGGGCGGGGCGTTGTACGTGTGAGCCCCCTGTTATCTGGGAGTACAGAGTGTCTGTGGAAGCTGCCCCAGAGCCCTGAGGGATGTCCTTTCCCATCCTGGAGGGGCCCCTCGCAGGGGTTCACAGGCTCTGCGGGAAGGGCACACATGCTTCTGGTTTTCAGAACCGCCCTTCCGGCAGGAGGAAAGGCTGGTGTGTGATAACTGTGTGACCCAGGGCAAGGCACTGACCCGCCCCGGGCCCGTTTCCCTCTGAGATGAGGAAGCTGGGCTCCAGCGTCCCTTCCGGCCCCCAGAACTTCCAAACTCCCACCCAGAAGTGGCTGAGTTTAAGCTTTTTTTTTTTTTTTTTTTTAAAGAAGCAGACCTTTTATGCTTCAGAGTGGATGCAGTCTGGAAGGGCAAGGCCTCCTCATCCTCACCTCAGTGCACTGGCTGTCAGGGCCAGGTTGGGTCTAGGGTCGGTGCCATCTCTGGCATCCTTTCACATGACCACAAGCATCTCTGGTGTTCCCTGGACTTGCCAGGCCAGGATTTCCAGTTCTGGAGAGTGAATGCCAGGACCATTGGTTTTCCACCTGGCATGATTTATGGTGGCAGAGCTTAGGCAGCAGGAGAAGCAGAGGTCTTTGGAGATCATTGGTCTCCTCTGAAGTCGGAGAGAGCGATGGTTTTCTTAAATCCACAAGGTGAGTTAGAAACAGAGCTGAAAGTTTTATTATAGCTTTTTCTACTCCTGCCCTGTTTTCTTCCATCATCCTTTCCCCACTTCACGTGAAAAGTGCCTCTAGGAGGCACCTATTTCCTTAAACTCTACTCTTGTCTCCAGAAGCCCAGTAAAACAGATGCTTCTGACCTTGTGTCAGGACAAAGCTGTGAGTCATTGGAGGGTGGGACACAGTGTCTTCAATCCAGCAAATGCTGATAAGGTCTCAAAGGTCCCCCAGGACTCTGCTCTGCCTCCAAGACAAGGCAGGGCTCGCTCAGTGCCCCAGGGACCCTCCTTTGACCCAGGAGGGGTCACCTTCATTTTGCAAAGGAAAACAGGTTCAGAGAAATTTCTGGACTCACACAAGTCCTGTCACAAGGAACTTGTGGGCTGGAGCCGGAATCAGGACCAACTGACCCATGCTATTTGTTCAGCGCTGCCCAGGACTCCTTTGGGTTCCAGTGCTTCTTCCTGGGTTTCCTTCTGGTTCTTTTCGGAGGCTCCCTCAGGTGGCCCAAGGGAGCCTGCCTCAGCTAAAGGAATCTACAAGAGTCAGGGGCCAGCAGGCCAGCAGCCCGAAAGCATTTAATGGCTGCTGGTGGTTTGTCTTGATCCTGTGGAGGAAAGACTCTGGGGTCTGCAGGAATTGCCTGAGCACTTTCACACTGAAATGAAATCTTGCAAGAGACCAGGGCCACTAAATTGTGGGTGATGAGGGGCTGCTTTCAGCCTGCTTGGTGTTGGAATCCTCCTCCGGTCTGGCGGAACCTAGCCAGGTGTCTACAATTCCGTTATGTCTGGAACCTGCTGGGTAAAGGCTTGCTCACTTTAGCAAGTTGACTCCATGTGGGCTTCCAGAACAAAGCAGGGCTGGACCAGCCCAGAATGCCCCGGAGGAAACCTCTCGCCTTCTTACACAGGGGGCCTTTGCCTCAGGTCACTCCTGAATCTTCACAGTGACCCCCACAGGAGCCCTGACTGGACACAGAGTGATCCTCCATTGGCTTTACTGTTGCATAGCCTAGAAGCCCCTTCTGCAGCCTCCATCGCCACCGGGCACTGTGACTGCCCCTTGTGGTGGAGGGCGTATGCTGGTGCCCACTATTCGAGGCCGCCCTGTGCAGTGAGATAATGTGATGTTAGGACAGTCAGAGACATGCAGGTTTGTTTCTTGACTTCTCCACCAGCTCGCTGTGTGAGTTTAGGCAATAACCAAGTCATCCTACATCTGAATTTGCCATTTGAAAAACGGGGGTAACAGTACCAGTGTTGTGGGGTGTGGAGGGCCTCTTTAGGTGTATTGTGTTTAACGTAGCACCAGTTACCCAGGAGAGGGTGGTGCTACTTGCCCTGGTGACCACCACGGCGTGCGAACCTGATGGTCCAAGGCTGGCCTCTGTGGGCTTGACGGGAATTGGATTCCATTCTTTGAGAAGGAATTTAATCAGGTCATACATGAGAAACAAAGGAGGTTACTCTGAGGCTGGAAGGCACTCCCAGATGGTTGGCAGCCAAGAGGACCGCCCAACTACACAGCCCATCTGTCCTGGGGAGGGTGGGGGGCAGGGAAGGGGCTCCACAGGGAGCCATGCCAAGCTGGCCAGAGTCCTGGCTCATTCAAGAGGTTGCTGTGTGAGCTCCCAGACAGGTCACTTCCCCTGTCTGGTCCTCCTTCAGTCTTCTTTTCTCTCAAACAATTGTTGGTCCTTGAAGTTCCTGCCTTGGGCCAGTGTTCATTGAACCCATGATCTGGCATGTGACACCCCCCCATCCCCACCCCCCCACCTCAGTTCCTGTCTTTCTGCTGCAAGTTAACTTTAGTTCTTCCTTTGAAACAGAATGGAAAAAAAACATGAGCTCTTATTCTTGGAGCCCCATTGTTTTGAGAGAAGGAGAACTGGGCTGTGGTGGTGCGGAGCTGGTGTCTCAAGCTGACTGTGTTCAGTGAGAGGGTTGCAGGGGGCAGACTTCCCTCACCATCCCATGTGGTACCTGGTGGTGGGTGGGCTGTCCTGGAAAGTGGTCAGGCAACCCTAAACAAAATAGAAAACATCTCTGCCCTCAGAGGGCAGAGGAGGAGACACAGTAGACAGCTCTCGTGGTCTAGGATGAGTACCGTGAAGAAGATCTAGCAGGGAGGGAGGTCAGGACTGATGCGTGTGGAGATAGTCTGCACAGGATGGCAAACAGAGGTGTGTTTGAGAAGGTGAAATTTGGAGAGACCGGAGTGGAGTGAGGAGGAAGCCAGGAAGGGATGTGGAGGAGGAACATTCTAGGCTAAGGGATCGAATCAAAGTTCTGAGGCAGGGATGAGGTAGGTGAGTTCAAGAAACAGTCACAGTGGTGCGGAGGGATGTCTGTAGGATTCAGCAGAGATGTCAGGGATCGGGGGTCTGTGGGTGGGTGGGACTGAGGCCGGGGAGCTGGGTTGGAGATAATGTTGGAGATGTGGGCTACAGCCTGGCTACCCAGGCCCTTGTGAGCCACAGCAAGGAGTTTGAATCCTATTCTAAGTGTAAAAGGAAGTCATCGGAGCATTTTGAGGAGGTGGGTGATCTGATATATGTTATTAAAGGATTGTTCTAGTTGCTCAGGACCTGTGGGGAGACAGTGGGGAGGCCGCGCAGGGGTAATGGCATGGACAGGTGGGAGCAGAGAGGGCTCTCTATGTATTTTGAAGGTAGGACTAATAGCAGGTCTTAGTAGGTTGAATGTGGAGTTGAGGGATAGAGCAGTCAAGCCTGAGGTCTAGGTTTTCTGTCTTAAGAGTAGATGGTCAGTGGTGCCATTTAGTGAGAACGGGGGAGTTGGGAGACCACAGCTCCCTTTGGGGGCATGTGAAGATTGAAATGTTGCTGGTCGTATTCAGAGGACAGGTCAAATAGACATTGGGGTGTTTGACTCGGGATCAGCTGTGGCTGGAGGCTGGGATTTGTGCGTCAGCTGTGTGAGTTATGACATCATCCAGAGGGTTAGGGGAGGGCAGGGGTCAGGACTAAGCAGTGAGGTTCTCCAGCATTTAGATGGCTCTGAAAGAGGAGGGTAAGCCCTCAAGAGACTGAGGCGGAGTGACAGGGAGAATGGAAGACAACCATGTGTGTATCCTTCATGTCCCCAAGGCTGAGTGCCTCAGTGGAGGAGGGAATGACTACTGTGGTGGATGAGGGTGGATAAGCTAAGGCAAAAGACTTGACCTCCCAGCTTGGAAAGAGGGAAGTGAGTCATCAGAGACTGTGAGGAATGGTGGGGTGGGATGTCTATAGGATTCAACAGAGAGCAACTGGTCACCTTCCAGCTTGCTTACCACACAGTGTCAGACACTCAGGAATGGAAGGTCATGCACCCCATCAAGGAAAATGAAACCCTTTATCAGCTGGCTAATCTAATGGGAGGACTGAAAAGTGGGGGATCGGTGTGATGTGGTGGAAAGAATCTCATGTTAGCTCCATGGCACCCAAGTTCCAGCAGCAGAGGGATCTTTGACCACGTGGTGCAGTGCTGTCTCCAGTGCTTGAGATGGTACTTAGCATTTGCTCAATGTCCATTGAATGAATGAGTGAGTAAATGAATGAACTAAACTGAGACTTAGGATCTGGGTCTTCTCCCTCACTGCTTGCTGAATTGTTACTGACCTGAACTTGGGTTCACTTGCCCAACTTGCAGCAAAGCCAGTTACTTGACACAAGGTTATGGTGAAGGGAAGTACAAGGTTTATTGCAGAATGCCCAGTAAGGAGAATGGGCAACTCGTGCTCAAAAGACCCCAACTCCCCGAAGGCTTTCAGACAAGTGTTTTTAAAGGCAGATGTTAGTAGTGAGGGCCACAGGGTGTGTGGTTAGCTGGTGGACTTTCTTCTGATTGGTTAGTGTTGAGGTAACAGGTAATGTTTCAGGAATCTGAATCATCAGCCTTCTGGTTCCAACCAGCCTGGGGTCTACACTTCTTGTGGTTTTATTTCTGCAGAACAACTTAAAGATTGTGGCAGATTGTTACTTAAATCCCTTCCGGAGGAATCCGGAGTCCTGTGACTCCTGTGTCTTTATTCTAATCATTAACTGCTTGAGTCTGCTCTTTGGAACAGGCAGGGGGAGGGGAGGCCAGCAAGAAGCAGGGGCCACAGAGGGGCTTGTTCCCAGCAAGGTCCCTCAGGGTTCTGCTCAGTTTCAGCCTCCCCTTTTCTTTGATATTCCTTAATCTCTAGGAGAACAGGGGCGGGACAAGAAAGGGAATGAAGCTGTGGATAGAGAGATTAATCATTAACTTGTCAGGGAACTTGGTTTCAGGGGGACTTGGGTTCAGAGTTCTCGCCCCTGTGGTACTTAGTCAACTTGGGGGGCCGGGGGCGAGCGGATCAGGTCTTGGCAGGACTTTTTCACTTGAAGTCCACAGACTGCTGTGGGAACCTGCAAAAAGGAGTCTGAACCCTCTGAAATTCCCTCCAAAATATGGGGCATGTGCACATTTTCTGAAAGTGGCCTGTGATCCCGAGGAGGTTGGGAACTCCCGGGCTTTCTCCGAAGGCCTTTCTTCTGAGTCCGGCCTTCTAGGGCTTGCAGTGGGCAGGAAGGTCCTGAAGCTGGAGAACACACTTGGGAAACTTGCAGTCACAGAGAACCTTGCCCTGTTGTTTATCACCAGGTCCTGATAAATGGCAGTGAAATGCCAGCAGAATATAAGGCAGTTAAGCAGAACAACAGGGGGCTGCTTAATTTCTGAGGCCAGGAGGTGTTTGCTCTGGAAAAACCCTTCCTGGTGTAGCAAGCTGTGGGGTGTACATGGGGGGGTCTGTTTTTGTCATGGGGCATGTGGGGCACCTTGGCGCCAGTGGGCTCCTGTGGATGAGAGGTCAGGGTTGGGGGACACGGTTCTGGGGTTAGCACATGGCTCAGTGCAGGCCTCTTAATTCAGTAACATAACCCAGCGTTCCCTGAGCGCAGGTGTGTCCCGCCACGTGAAGTGTAAGTACGGTAGGGGAGGAAGCTCAGCCTGGCAGCTGCTTGTCTGTGCTTGGAGTCTGTCTCCAGGGCTGGAGACGCAAGGAGGGTGGCCGTCCTGTGCAGAGCCGTACCTGTACTGGGAGCCCTTGAAGGCATCACAAGGGATGATGTCCTCTTGCGCACCAGACAGTGCATTAAAGGGAGTAGGGGGCTTGTGGAAGGGGAGAGAAGCAGGGCGTGGCAGAAGCAGAATCTCTCCTGGTCAGGCACTGTTCCGAGACCTTTGTCTCTGCTCTCCCAAGCATGGGGCCAGCTGGGGTTGAAGAACTTTGTCCCAGCAGTCAGGGAAAACAGGTGTGAGTTACCTGAAGAGCCTCACTGTCCCACCGTTCTGCTGGAGTCTCTTGTCATCTGCAGGGACCAAGGGGCCGCCTTGCTCTGCCCAGCGTGGACATGAGCCAGGAAGCCCCTCTGACACCAGCAGTCCGGCCACTCCTCTGAGAAGCATGTTCATGGAGCTGGTTTCTGACCTGACTTTCTCTCTCTCTCTTTCCCCTGCCCCTGCTCAGTTGGCTGGAGTTGTCTTCCTCGGAGTTGGACTATGGGCGTGGAGCGAGAAGGTAGGTGTGACTGTCACTGGAACCCTGAGCGGTAGTCCACCAGGTTCATTCAGCTTTAATTGTCCTTTCCTCCAAACTCCTCCCCAAAGAGCCCCTCCTGTGCAGGGCAATGATTTGTGATCATTAACCTTTACAGAGCCGGTTCTTAGAAGTTACTTAACTTGTGATGAAAACTCCTGGCTAGCCTGGCTTCCCTGTGGCAGGGTCGCTGCTAGAGGCCAAGGCTGGACCAGTTGGGATTTTGAGCCCCATGAGCATGGAGAGCCATCTCTTCTGTTTCCAGAAGCCCCGAGTCATCCCGGGGCGTGTCCAGGGCAGGCCTGGGGCTACTTCTGGAGTGGACTCTAACTGTGCCTCTGGAGCCGGCAGCTCCCTGAACACAGATGTGGTTCCTGAAGCTCTCATTCTCGCCCACGGATAGGACCCAAGTCAGGGAGTTAGGCTCTGGGTTGTGCCCCCTGGGTGCCCTGTGCTGCAGGGACACATCTTTAGCACCCCTGAACCTCATCGCCCAGCCTTTGGAGGACAGGGGAGGACAAGGGGCATTTGGGACTCCAAGGAGGGGACTAGACCAGATGTGAGCAGAGTGGACCTTTGTGTACCTTTTGCACTGTGAGTCGGTGGGTATTCAGGAGGTGGAGAGGTCATGCAGGAAACAGTGAGAGCTAAAGCTTTCTCTTAAGCCTAAGGCCCAGGGGCCTCTGTTCCTTCAGTGGAGCCTCTCTTTGCTTCCAGAAGAAGGAGGCAGGAGCACTTAGGTCTGTGGGCTTTGTTGCCATGGCCTTGGGAACTGGATAAGGTCTACCTTTAGGTTTGGGTCCCTTTAAGTGCTTGCATTTCAATGTCCCTTTGCCCTAGTGACCAAGAAGCTGGTGCAAACCATGACTCATAGCGCCACCGTGTGACCAGACGGAGCAGCAGCATCTTAGCCAATCAGACCCGGAGCCTAGGCCTGGTGACCCTGGCTGCCCGGTTCCCTCTGGGTGTCTGGCCTGGCTGCTGTTTGCTTCTTCCTCCTTTGAATCCTGTAGAGCTGCTCTGTCCATTCCGATTGCCATTAGCCAGATGTGACTGATTATATCTAAATTAATTAAAATGAAACAAATTAAAATTCACGTCTTCAGTTCCACTAGGCCTCATTTAAAGTGCTCAATAATAGTATGTGTGGCCAGTGGCTGCCATTTTGAACAGCGCAGATATATATAGGACATCTGCATCATCACAAAAAGTCAGTGGACAGTGCTATCTTCAACTGTCCTTGGTGCATGTGCTGTTCGCAAGCCTGTTCGTGTTGACACTGTTTTTATCTCAAGATAATGGCGTTCTCCATGAACAGCATGCAGAGTCAGCCGCCAGATGACCAAAGGCCAGGGCCTTTGGGTGCCTTGACCACAGGGTCCCTCAGGGCCCCGTTTCACCCCATCAATATCCTACAGGCTACAAAAGAAGCGTGGGGTCTGCTGTGAGGAACTGACAGCCTAGATGTGGGAGCAGGAGGGCAACTGGGAGCTGAGGGAGGCAAAGATCTGCTGGGCCTCTAAGAGGGCAGCTGGGCAGGGGCCATGCTCTGGCCTGGCATTTAATGAGAAGATTGAGCCCCAGAAGGCAGGTCCCTGTCCTCATTTAGTTGCAGATCAGCCCCCCCAGGGCACCCTCGACTCTTCAAGGCTGATGTTACCGTGCTTTCTCTGCCTCTTTCAGGGGGTGCTCTCCGACCTCACCAAAGTGACCCGGATGCATGGAATTGACCCAGTGGTGCTGGTGCTGATGGTGGGCGTGGTGATGTTCACCCTGGGCTTCGCTGGCTGTGTGGGGGCCCTGCGGGAGAATATCTGCCTGCTCAACTTTGTGAGTGGCCCGGACGTGGGGGTGGGAGGAAGTATGGTAGGGGAGGTAGGGCTGTGGGCTCTGTAGGACAGGCTTAGCCCTTACATGCTGGAGTGGGTGGGGCGAGGTAGCCACTCTTATAAGCCTGCCCCAGGATCCAGCAGTGAGGGGAGGAGGCAGCCCTCTGTACCCTGCTGCCCACTGAAAAAGGTAAGGTTTCGGGAGACAATCAGACGAAGTAGGTCCTCAGCGGGGGAGACGTTGAGCCTTCTGGTTTTCAGCTCCTAGTGGGCAGAGTCACCTGTGCCTCCCTCACCTTTTATCTCCCCCCTGCAGTTCCAGTTGTTTGTTTGCTAATCACCTTTGCCCTTCCTGGTTAACATCAGAAGATGTCAATAATGTTAGGAAATCTTTTGCCTCCTCCAGGGGGTATGAATCTGTTGGATATACAGTGCAGAATCCTTGATTTTATGGCAGAACTTTGAGTTACTAAGAGTTAGTTTTATATTTAGATACACATTCATTTTGAAATGCATTCAGCTGAAATTAAATAGCACCTGGTGGGGGAAACACATAATCATGTTTTGCAATATATTATTTGTTGAATTTATTAGACCACGCCTTTTTTTCTGGGCTTAATTTTAAAAGGAAAACACGTGGTTTGTTTTTTTTTTTCCCCCCTGCTTTTCAATTTTGTTTGGTTATCTTGCTTCTCTGTGAATGGAGATTACATTCTAGGGGGCCTTGTGTGTATGTATGTTTGTATCTTATTTTGAGATACTGCTGGCTGTGGCATAGATGCTTAGTGTGCGGTGTGGCCCATGCTAGTGGCTGTGATAACATGAGCTCCGCAGGCTGGAACCCTGCCTTGATCGAGGGGTGTGGACCTGTGGCTGCAGTGGCCTTTACAGAACTCCACCCCAGTGGTGCCTGTGCCCTGCAGATGTTTTAATGCAGTTGACTATCATATGCACACAGAGTAGGTACTGATAACATTAGCAACTCCAGAGTTGTCAAGAGCCCTGCCAGGGAACTCCGATGTCCTGCGTCTCAGGTATGTGACCTGAGTGAACCTCAGTTTCCTTATCCCTAAAGTAGGAGTGACAGGTTTTTAGCAAGTGCGATGGTTGTAGGTGCGAGGAGAGAGGTCAGATAGGGTGTCTGGGGCACAGTCTCTACGCTAAAGGAGCTGACAGCCTGGTGGGCCAGGATAGCCATTCATTCCTGTAGGTGTGTTTCCTTGTTGGAGGGGGCGCTCCTTCATAGGAGATGGTTGGCCCATTGTCTTGGAGCTTGCTTGTTCTTTCACTCATCTGACTCTAACCAACAATGCAGCGATGTGAGCGGGGTACCAGGGCCCATCACGTGGGATTCCCCAGCTCCAGCGCGGGTCTCTTGGCTGCCAGGCCCGTGCTCTTAGTGGGAGGCAGAGGTTCTGGGTCAGGTGGGGGTGTGGTCTGGCCGGGAGGCTGAGGTGCGGTGACGCCCACTCCCTGTGTGTCCCCCCTGCAGTTCTGCAGCACTATCGTGCTCATCTTTTTCCTGGAGCTGGCCGTGGCCGTGCTGGCCTTCCTGTTCCAGGACTGGGTGAGGGACCGGTTCCGGGAGTTCTTCGAGAGCAACATCAGATCCTACCGGGACGACATTGACCTGCAGAACCTCATCGACTCCCTTCAGAAAGCCGTAAGTACCATGCCTGCCTTCTCCCTAAGAGAGCTTAACCGTCCTGGCTTCAGTCTCTGTGCGCGGCTGGGGGCCCAGGCCGGTGGGGAACATGGGACCCTCCCCCCTCAGCTCTGCCCTCGGCAGGGAGGCCGGGATGGTGCCACCCCTGCCTCTGGACAGGTCAGCTTTGTCCACGCCTGTGTGCTGACGGGCCAGGCTTGCTCTCAGGGTGCTGTCCCCCAGGTGCTTCAGGCAGGCAGTCTAGCTTCACTCTTGACCAACCCCACTCCCTCGGGCCTGGACCACCCAGACAGCCACCGTCCCTGGGCCCTGTGGGCACTGAGGGGCAGAGCTGGGCACATGACTCGCTGTCTGAGGCTATTCCTGTCCCTTTCCTTCCCGGGACCTTTTCCCCTTCCTGTTTGAGAGGACAGAGCCGCCTGGAGCAAACTTCTTCAGACCAAGAGGAATGTAACCTCCCTGGAATATGTCCCCGGAGGTTAGTCTAAGCAGTCCCAGGCGGTGACCTTTTCTCCGTCTGACCTCCATCCCTGTTGTGTGTGGCTGCACCTGGAGGCTGGGACCGCAGCTGTCCCCCATCCCTTGCCCCCTTTCCCCCAGGAGAAACCCACTCCCCACCATGCCAGCCTCTGCAAGGCTGTTGTTTGATCTCTGCTCTGCCAGAAAGCCTAGCTTCCTCAAAAACTTTTTACAGGGAACCTTTTGCTTCTGAGAAGAAAATAGAGAGCATCAAAAATAACTGTGATCTGTTCTCCTTATTAACCAGAACTTGTTTGCCCCGTGTTTCACGTATCCTGGGCTCGATCCAGCAAAACCCATTTATGTGATCAGAGATCCTTCCTGTGTTGTTGGTAGAGACCCGCGTCCATCTGTGAAAGTCGTCACCCCACCCTCTCCTGACACCACTGCCTGCTGCGGCTTTTCCTTTTCTATTCAGGGCTCTTCAATTCCACATAGCCTGGGGCTTGCTGGTGTCAAGGATCCTGGATCTCTGCACTGGCCTTAAAGACATTGTAGTTTTCTCCACTGCCTTCCTCTCCTTAAAAAAAAAACAAAAAAACCTTTCTTCAGAGGTAGTCAGTAAATGATGGAGCTTTCTTTTTCTCATGGTGAAATATTGGATATTCGTTAGAGCACCTGGAACCGTGGAGGGTGGTTGGGGGGGAGAGATGGGCTTTTATCTCAGAAATGAAAGTGAAGCAGAAATCCTGGTTGTAGACTTGTAATTAGGGCTGTAACTATGTCAGCTTTAAGGACAAGTGAAAAAACAACATCTGGTTGGGACATTGCTGATGTCACAGAGCTGCTCTCAGTGCATTTGGTTTTATGAGTTTTTAGACAAAGGGAGGTTTTCTTTGCTGCTTCACCAGATAGAGAGGGATTGTGAGAAGGGAGGACAGAGATCCTGGGTCAGGGGCAAAGCTTTGATTGCGTTACCACTCACCCCAGTTGTAACTCTTTCCTTGGGAGTAGGCGTTCAGCAGCTGTTTTCTGTAAAGACACAAAAGGTGACTGGGGTCAGCTTGGCCTTTTCTTGGGGAGGAAGGCGCACTGACCACGGGAGGTGTTCTCTTGCGGGGTAGTAGAGGACCATATAGGAAGGAGAACCAGAAGCCTGCTCTGGGCTGGCTGGGGGGCAGTTGGGGAAGAAGGGGAAGTTCCAGAGCGAGGAGGGAGTGGAACTGAGGCCAGGGCGCTGCTGAGCCAGCTGGGGGTGTTGGGCCCTGGACACAGTTCCCTTCTTTAGGACCCCCAGGGTCATCTTGGTCACGTCTCTGATGGCAGGTCCATTGGGTGGGCCTTGATTTCTCTGTGTGGTACATGGAAGCACATCAAATCCCATGTCCCTAAGACAGATGCCCACCCTGTGCTTGGAGCTCTGATGGTTCCTGCCTTTATGATTGCAGAACCAGTGCTGTGGGGCGTATGGCCCTGAAGACTGGGACCTCAATGTCTACTTCAACTGCAGTGGCGCCAGCTATAGCCGCGAGAAATGTGGGGTGCCCTTCTCCTGCTGCGTGCCCGACCCCGCGGTAAGTCGGCCCACCTGTGGACGGTCCCTCCGGGGTGGAGTGAGCAGTTCCTGCTTCCCTGAGGGCTCTGGCCACTTCTCTCCTGCAGACGCAATGAGCGCCTGGCTCCCCTTCCACTTGCCTGGGGCGCGTGCAGCTCTGAAATCCTGTGTGTAGAAATTCCAGGAACGTTTTCACACGGCCCACCCTGGCTCTAGTGGGCTGGGTGAATCAGGAGAAAAACAATGTTTCCCCCTGCCGGGAGGGGCTCTCACTCAGGAAACCTGAACAGGATACTATGAATGTAATGAACCCAGGTGTCCCTTTCTCTGGAGAAAATGCCCAATCCTCAGAAGCCTGGGATGGTGGAGTACATTGCCATCTGGGGTGACACAGAGTTCTTTTACTGTTCTTTCTTCTTCACGGGTTTTCCTCTCTGGTCTGCAGACCAACATCCTTGAGTTTCAGAAACTGAGCTCTTGGGTGACCTTTCTTGTTTTCCTTTTGGTTACACTGCGTGGCTTATGGGATCTTAGTTCCCCAACCAGGAATTGAACCTGGGACCTGGCAGTGAAAGCTCCAAATCCTAACCACTGGACTGCCCAGGGAGGTTCCTTGGGTTCCCTTGAAGGAGCACTGAATGTTTCCCTGAAGAGGGTCTGAGCCGAGGGGACAGTCACACTGCACCATCAGTGTGGTCACACTGTTTGGTGCTGGGCCACAGGCCCTGGGCAGGTTCCTCAGCTCGGGAAGCGCTCAGATCAACAGAGGCCGCAGAGCCAGCATCTGACAACTCCACAGTGACTGTGAGTTCTTCAGCAAGTGTAGGTTTTCCCTTCTAGCACAGGGATTGGCAGATTGCAACCCCCGTGCCAGAGCTGGCCTGCTGTTGGTTTTTGCATCATCTATGAGCCAAGAATGATTTCAGCCATTTTTAAGTGGTTGAACATAAATCAAAAGAAGAAGAATATTTTGTGACATGTGAAAATCATGCAAAATTCAAATTTCATTGTCTGTAAATAAAGTTTTATTGAAATACAGCCATGCCCATTCATTTACATATTGTCAATGTCTGTGTTCATGCTGCAACAGCAGAGTTAAAAAGCAGCTACGTAGGTGGGTCAGAAATATTTACCGTCTAGTCCTTCACACAAAAGATTTTCTGACCCTGTCCTAGCATGAAAGGTTAGCTGGTAGTATGCTGGAAGGGCGTGTGCTGTAATGGAGTTGGTGCTGGTGTTTGGTTGTGACTTTTCTAGAGCTTTCTACCACCAGCTTCTCAAGAGTACAAAAATGACTAATCTTTTCTGTTTTTCTAACAGCAAAAAGTTGTGAACACACAGTGTGGCTATGACGTCAGGACTCAGGTGAGAGCCCCAATGCATATGAATTTTGAATTCTTCAGGTCTGTTCCCCAGGGTCTGACTCCCTGATTTAGCACAAGTGCAAACTGGATGGAAAAGCCAGGGGAGACTTAAGGAGCCAGAGGTGCCTCCTAACCTAGAAACCAGGCAAGCGAGGGCACACACGTGGTCACGCACACACCCTCCCAAGAACAGTGATGGCTGTGATTTCAAGCTCTGTGAACCACAATCCTAAAATCTAGCAGTTGCTACATGAGTGGAAAGAGGTCAGATGGAAGTTTGGGGGAACAAAGGCTATATGTTTGAGAAGAGGCTCCTTGGAATCCTAGGAGGCGTCTGTTATCTAGGGGTCCAGGATGGAGCTGCAGGAGCACATGGCTAGGTCCAGCTGCCATGTGGAGACAGTGGTGACAGGGCAGGCGGGGGCTCAGTCCTCTAAGAGCTTCTTGAGGCTGCAGGGAGTGTCCACTCGGATGTGAAGAGGTGAGGCCTCTGCTGCTGTGAATGACAGCTGGTCTGAAAGAGAGGGATCTCAGGGAACCTGCAGACAACCCCTGCTATTCGCGGTGGACACTGGGGATGTGACCCTCCTGTTTGAGAAACCTCAGCTCCCTCTGCAGTGAGCTCCACTTGACAGAGATGGGCCTGTGTCAGCATCAGCTTCTCTAGCTAACAAATTTTGTCACCATTTGTATTAGTTGCTAGGGCTGCCGTAATGAAGCGCTTAGGCTGTGTGGAAACAGAGGTTTATTTTCTCAGTTCTGGAGGTTAAAAGTCTGAGATCAAGTTGCCAGCAGGGTTGGTCCCTTCTGAAGCCTCTCTCCTTGGCCCGGATGATGTCTTCTCCCTGTGTCCTCAAATGGGATTCCCTCTCTGTGTCCTGACCTCTTCTTAGGGAACCCCAGTCATACTGGATTAGGGCCCATTACAGGGACCTCATTTTAATGTATTTACTTCTTTTTTACAAGCCTGTCTTCAAGTACAGACACAGTCTGAGGTCTTGGGGGTTAGGACTGCAACATACAAATTTTAGGGGGACATAATTCAGCCCCTAACACCGCTAACGAATGAATGTTCTGTCAGTGTTTCATGAGTGATGCTGATAGGGAGAGGGGCTGGAGCTGGTTGCTGTGTGGGGAGGTGGGGGGGGCATAGGGACCAGCTGTGGCCCATCCCTATGTGCTTCCTGAGCCTCCACTTGGGGTCAGGATTAGAAAGAGCCGGCTGGCTTGTGACCACTTATGCAGGCTCTGCTTCCTGGAACTGGTCTCCCATGGGCACACGATTTGAGAAGCCCCTTCCCTTCCCTCTGCTGACTCAGAAGATGCTGAATCCTCTTCTCCTAGTTTCTCTCTTTGAGGCACATCTTCCTTCCCGCCCACCTCCCAGCCTGCTCCCTTTCTGCAGATACAGGCTGTGGAGTGTGTTGATCTTGAAATCTGTGGAGACCCTCAGAAAAGGTTAAAGATCACAGTAAGGGAGCCTTTACTTAGGCAGGTTATAAAGTGCAGACTGTCCAGGGAGGGGCAGAGGCCAAGGCCAGTTGATGTACTTCTCCTGGAGAGTTCTGTCTGTCCGTCTGTCCTTGGCGCCTTCCTCCAAGATCCCTCATTCCCCACTGAGATTTGCTCTGCCCTTGGCGGGAGCCCTCTGAGGAACCAGGGTGGGGACAGCCTGCATGTCACAGGCTCAGGGCGCTGTCTTTCCCTGCAGCTGAAGAGCAAATGGGATGAGTCCATCTTCACGAAAGGCTGCATCCAGGCCCTGGAGAGCTGGCTCCCGCGGAACATCTACATTGTGGCTGGCGTCTTCATCGCCATCTCACTGCTGCAGGTCTGTTCCCACCGCCTGTGTGGCTTCCTCTCCCCTTGAGCCAGATTTCACATGGGGAAAGACGCTGGTGGCTGGGGGTGCCCGAGGCCTGGGGTGAGTAGGCTGGCTAGTGTCTGCCGGGAGAAGAACTAGCTAGAGAATTTAGTGAATCAGAGAAACCAGGAGTTTTCCAGTACTACCCAGGGCTTGGAGAAGCTGGCAGCTTTGTAAGCAACCTCTGAAGCAACTGAGGCTGCTGCTCTGTGGAAAAACACACCATTTAGAAAATGTACAGCTCTGACCTTTCCTGGAAGGAGGGTCACTGATGTGGATTTGGGGTCACCAGCTGTCCATGCACTTTTCCCTCCTTTGCTCAGTGGCTGGTTGATCTCAGAGGAAGGCCGAGAGACAGAAGCATCGGGAAAAGGAAAGGAAAAAATTTACTTGCAAAGCAGGCAAGGACTCAGACTTAAGAAGGAGTGGCTCATCGAATACCAACTACAAAAAGAACTTAAAACTGGTGAAAAAGCCAATTTCCTCAGGTCACCAAGTTTACATTAGTCTGTTCCTGGTAGAAAAACATCATTCTTCCCACACGGTTATCCCGGTCACTGAGGTCAGAAGTGTAGCACAGCCCAGGCCGGGGACAACCTCATATTTATTGTAGAATCCAGGTTTACGGGAAATGTTCAGATTTGTTATTTTGGGAATCAGAACCAGTCAGTGACCCTGTCATTTCCGGTTTCACCCAGGGCACAAAGCGTGTCGTGGTTTGCAGTCTGGGACGTGCAGGGTCATGTTACGGGCAGGCCAGAGCATCCCTTGTGCTTCTGCGGTGCTGCTGTTCGCCTCTTCCAGGCTCTTGGGACCTGGCAAAGCAGACCCTGGGCTTCTTTGTCGTTACTGTGGGTTGGTCTCCTTTGGCAGGTGCCCATGTGCTGCTCTCTGTCCTCAGCCACGGGCAGGTGTGGGGGTGATGGGCAGTGTGGGCTACCCTCTCCACCATGCCCTCTGGGCCCCGATGCTGACGGCTACTGCCTCTGTTGCCTTTTGTTTCCAGATATTTGGCATCTTCCTGGCGAGGACCCTGATCTCGGACATTGAGGCAGTGAAGGCAGGCCACCACTTTTGAGGAGCCGGAGGCAGGCGAGCAGAGCTGAGCCACACCGTGAGGGCGGTAGCCCTTCGCCACCATTAGCGTCATGTCCACAGGCAGAGAAGCAGAAGCACCTGGCCAGAGCCAGCACCCCGCCTTCAGCATCCGCGTGATGTGGCCTGTTTCTGCTTGCCGATACCGAAGACTGAGGGGCCCCCTGTTGCCCACACAGACTTGTGACTGACACCCCCACGGGGGTCCGCCCGGAGTCAGAGGCCCCGACTTTAAGTGGGGGAGGTGACTGAGGGACCAGCGGCTCTGGTGGCTGCACCCAGACCTCCGTCGCACGTGTGGTTGGTGCTGGCCTCGGAGGCAGCCCCATCTTCTGTGGGCCTCCGAGTGCCCGTGGGGCCTGCGGTGTCTGCACACGTCAGGGGTGTGGGCAGGATCCTCAGCCACATCCAAGTGAAGTAAGCCTGAGCCAGCATGTGGCTGGTGCCACGGGAGTGCCTCGTCCCCTGTCCCCCCCCACCGCCCCCCAGGACGGAAACTGCTCCAGCCTAACAGCATTATGCCCTGATGGCACGGGGGGTGGGGTGGGGGGGCGGTGGGCATGGCTTTCCTCTTGAGCATCAGCTCTCCTTTTCCTAAAGTGTGTAAATAGTTTATTTATAGGGGTAAGAATGTTCTCACACCACGTCTTCATTTCCTCTGGCATTCTCCTCTCAACAGCCTTACGCGGTGTCTGGGACTGACGCCAGCCCTCTGAGTTCCCTTGAGTGTCTCACGAACCAGCTCCATCAACTTATCATCCCTCATCACCTGCACTCACATACTCCCCCTTCGTCTCCGTGCCCCCAACACGCATACCATCACTCCCCTCCCCACTTGGCCTCACTGACTCCTGGTCTTGGTGCTACTGAAACTGTTACCCAGAACTTGAATCCTGACCCTCCGCTACTGCAAGGCCAGGGAACCCTAGCCAGAGACAGCCAGCCGGAGACTTTTGGCCAGGGCTCCTCTCCAGGCTGCATGGTAAGGGCCGGCTGGCCGGCCTGACGTTTTTTTGCCTCTCCTTGGACAGAGAAGCTCTGTAGCTAGCCCCTGGGCTGAGCCATGGACCCCAGCCTGCAGCTGGATAGAGGCTCATATATTTCACTGAAGACTTTCGTGGTGACCCTCCAACCCCTGAAGGGGATATCTGTGGTCATTGTGTCCCCTTTGGGTCAGGTTTTACTGGGGGCTTGCTTTTGGAAATGAAGTCTGTCTGATGTCCTGAATAACTTCCCGGGAGAAGCTGGGTGTCTGTGCATCTTGGCTGGGCTACACTCTATCAATGCCTCTCTGGATCTTGTTCTACCAGTTCTGTCCTCGTTCAGGGATGGAGCACTACCTTTACTTACTTGCCGAAGTGTACATGCTAGCGTGGTGTATACTGGTGGGTGTTTGTTGATGATGTTGGTTTTGTTGTTTTTTACAATTTTCTCTGTAGATTAGGGGAAGAAGAATGCTTGTGTTTTTAGGAAGTGTGACGCTTTTCTTTGACTGCCAAACTCTTTTATGGAATATATCTTTATATTAATGCTGTTGCTTTGATTGTTTTTGTTTGGGGTCATATCAAGATGGCATTAAGCACCTCGGTGGTAAACTTGGTTGCCAAGGGAACCAGTGGGATTGGGTGTGGGTAAGCACCACAGGAAGGTAGCCGGTTGACACAATCTGAAATAAATTTCATTGGGTGATTTTTTTTTTTAAGATTCCACGTGCCACTTTCAGTGATTGCTTGGAGGTTATGATAGAGCAAGCTGGCTTGCTCAGCTGTAAGTGCAGGGACTTTGACTCTGTAGGCCCAGAGGGAATGTTATTTTAGGTCATAAGCATACAGCCCCAGGTGGTAAGGTCCAAGCAAAAGAGCCTGGGAACACTGGGCTGGAATCTGTGACTGTGTGAGCTGTGTGTCCTAGACCTGCTGGCCCACCTATGGAGAGGGTCAGGGGCTGTGCCCACCTCGCCAGGTGCGTCTGATCCAGCCCGCCCTGGGGGGACCAGTGTCTCCAGGCTCTCACTGCTGGTGTGTGCACCACGGCTGCTCCTCGACAGCTCGGCCGTCCATCTATTCAGGTGGACCTGGCGACACGCTTGCAAATATCTTCACAGGTCCCAGCCCAGTTCAGGGTGAAGTCTACCTGCCTGTGACTTTTTTAGAGTTGGGTTTGTTTCTTAATTATTTTACAGAATTTGCTGACCACTTTCAGCCATCTCCTCTGACTCTTGAGTTGTGTTGAGGATAGAAAAGAAATGCAGGCCAAGGGGTGCTGACGTGGCATCTCCAACACTCTGGCCTCTCTCCACAGAGCCACAGTGCAGCCCTGCCCAGCCTCCTCTGAGTCCCAGGCACTCCCAGTCCTCTCAGACTGAGGCAGAGGCCAGCCTGTGGCTCTGCATGTCCCCTCCTGCCCCCCCCACCCCCATACACTCTTGCTTGAAAGTTTCAGGGTCTTTGCTTATCCTTCCTGTGACTCTCCTGCCCACCTCCTCCTCCTGGAACTGCCACGCTATTATCTTTCCCACTTGCTCTCCTTCTTGTCCCATCCCACATATCCACCTCCCAGAAAGCCTGCCTACCCACCTCTGTGCTGCCCGGCTCCAGCTTTCCTTCCCAGGAAGCTGCTTGTCTGGCTCTGTCCACCTCCCGCCACTACCCACTGCTTTTCTCACTTACTTGAAAGCCGCTCAGCCCAATCACCAGACTCAGTGCCTCTCTCTTGGCCCCTGTGGCTCCTGACGCCCTGGACCAGCCCATCCTCAAAGTCCTCTGTTTCTGCCGCCCAGGCTCCCAGGTGCCCGACCCTCTCCTGCCCACCCTTGTCCCCTCTAGCTGCACCTGCTGGCACTCACCCATCTCCTTGGGCTCCCTTGACCCCAGGGCAGGGCTGTGGACGGGGCAGGAAAGCCATCTGTGCTGCTGCACTAGGTTTCCCCACATGAATAACAATAAAAATGAAAGGATCCAGAACTTCCTGGAACAAAGGAAGTACTCAGAGTACTTAACAGTTAAAAACTGATTCAGTCACCAGGACAGCTCTGGAGGAGCCATTTTTGTGTCCAATACACGAGAAAGGTAAGTTACCAGTTGAGATTTGGAAGAGGTGGATTGAAACTCTGGGAGCCTTGCCCCTGAACCTGCAGCTGCAATTAAAATAGAAGATTTGGTGCCTGTGAGCCTTGCTTCTGAACCACTGATTGGTGCCTGCTGAGCAAAACCAGCACCAAGGGCAAGGCTGTGAAAAGTATCAGTTTCCTGACGATGATCCAGTTACTGAGCTCTGTGGCAGGTTGACAACCATCTGGAGAAAGTGAAGATCCCCAGCTCTGTACCTGGATCTGGATGCCTGATTGGCTTTGGTGGGCCTTTGGAAGAGCATGACATCATCCTGAAGGACCTCGGTCCCACTCTGGGCTAGAGGCCCTGGTTTTGAGCAAGAGGCTCACTTCCCTTCATGACCAGAGCTACCATCTGGGCAGCTTACTTACCTTCATGAGCAGCAGCCTCACTCCCCTCCATGACCAGAGCAAGCCTGATGGGCAGTAAGGAATCAGGTATAGCTTTCTCTCCCAGAGATACTACTTGGGGCTGCTACTAGAGCAGTAATGGACATGTCTGGGAGTGTAGGCCACTGCAATCTCAGGGACCCAGGGGGAGAGCTCCTCAGAACAGGAGGTTGGGTCAGAGGCAGCGGAGGAGGGATTGAGTCTCAGCAGTGGGGACCACCCAATTGCCTCTTGGCCGGCAAGCTCAGAGTGTGGACTGCAAAAAGGGGGAGGAGATAGCGCACTGGTCCCAGGACATCCTTCTGCCCAGGTGTCCGGAGCTCAGCCAGGCCACGTCAGGGTCCAGTGCCCTCAGCTGTCCTGGGTGAGTGAAGTAGCTGTATGACCTTGGGTGGGTGTTTTCTAGCTCTAGGGTCATCCACAGGGTTTGTAGGCTGTCTGCCCCCAAACTGTGGTAACCTGTCCCTGGGGACCCACCTTGGTACAGGCCCTTGCATGTGCGTGTCTGCCATCCAAGAGGATGCTGCCTAGCCTTCCAGGGCAGACTGGACCTCCTGCAGCACCGTTCTCCTTCATCTGGGCGCTCACTCCAAAGATGCAGAGAAGTGTACACTTTTAGCTCCTGTAAACTCAAGACCTGGTTTATCCTCCTCAGATCAAACCCAGGTCTCCTGCATTGCAAGATTCTTTACAATCTGAGCCACCAGGGAAACCCAAGTGTTAGTCGCTCAATTCTGTCTGACTCTTTGTGACCCTATGGACTGTAGCCCACCAGCATCCTCTGTCTGTGGGGTTCTCCAGTATTCTTTTCTCCAGGGGATCTTCCCAACCCAGGGATCAAACCCATGTCTCCTGCACTGCAGGTGGATTCTTTACCATCTGAGCCACCAGGGACACCCTCAAAGACTACAGTAAAGATATATTCATTCCCAGAATGCTTTTAGGGTCTCCAGGGCACCTCAGGACAGCCTGACGTGGGCACTATAAAACAGCAACTGTGATACAACTTTGGGATTCATATGGATACTGTACTGGTGAACTTGCCAGTTTTAGAGATTCCAGCTTTGGAGAAGGAGGAAGTCTGCCTCACACAGGTCTGGGAGAGTTCTCTCTTCCTCTGTTTTCTTGCCATGCTCTGCGTTTTGTATGTCAGCAGGGGCTTCAAAAGCATGGTTTAATAACTACCAAATTAAATTATCACCTAAGACTCTAATTTTATTACCTCAAATGAGGTAATAAACTAATCTCTTTTTCAGTATAAGTCGAGACAGTCCAGGCATAGAGTGTAAAGTAACAAGTATGTGTTCTGTTCCCCAGTGACATCTACCACGAAATACCCTCTTCGGAAATGTGCATGCACATTCAAGTATCTTTTCCACACAAATGAGAATTGTGTTTTGCAATTAATTCTACTTACTGTATCTCAGAAATATTTCTCTGTGGCCGAATACCCATCCACAACGCATTTTCACACTCCACTGCAGGACTGCCGTGGGTGAATGAACCTAGTTTTAGAATGGGGATTGTGTTTACAGTCACAGGTAACAGAAAACCCAATTCAAACTGACCGAAACAATGAAGGGAGGTTTTGGCTCCTGAACCTGGAAAGTCCAGAGGAGGGGTGAGTTTCAGGGTTTGATCTGAGTGACTCAGTGATGCCAGCACTGAGGATCTGGTTTCCTTTCCTGTCTGCTCCACCTGTCACCCCATTCCCATCACCCCAGGCAGAGGGAGGCAAGACCCTACCACGAACCAACTGGGGCCTCTGAAGAGGACGACATGGTGGTAAAGCCATGAGGGGATCCCCCCCACCAGCCCCCTGTAGGGGAGATGGACAAGGGAAAGGCTGCCAATCACCCCTATTACACTCCTGTGGACGAACATTTTGGTTACAGGGTGTCTGGTTCTTAGAAGTGCTATTAAGAACCCCACTGTATCTTATTATTAGAATTACTTCCAAGAAGGTTTTTGTAAGGAAAGCATGTTTTAAAGAAGTTCTCCAGGGAGGTAGGCTGGCGGCGTAATGAGCGACTACTCAGGGCTGGGGTGTGCCTGTGCTGCCAGGCTGTTGAGTGGTAAGGGTGGCCTGAGCACCTGGGATGTGTGGACTAGTTCTGGGGTGAGGAGTGGGCAGGGGGATGGGTGACATGTCCTCCAGGAGCCTGTGGCCTGCGACAGCACAGCTTCCACAGGAAGGCTGAGCGAGGTGGCCCTGCAGTCCACCTTTGCCTTCGGAGGTAGCCCGTCCTGTGAGAAAGCAGTGGTTTGAATGGCATCCTTGTGTACGGATGGGGACATGTGCGCTGGAGATCCAGGGCTGCCCTGAGGTTGCCAGGGAGGGAGCTGCAGAGCCTGGCAGACGAGCCTATGGTGGGGCTTTGGGGTCCAGACGGCTCACTGCCTGACTGCTGGGTTGACCCACCTCCTGGAGAAGGGCAGATCACCCTGATGGGCTCAACCTACTGGTTCAGCCACTTCCCCAGACAGGCAGCTATGTGCCAGAGGCCAAACCAGACAGTGAACCCAGGGCAGGTGGGGAAGCAGGGGGCGGTCTCGGCTCTGTGAGGGTGTATTCCCATGGAGGCTGAGCAGGGTTGCATTGATCTGTCTCCTTTGTAGCATCAGCATCACTGCTCTAGATTAAGGCCTGCCTGTGCTTCAGTCAGCTTGGGCTTGAAAACAAACACCACAAACACATACAAACCCAAACACCTCAGTGCCTCAACTTCTTTGTTTCTCAGGTGGAAATAATTTGAGGTCTTGATTTCACAAGGTTTCTGGGAATATCTGATGAGTTTGTGTAGAGGAGAGACAGTGAGGTAAACTTGAGAGGTGTTATCAGCCAGACACCTACTACTCACTAGCCTTGTAGGCTTTGGCAAGTTATTTAACTGCTTTGAGTGGTTTTTTTTTTGTGTGTGTGTGAAAAACACCAACATGAGGTTGTTTCAAGGTTTAAATGAGATGAGGTGGCTCATCTAAGCATTTTGACATAGGTTTAGATGGATTACTTAGTAGGTACCGCTCAAAACCACTGCTAACGCAATTATTGAAGAAATTCTATCCTACCAGTCCCCACTGGGCTCAGCTGCCTGGGTTATGGGAAACACAGCTCAAGCTCCCAGCCAGGCTGAAGTGAAAAGCCCCACTTCCGTGTCCTTTCAGGAACAAGACTTAGGTCTGTAGGGGCTCAGCCAGTGTTTGGAGTTCAAGGGCTGTTAGCTTTCTGTGTCATGGTGGTGGGGAGGCAGAAGATGGGGTTTCTCCTTGCCGAGAGGGTGTATCTGCCACAAACCAACACAGCCTGAGATGTAGCTCCTGAAGCTCCCAGAGGAAGCAGTGTTCCTCTCCAGCCACGGGGGTCAGCAGAGGGCCACAGCCTGCCTTCAAGAGCTCCTGAAGGGATGATCTGGGGGAGAACAGGGAAGGAGCCTGGGTTAAAGGAGCCTGGACGAGAAAGAACCTGAATAGATGCTCTGAAACTAGCAGGATGACATATTTGGATGGAATGGGAAGGCTCCTGTGGTTGGAGACCTCATCTGGTTCCATTCCAAGCAGGGAGAACAGAGACCAGAAAAGTGCTGGGACCCCCACCCCTACCCCCACCCCCAGGCCTCAGAGAGAGGGGCTGAGTCCAACAGAGGGGCCTGGAGCAGGCCTGAAGCCAAGGCCAGGAGGTGGTCTGTGCACCTCCCACCTTGACAAGCGAGTGTGTCCAACCCTGACACAGGATGGCCGCAGCAGGACTGGAGGCACCCGTGTGTGTGTGTGTGTGTGTGTGTGTAAGACATGCACGCAGTCCTGGAGGCGTGTGTGTGTATGTGTAAGACATGTTCATGCAGTTCTGGAGGGGGGTGTGCGTGTGTGTGTATATGTGGGTGTATATATGTGTGTCTGCATGTGTATGCACTACATGTGCATGCAGTCCTGCTGTGCTAGCCCAGGTCCCCTGGAGGAAATCTTTGTTTCCAAGACCTTGTGGATTTTATTTAGAGCCCTAAGGTCAGGATGGCATCTGGTTAACAGTGTCTTAAGACTGTTCTAAGGCACATGAGCCCAGCGGTCTCACCTCCAGGCTCCACCTCGTGGCGGCACCTTCTTCTGGGCCACGTCATCCCCTCTCTCCTAGCCCTCACTGCCCAGCCATTTCAGCCTTACTGTGCCTTTGCAGGGAGCCCGGGGTTGCAAGCTTTTATTGTAGGTGATTCTGGGGATCCAAGCAGTCTGAGGCTGGGAGGAGGGCTGTGTTTTCTTTTTAGTTTTAGATCTGCTCTTGTTTTGTTCTACTTTTAAAAGTCAGCACAGCTGTGATCATACATGTGGAGAACGAACCTCCGGGAGGGACCGAGCACCCTGTTGCTGGAGGTGGGCAAATCCAGGCTGGACACTTCCTGTTGGGGGTGATATGGATGGGGCTGCGGCAGGGGGGGTTGCACCACATGGCAACTCTTCTCATCCCTGAGAGGCCCTCTTTCCTGTGTATTTTGTCAGAGATTATTTTTTAAAAATGCAGCATCACTCATCTAAATGTTAAACGTGCACATGTGAAAGGTTTAACTCATTAATTAAATGATGGATCTGGTAAGATTAACAAGCAGTTCAAAGGAGAAATTGCAGTGGACTGTAAATCTATACAAAGTAAAGGAATGTTGAGACTGGCTTTTTTTCAGAGGGAAAGGGTCAATGGTCATTCCCCTTTACTGAAGGATCATTTAAATATACTATATGCATGTCCATAGACAAGGAGTGTTTTGCATTAACTACAACTTAGAGTGGTAAAACAGCTCAAAGGCAATGAAATTTGAGAATCAGGATCAGATAACTGAAGGCTGTGCTTTAAACCCCGCAGAGTTTTCCACCCATGATCTCTTGCTTATTCCAAATTTCCTCACACTTCTTGTCTCCCTGGCAGAGTTCACTTAAAAAAAAATAGGACCCAGGCAGGGAGTCCAAAGGAGCCAACTCCTCACTGTGAAGTGGAGCCTGGGGGTAAGGGTGTCTCCTGGGTGCCCTTAGTCAGGATCAGCCACTGTCAGAGGGGTCCCAAGGGCCCTGGCTGCCTTCTCAGTGGGGACTGGATGGCTCAGGCCATCTGCTGCCCAGAGAGCCCACTGTCAGCAAAGCCACTTTAGACCCACGGGGCCACCCGCTCCTGTGAACATGTCAAATTTGTCTTCGTTTCTCCAATCCTAAATCTCAATCTTATCCCAAGCTACTCCTTCCAGTTTCGCCCATCTAAGCTGCGGCTACTGCTAAGTCACTTCAGTCGTGTCCGACTCTGTGCGATCCCATAGACGGCAGCCCACCAGGCTCCCCCGTTCCTGGGATTCTCCAGGCAAGAATACTGGATTGGGTTGCCATTTCCTTCTCCAATCATGAAAGTAAAGTCATTCAGTCATGTCTGACTCTTAGCGACCCCATGGACTGCAGCCTACCAGCCTCCTCCATCCGTGGGGTTTTCCAGGCAAGAGCACTGGAGTGGGGTGCCATTGTGAGGGGACCACTATTGCCTGTTGGCTAAATCCAGGCCACAGCCTGGATTTGAGGGCTCCTGGAGGGATGATCCAGGAGTGTGGGGTCACCAGGGCCCTGAGGATGAAATTGGCTCCTCCACAGTCAACAGAACATCCAGTCACCTCTTCTAAAAGTTAGACATCTCACATGCATCTGAATCTCTTTCCAAGCATAACTGCATTTTGAAGTGAGCTTATCTCCCCTCTCTGCAGACCTTAAAACCATTCTTGGAAGCTGCAGGGGTTGGGGGGTCTTTGCAGGATTTTCATATAAAAGAGACTCTTTAAGGATATTCTAAGAAATTGGGGTGTGGGGGCCCAGTCCCTGGCTGGTGAACTCCCCTCCTTCCTCCCAGCAACACAATTCTTACACCTGGCAAAGGTGTGCATTTAAAGTTTTCAACTGTGTTTTTGTTTTCTCTTTCTATATCCTACCCTCCACCTTCCTCCACCCCAAGGCTGTACAGGGACAAATGTCAGTCACTGGCCTTGGAGGCAGCAATACCATGAAAGTCCAGGTGGTTCTCAGGAGTGAGGCTGGAATGGGCTCATCTAGGACCAATATTCGTTCCTTCTGTTCCAAGTACCTGCTGCTCAAGGGCAACAGTCATAGAGCCTCATTAAAAAACCTACTTTGGGCAACACTGCTGGGCAGGTGGGGTATGTTTGGCGTTACAGGAAACTGACCACACAGGGGCCACGCATGTTGAGTAGCAGAGCTGGGTTTATAGCCCAGGATGTCTACTCCAAGGACTGTTCTCACTCCGTCTGAAGACAACAACTCACAGGACACAATCAGTGAGCATAGAAGGGGTAGATGTGGGGGGCCACACACTGATGTGACCTAGTGTGAAGGCAGCACAGTGCCAGTGAAACAGACAGGAACTGGGGACCATTTCCTCTGTAAAGTGGGGATACTGAGCGTAACACTGCAGCTTCGGCAGCAGTGCAATGGTTCTCAATGCGTGACCCCTAGACCAGCAGCTGTGGTATCACTTGGGAACTCATTAAACATGCAAATTCTGTGGTCCCACTCTGGGCCTGTGGTATCAGAAACTCAGGAATGGAGCTCACCAGTCACTGTTTTAACCAGCCCTGTGGTGATTCTGGGGCTTCCCCAATGACTCACATGGTAAAGAATCTGCCTGCAATGCAGGAGACCCAGGTTTGATCCCTGAGTCAGGAAGAGCCCCTGGAGAAGGGAATGCCTACCCACTCCAGTATTCTTGCCTGGAGAAATCCATGGACAGGGGGGTTGCAAAGAGTCAGACATGACTGAGCAACTAACACTTTCACTTTCACTTGGTGATTCTAACACAGGTTCAAGTTAGAAGACCACTGCCTTAGAGTCAGGATAGACTAACCATTATGGCAAATAGCCCCTAAACTTTGATGGCTTTTAAAAATAAATGTTTTTGCTCATGTCACAGTCTCTGGGGGAGGGCTGAGGGGTTAAGGTGGCAAATACTCTGCTCCACACAGTCTTT
The DNA here is from genome assembly GCF_023699985.2 of Odocoileus virginianus. Lineage (NCBI taxonomy): Eukaryota > Metazoa > Chordata > Mammalia > Artiodactyla > Cervidae > Odocoileus > Odocoileus virginianus. The sequence goes on from NC_069680.1 coordinate 69,260,542, forward strand.
CAGGGACCCAGACTCCTTCCATCTTGTGACCCCACCCTCCAATAGGGCTTTGAAGGCTCTAGTCAGCTGGTGGTTGGAGCGGGGAAGAGGGTGAGGACCCAGTGAGGGAGAATCTTAGGAAAGAGGCCTGGATGCTTGCACATCACTTGTGCCCATGTTCCATCATCTGAAGCCACGTCAAGCTGCCAGGTCAAGGTCTCTCTGTATGCCCAGGAAGAAGAGGCGAGGCTAGATATTGAAGGATATCAGCCATCTCTACCCTAAGTCCCACAGCTTGGGGAAGTGAAGGCTGGGGCTGGAATCCCCTTTTGTAGGTAACTGAGGACCCAGCCTGTGGGGGGCTGTTTGCTAAGCTCACAGCCTCTGCTCAGCCTTCTCACTGCTCCCAAAAAGCAGCCTGGAGGTGGCAAATGCCTCTTCAAGGTGAATGGTATGTGGGATCCCACAGGGACAGAGATGTGGTCTGTGGGCAGACGGTGGGTTGGGGGTGGGGAGCAGGAGGCACACGTAATCTTGTCCATACCCACCAGGAGTGAACACTGGGGAAGTGACAGACCACTGCATGGCCCCAGAAAGACTGTTCAGCTCAGAACAAGAACCCAGAGGGTGGAAGTGGAGGATGGAAGGGCAGGAACCTGTTAGGGCTCACTAAGACTTAGGTTTAGGTTTTGGATCATTAGCATCTGTCGACTTTGACAACAAAATTGGCCTTGGAATAATAAAACTGCCTGCCTCATAATCTTATTCTGAAAACTAAAGAAGTTAGGAGAAGAAAGGCCTTAGCACAGTGCCTGTGGCCTCATAGTGGGCATGTAGGAAGTATTAGCAGTGACCTCTGCTCGCTCTTCCAGGCCCAGATGGGAGCCCAGCTGCTTATGGGGTGAGGGCACTGCTGCTCCTCTCCACTGGGTGGGACGGCCTAGGGGCCTGGTGGTGCCAGGCCTGTGATTTGGAGGTGACTCTGTCTGTAGCTGAGAGAGGCAGCAGGCAGGGCTGGCTGACGTGTGGCCTTTAGTAGGTGCCAGGGGACCTGGGGAGGGCTGTGCGGGCGGCTGCCCATAGCACAAGCCTGTTTGCCATCTGTGGTCTCGGAGTCGCCTCCTGCGCTTTGAGCTAATAAGAATCAGTCCTGGGCTGACATTGAGTCAATCTGTTATACTTGTGCTGAGTGGCCTGGTTCCAGGGGAATTCGGATGGAGTTGAGCGTTTTCTAATTAGCAGGACCAGGGCTCCTGGAGAGGTTTAGGGAGCGGGAGTGCAGATGAGTGTAGGTTGTCTGTCTGCATCAGACAGCCGATGGAGAGGGGGCAGCCCGCTCAATACTCCTTCCACCAGAGGACCCAGAGCTCCCTGCTGTATGAGCTGTGTGCAGCCCCAAAGGACTCGGCAGCCGATGAGCAGAGGACCGTCTCTGGAAACCACCTTTTCTTTGCTGTGTCACTGGCTTCCTGGGGGAGGTGGTGGAAGGGGGGCTGGGCAGCAAGGAGGTGGGATGGCTGCCATCAAAAGAGCAGAGCCTAGGAGGGACCTCCAGTGGGAAATGGGCCATCAGAAAAGGCCCTTAGAGAGGGCCTGGTCCAAGTTCTTAGTGTCATGTCCAGTCCACCCCTGTGGCATCCTTGGCAAGACAAAGGCAGGGCTAGCCAAGTAACACACTGGTCGCAATGACCTTAACAGAGAGGAGGTGAAGCAGAAGGGGAGGGGACTCTGATAACAGGGAGGACGGTGGGACAGTCTCAGAGAGGCATGGGACCATGGGACATGACCAGACTTCACAATGCCCCGTGTTTTCTCTCCATCAGTCTTTCCACCTCATGGAACGCTGGCCCACCCCCAGACTCCCCGAGCGCTGGCAGCCACAAGTTCAAACTGCAGTAGAAAATCAGCTGATTTCTCCTTGTTTTGTGTATCAATCCCAGGCTCAGGAAATACGCCTGTGCAGGACTCAGGACTTTTCCTGTAAATCAGAAGGAGTCTGGGGACAGAGAATTAGCTCCCAACACCCACCACCCATGCCCAGTATGTTGATTCACCAAGTTAGTGAGGAACTCAGTCCCATATTAAGGAGCAGGAAACAACTCCCATTGCCACCTACTGTGAGCCCGGCCACATGGCTCTGACATAACTTACCGCCCCCAGTGAATGCTGAGCAAAGCCTTGTGCTGAGACCTGATTACTTAAGAAGCTCTGCCCCACTGGAAGGTCAGGTCTGGCTGGCTGCAACCCTGGTCTCTGAAGCTATAATCACAAATGTGTGTGTCTGTGCTTTTTATTTAACATCAGCATTGATGCCCTCACCCTGCACTCCACCCTGTACTCAGACCCCAGCAATTCCACAGTGGGGAAAGGCCCGAGCCCTCCTCATGAACTCTGCGAATTCCTGGCACTCGTGCCCACATGCCTCCCACTACTATGTCCCTTAATGGTTCCTTTTTGTCCCTCCTCTGTCCTGGCAGAATTAAAGTTCACTTTTTTTTCTCTTGTAAATAAATCTCCCAGCAAGCGCTTTGTGAGTTAAATCACTCTGATGAAGATCTGGGGCAGAGTGGTCCGCCGTCTCGCCTTGGGTGTGTGGCCATCCCTTTGCTTCTCTTCTCTGCCTTCTCTGGGCTCAGAGATCCTGGTTTTCAGTCCTGTGTTACATGGAGCAACTCAGTTCACCACAGGTTGGCCTCCCAAATGTGCATATCCAAACCTAGCACGGTTTCCAGAAGTTCATGGGCCGTTCCTTTTTTTTTTTTTTTCAAGGATTTATTATTTCTTTCTGAGTGTGCTGGATTTTCATTGCTCTGCGCGTGCTTCCTCTCGTTGCCAAGAGTGGCAGCTGCTCTTTCGCTGTGGTACTCGGGTTTCTCACTGCGGTGGCGTCTCTTGTTGCAGAGCGCAGGCTCTAGGCACGCCCGCTTACTCATTAGCTGTGGCACACGTGCTTAGCTGCCCAGCGGCATGTGGGATCCTAGTCTCTGGACCAGGGATCAAACCCATGTCCCCTGCATGGGCAGATGAATTTTTAACAACTGGAGCACTAGGGAAGACCCTGGGCCTTTCCTTTTATTAGGACCTATTTACTCTCTTTAGAAGGTGCTGGGGGTTAAAATACTCTTTTTCCTGATACATTAAACTGGGAGCATCCTACAGATGCTTTTTCCCACTAGTAATATATCACGATTACACTTTTAGGAATACAGATATGCTCAACATCAGTTCTAATGGCTGTATAGTATTTCATTCTATAGACTCACCATGATTTATTAATCAAGCCCCTTTTATTGAATCCATCTGTTATTTTGAAATTTCCCATGATTATGACTAATGATGCAGTAGATATTTTTTTGTATGTCACAGAACCCCTAAGATCATGACCACTGAGGGCTATCCTGGTACAATCACAGGTAACAGGCAAGGATCTAGCTAATTATCCCAGCTCTGTTTATTGAATAAACATCCATCCTCTCCCTCACCCCGTTATTAAGTGTCATTTGGATCACATTCTAAATAGTTACATACGTATCTGGATCTGAGTATGGGATTTCTCAGGCTTCTCTGGTGGCTCAGTGGTAAAGAATCTGCCTGTAATGCAGGCGACAGTGGTTTGATCCCTGGGTTGGAAGGATCCCCTGGAGAAGGAAATGGCAACCCAATCTGGTACTCCTGCCTGGAAAATCCCATGGACAGAAGAACCTGGCAGGGTGTAGTTCATGGGGTTGCAAAAGAGTCATACACAACTTAGTGATTAAACAGCAACTGGGCTTTCTTATTTCAATCCATCTGTTTTGTGTGTGTGTGTATGTGTGAGAACTGAAATGTTTGTTTTAGAAGTCTGAATACTGGCAATATAGAGTTCAACATTCCACTGTATTTTCTAGAATGTTCTCATCTGTTCATTTTTTTTGGCTAACTTGGGAAACACTTTATCAAAGTGTCTTGCCCACATACCAGTTAAATTTCAGGTTTGGCTTGAAATTGTAGAAATAGATGAATTATTTGAGATTGTATTAGTTATGCATTGCTGCATGACACATTACCCCGAAGTTTAGCAGCTTGAAATAGCACTTATACATCTCACACCCTGTCTGAGGGTCAGGAAACTAGGAACAGCTTGGCTGGGGGATGCTAGCTCAGGATCTCTCATCAGGTTGCAGTGAAACTGTTGGCTGGGGCTGCAGTCTTATCTGACCAGATCCTCCGCCACTCATGTAACTGTTGGCAGGAGACTTCAGTTCCTTGACATGGAGGTTTTGTAACATGGTCTCCCCATAGTGAATGCTGAGAGAGACAGAAGAAAAGGGAGAGGAAGGGAGAGGACCCGAAGGTGAAGCAGAAAAATCTTTTATAACCTAATCTCAGAAGTGACAGATGATCACTTCTGGCGCATGCTATTATTGATCACACAGACCAAGCCTGGTATGTGTGAGAGAGGTCACCCAAAGTCACAGATACCAGGTGTCCGGGATCATTAAGAACCATCTTGAAGGCTAACTGATACAGAGGTGAACTGAACATGTTACTGTATTGCAGCTTTTCAATTGTGAATGCAGGGTGTCCCTATACCAACTTAAATCCTCGGTGTGCCCTCAGCAAGGATTTTTACTTTTTTTCACATAGATCCACACAATGTTTGTTAAATTTATTCGCAGTGTTTCATATGTGGTTCCTATTGTGAACTGGATGTCTTTCATATTGTATTTTCTAAGTGGCTGTTGCACTCATACAGGGACCCTATTGATTTTTATGGCCATTATTTTTCAGGGGAGCTTAACGGGTAACAAAGCAGAAATTCCTCTAGACTGTCACCGAGTCTTTGGATCACAAAACAGAGACCAGATAAGATCCTAAATGTGCGCTTGGGACTAGTTTTCCCAAGTGACTGTGCGCCTGGGAGGTGGGAGGAGAAGGTAAGGAAGGCCTTCCCGCAGTCTGTCTTTATGTGGTGCTGCTCAGGGCTGCCTGAAGTCAAGATGATGGGGTTCCCTGACCATGACTTGACCCTGCCTTTACTTTTTTATTTATTTTTTTTGACCCTGCCTTTAAAAGAGCCCTGTGGTCAGGGCCTGGGGGGATAGCCAGGGCAAGTGGCCAGTCCACCTAATGCCCTAGAGACTTAGCCCATCTGCCCATGACTTCCAGGTATGAATCTCCAATAGCATCTCCCCAGAGCCCTGTTCTGCAGCGTTTGCACAGCCTCTGGTCAATTCCCACATGAATGTTCCATCATCCATTCTCATTTCTAGTAGCTATGGTGTTTATCCAGCACTTGCTGCACACCCAGCACTGGGGATCAGCAAAGCACCTGTCCTTGTAATGCTTGTTACAAGTGGGAGAGAGAGACCACACCAAACCAATTGTAAAATAGTCTCTTACAGAGTAAGTGATACGAGAATAAATAGAGCAGAATAAGGGAGGCTTCCTCAAAGTTTCTACCTGCAATGCAGGAGATGCAGTACACTGGTTCGTTCTCTGGGTTGGGAAGATCTCCTGGAGGAGGAAATGGCAACCCACTCCAGTATTGTTAACTGGGAAATCTCATGGACAGAGGAGCCTGGTAGGCTACAGTCCATGGGGTCACAAACAGTCGGACATGACTGAGCATACACACAACCAAGGAGGGATGTGGAATATAGAGGAGCTAAAAGTTTGAGTAAAGACTTGAGTGGGGTGAAGGAGCTAGCTGGGCCCTGGGCAGAGGGAACAGCCAGTATAAGGGAAGGAGTGTGTATCTGTGGAAAGGTAGAATGGGAGTGGTGGTTAACAGGGACTTTGGGGGGGGCAGGTAGCTGGGAGGAGGCAGATTCTGTAAGCCTTGGACTTTGAGTGACACAGGAGCCACTGCAGGCTTTCAAGTAGAGGAGTGACGTAATCTACACTTTAAAACGATTTTAGCTGTAAGCAGATACCTGATAGGAAACTCTGGGATAAGGAAATGCCCTCTCTTGCGCCCTTGGTCCCCACTGGCCATGCTGCTACAGTCCTCACCACCTCCCTCCTAGACTTTGGCCAGAGTCCACTGACTTCTCCCAACCTCCTGCTCTTCTGTCTCAGAGAAATGTCTCCAAGCCCTTATGCAACTTAGGAACCTCTGGTGACAGGAAGGATTATCCCTGCCAAGGTTCTAGCCTTCCTGCTAGGAAGGTCTGGCTTTGTCTGCGTGTCCCTCTTTGGGGGTGGGTGCCAGTGTGGACAAGACTATGCATGTCCTGTCCCGTGTCCAGAGGCCAGTTTTCTTGGGTCACATTTTAGCCCTTCTGAAATATATTTATTTCACTCATAAGAATTATCTATCTTACCCACTGTATAAAGCAATACAGAACGGCCTAAAGTGGGCTTCCTCCCCCTTCCAACAAGAAAGCAAGAAACCATGTGTGTCTTCTTTCATATTCTTCCTTCGTTTATACGAAAACAATCAAACATAGAATTTTTAAAATGGATTGCACCATGCACAATCCTCTGAGTGTCACCTTTCCATTTTTCTGCCCTGGACATATTCCTCGGCCAAAGCAGACATATAGACTCCATTCTTTGTGACAAGTGTCAGTGTTCCTCATTAGGCCACTCCCCACCCCAGTGGGGGACATTCGGGTGGTTTCCAGTTACTTGCGTAAGAACATTGCCTGCGTGCACCCTGCCCCCAGAGAGAACTGCGTTAGCATGCAAAGTTAAACACAACACATCAGCCGATGAAAAATGAAAACAAATTAAAACCAGGTGGAAGGCGGTAAAGGGTCATGTGTAAATACCCCTGGGACTCCTCACCTTATTCGTTTCCAGTTCCTGGGCGCTGCCTCGGCCGCAACTGCGACAAGCTCCTTTGGTCTGCGCTGCCTCCGCCTTGGCGTCCGGGCCCTGGAACTCCGTCGTGGACTGTCGCACCGCGCCAGCGGCGGGAAGGGGTCCGCCTATGCGCAGATCCTGGGGCGTCCCGGCGCGCTTGGCCGGCGTTAGCTCCTTGTTCTGTAGGGCTCCCCCACGGGCAGGCGCGCCCACTCCCATTGGCCGTCAGGGGGCGCTCCAGGCCGAGTCTAGCGGCCTCCGCCCGGGGACCGCGACCGGCGGGCGGAAGCCAGGCCAGAGGTGGAGCGCGGAGACGGGCCAGGCAACTCCCACCAGCGCCGGCCCTAGCACGTCTTTCCGGAAACCCGATCCAGCCCGCGCCCAGGCTGCGCTCCACGGTCAGTCTCCTGCCCTACTGACCTGGGATTGCCAGGGAACTCTCTGCCCGCTGGGGCACAGAATGGGGCGCTAGCGTCGTCCTTCCCATTTGGCTACCACCCACCCTCTCTCAAACGTATCACCACCACGAGGATGACACTATCACCGCCCTGGCCAGAGGACAAGACCTCATGCCGACGGCCACCGGCCTGTCCCAGCAGCCCTGTATTGTGCCCTCTCTCTGCCCTCCCTGAGTGGGGAAGAGAGAGAAGAGGGTGGGTGGCATCCAGAACCACAGCGCTGCATGGCAGGAGCCTCTGTGTGGGGCCTCCATGGTCTGGGTCAACCTGGGACAGGCCAGCCCGACCTGGGGGAGGGGCAGCCTGGCCCTCCATGCTTCTTGTGACCCCCTGGGCATAAAGATCACCCACTCACACCCGGGTTCCATCACTCTGGGGTGCTTGATCCACCTTTAGTCCTCTTGGGGAGGGAAGAGGATGTGAACGTTACCGTCCCTCCCAGGCCATAGTGCCTAACTCTGTTTTCTCCTGCTCAGGCTACAGACCATCAAAATATTCATAGTATCTAGTGGATGTCAAATTTGAAAATTATATGAAGTCCCCGGGTGGCAGCCTGTGGAGTGGGTAGCCAGAGGCAAGTCTCTTACCTTCTCTAACCGTTTCCTTGTCTGAATACAGGGGCAGCTGGGAGTAGCTCTGAGTGCCTATTAGGGTGAACTTTGGATCTCAGCATGAGCAACACTACCCATCCTCATGGCCAAAGATAGGTAAGTGCCCTCCAAGCAGAAAGCAACATCCCCCTCTGTCCAGGACGCTTCACATTCAGGGCATGAAGAGGACAGAGAAAACACACTTGTATTGTTTGTGATCATGTCCAGATACTTGCAACAACAACAACAACAACAACAACAACAAAAGGATCAGCAGTGACCACAATTGATCCCAGACTGAGCCAGCCCATTACAGGGGAAAAGGAGAGGATAGCTGCTTCCTTCATGTCCCTGAATCCTGTGATCAAGCCCCTTAGGTGTCCCCATGTTGCTTTCTTCCTTAACTGCAAGCCAGAAAGAAGGGCAGATCTCTTTTCCTCCAAGGCAGTGTTAGAAGCATTATCTCAGTAGGCCAACGTCCTGGAAAAGAGGTAGGCTGGCAATGATGGAGCAACTAAAGCGAAAGACTGAGCAGCCTAGAAGCTCCTGGCTGGCTCCTCTGGCCTGTTTGATATTGACTCAAAAGACATGGAATTCATTGGCAAACCTGCCTCCTCCTCCTCCTCTTACCTTTGGAGGAAAGATCGGTTCCTGGTTGGCTGGGGCAGTGTTATTGATACAGCTGGTGTCATCGTTACCTTCCACTAACAGATCACTCGACACCTGCTGGGCCAGGCAGGGCCAGGCCTGGGCATTGCCCACAGAACTAGAGGCTTCGATTCTTCCATCATCTGAGAGCCCAGGGGAGGCCACGACCCAGCCTCCTGGGGACCCAACAGAAGGACTAGACTGCTCCAGGTGCTGGATCTCCATTGCAGGTCTTGGCTGCCTCTTTCCTTCCAGCTGCCTGATCCCTCTTGTTGTCCCGAGCAGAGGAGATGAGTTCGTCATTGTCTGGGAGCTGTGGCAGAGTGACAATGCTGTCCGGAGAAGGGGCTCTGGGAGTGGCTGTGGCGTGAGGAGCCCGGGGTGAGGACTCGCCTGGGGTGTCCTCGTGGCGTGCGCATCCCGGGTGGCGCCATGCTTCAGCAGATTCTGCATGACATGTACATCGACCCTGAGCTCCTCGCTGAGCTCAGCGATGTGCAGAAGCACATCCTCTTCTACAAAATGCGTGAGGAGCAACTGAGACGCTGGAGGGAGCGTGAGGCTTGGGAGGCCCTGGCCCAGGTCGAGGGCCTCAGGCCCCCCAAGGTCAAGCGAGGTAGGTGTCTGGGAGTAACCAAAGGCCTGGGTCCTGGCCTCCTGGGAGATGGAAAAGTTGGTAATATGAGGCTGTGTTCTTTAAAATATGTACTGATGTGATGAGGGTCAGGGGCTTGAAACCCTTGTTCTGTGAGCATCCTATCCCATTAGCCTGGGTGTCTCTCTTTTATGCAGGGCTCCAAGGCTGCACAGGGGACTGCCGGGGGACTCTGATGGCATGGAGAGAGGGCAGGGTGCAACAAAGACACGCCACCCCTCCCTCCCTGGCGAGTGCAGCTCTGTGGTCCCAGCTCGGTGCCCTGTGCCCCTCCTCTCCCTGTCCTTGTGTGAGAGGATGCTTTGGGTTGTGCTGGAGAAACCCTGGGCCTCTGGACCTGCATTAAGAGTGACCGGCCCCAAAGGTAGTAGCAACTGCAGATGAGAAGCAAGCGTTCAATCCACATTTCAGGTGGTTACCATGCAGTGATGTGCCAGTCAAGGCTGTGGACTGGGGCACCTGTGAGCGAGGGCACATCTGGAGCAGGCGGGCTGCTGAGTTGTGCAGGACTCGAGACCCTGCTGGGGAGGGCACTGTATGTGGATGCTGCACTTTGCCATTCACAAAACCCATTCATCTTCTTTCTCATTGGCTGCCCACAACAGCCCTCCTCTTAGCCTCTATACTGTTGGCCAGAGTGAGGTGTAGCCTTGATCAGTTTGTAAGTTTTCAGTCTGGGACAAGGTTCTGCTTCTTAATAGACATACAGGCCCCTCGGTGACCTGGCTCCCTCTCTTCACTCCTGGCTCACCATTAGCCCCTGCTATGTGCTGCAGGCCACACCTGCACCCATCTGGCCATCTTGCTCTAGCCTCTCTCTTTATACGCATGATTCTTCTCATGGGGAATAATGTTATCCTGCCTTTATCCTCCTTTAGTTCTGGCCCCTGCCTTTTGCAGTCTCTCAGGATGCTCCTGGCACAGAGGTACTTGCTCCTTGGTGACTGCTTGGCCCATCCCTGCCCTAGCACTGGCCTCACTGTCAATGTCTTTGATCCTCTGCTTGCCTGGCTCTCCCAGGGGACTCAAAGCTCCGGGAGTGAGATCATTCTCCATTCCATCTTCCACCCTTGGGTCTAACACAGAGCTGTCACAGAGCGTGAAATCCCCATTTTGAGCAAGACAGAGTAGGACCCCAAGGAGGCAGAGCTATGACTTGGCTGCCTGTGGCTGTGCCAAGGCTGGGACTGCACTGGCAGCTTCATCACTGCTGGTGAAAAACACAGGCCACCTTCCTGCCCCACCTGCCCAGAGCCCTGGGGTCGCATGTCATTGATACCGTGACTCTTCTGGGAGGAAGACAGATGCCTAAAGCTTTAACTACAAAAATATTTTTACTATGATTTGTCACACGTTGACATCTACATTTTCGTGCATAAATTATACATTAAGCTCATTTGGGTTTCTGGTGCAGAAGACTCTTTTCCAGATAATTAATTTTCTGATTTATAAAGAATGGAGACGAGAAGGAGTGTGTGTATTCCAGGTCAGGATCCTGCTCAGATCTCAGCTCTTTTCTTCAGTCCCAGAGCTTTCTGGGAAGACCTCGGGGAAGCCCTGGGGGCAGGCTCAGCCCCAGAGGCTGAAGAGCTTCTTAGTATGGGTCTGGGTGCACATTGCCTGCTTCTCATCCTGGAATCTTGATAAAGGGTTGCAACAACCACCGCACCTTGTCTGAGATCTTTAATATTTACCGTGTGCTTGCCCTCACTGAATGCCCCCATAACCCTGTGACCCAGTCTCAGATGAGGAAACCACAGCCCAATCCTCCAAAGTCACCTAACTGCTAAGAATGCAGTCGGGATGAATATCCTGTGACTTTGACCTTGGTCCAGTGACTGATGTTTTTCTATTCATTCACTTCTGAACTCAGTGCTTCTATTCAATGGATGATCTGTGCGTGTATTCATTTGTTCATTCATTCATACCTTTAGCCAGCATCACTAAGCTCTGATCTTGGTGAACCGGACAGAGCTTCAGCTCTTGAATCCATGGGTAAACAGATCAGATCCAAGAGAGCATGCCAACAGGAGTGTCAGGAGTGAGACTTGGGAAAGAAGCAGTCATGGGGTGGCTCAGGGCAGATGTGCAGGCACAGGCTCTATCAGCTGGATCTTTTCTCTTCCTTTCTTTCACAGACACTTCCTTCCCAGCTTGTGCCTCCCTCCCTCCAATCTGTCCTAAAGGAAGCACCTGCTGAGTCCTATTGTGTGTGCCAGCCTCTTGGGATCCCTGAGCACAACTTAGCTCCTGTCAGCCTGGAATGACCTTGCACCTCCTCCTGCCCATTGATCTCCCAAGTCCCATTTGTCCCTGGAGAACTCCATCCCACCCTCTCTCTTCGGAGGACACTTCTCAGCTCCTAGCAGGCCTGATCTTGCTGTCCCTAGGACTCAGGCAGGGCAAGGTGCCTCCTGACGCTGAGAACGTCTCTGCTTTCCGCTTGTACCTGCAGAGGGTAGGGATAAACATTTGTGATATGGATTATTCTGGTTACAGAAACTCGGTGGTTGTTCTGGTCCTGGGAGGGTCCACAGAAGTGAGCTGGGCTGAAAGAGGATGGTCATGGCTGGGTGCATATCACTCCCCTGATCATGCAGGTGTGTCTTTTTGGTTTTATTTGGTACTTTGCTGAGATGCTTCTGGTGTTCTGCCCTGTCGTAGAAGAGACCCTCAGCCTCCGTTGTTTTCACATTTCCTATCGTATTTGCTAGTTTGTCACGTTTCTGGCAAAATTTGATGTCTGATGGAAATTTGTGTTGTTTGTTGAGACTCCGGGAAGGTGTGTTAGCACATTACATTCTGCTAGATTTAAGCCACCGCCATCAAGCATGATGGTGACTCTGCAGCTCCTCACATGCGATGTGGGTTCTTGCAGCCTTCACAACCTCCTGGCCCTTTCTGGGGTTTCTTGGGGCTGGAGCTGTGTGTCACCTGGGACACAGGACTCAGGACACATGTTTCTACAGCTGCAGTGACCCAGGCAGGCTCTCCACTTGGTCTTGCTGGTTCTGGCCACGATTGGCAGTCTCAGTGTTAATGACCATCTTCTTAACTGTCTGGACATCCTCTTCCTGGGGTCCAGACCTCTTCCCCCACTCTCCTTCCTGCTCTCTCCTTTAACGTGGCTGACATTGGCCACACTGCAAGCCAAACCTGCAGCTTCACGGAGGTGCCTTATGCTCACCCACCCAGCCAGCCTTGTGCCTGCCCCTCGGTCCAGCCTATGGAAGACTATAAATCTGGCTGTCCAGCCCCCACAGCTTCCATTCCCCAAGGGTCTAGAGGCAGCTCCCACCTGCTAGGCCCACCTCTTTCTGCCCTCCCATCCTTTGCCACTCCCACAAGCAGCCCTGACCTGGGGCTGGAAGGAGGCACCCGATCCAGCATCCCATCTCAGCTCTCAGCCATTCCCACTGCGCGTCTGCCCTGGACTTGGTGGCCAGGTAGGCCTGGTCCATGCTCTAATGAAAGCTGTGGGATACGGTCTTTCTCCCTGGGCATCCACCTTGTCTCTGTTTCCTGGGAACCTTCCAGTAACCATGGCAACCACCCCTGCTGGGCCTGGACCCTCCTAGCCTCAGAGCGTTCCCTTTCTGGGTGTGGGAACCTGTACTAGCTTGCAGACAATCCCAATGCATCCATCTTCTCAGTTGTCCCCCTGCCTCAGGCTCATGCCCTATGACCTTTCTCTGCAGAGCAGGCACAGTGCCCTTTTAACACATTAGACTCAGGGATCTCGCTGCTCCAGTGGCTTCCATTGCACTCAAAGGAACACAAATGCTCTTTGAGGGCCTCTGCCCATTCTCCAACCCAGTTTCCACCCTTTTTGTGTCTCTCTGCATGGAATACTCTTTTCCCAAATCCTCATGAGCCTGCGTTCTCCCCTTCGTTCATTTCTCAGTTAAATGTTGAGCTCTTCACTGATTCCCTGCTCTCAAGGAACCCCACCCTTGTCTTATAACATCCAGCCTGACTTCCCTCAAAGCACTTACCTCATCTGAAAGTATCATTTTTTGTGTATGTGGTAAAATATACACAACATAAAAGTTACTATTTTAACCATTTTAAAGTGTGCAATTCCGTGACATTCAGTACATTTAGAATGTTGTGCAACCACCATTCATGTCATATACATCACCCCAGAAGGAAAGCCCATATCCATTACTTGGTCATATCCCATCCTTGCCCCCCACAGCCCCTGGCAAGCACTGATCTGCTTTCTGTCTCTGTGGATTTGCCTTTGTTGTTATCGTCTTCTTTTCTCTCATGTCTGTGTGCTTGTTTACGGTCTGTCTCTTCCATCAGCCTGCACGTGCCGTGTCAGCATGGCTGTGACTGCGTCATGTCCGTTCTGGCAAGTGGAACAAACCTGAGGATTATGGTTGGGGCCGGCTGTGGGCAGGGAGCTGCTTGAGACCCTGGTGTGCGTGCTGTGTCAAAGGGCTTGGTTGAGGAGACAGGTATTAAAGGATTTCTCTTTTGAGTAGAAGGCTGTGAGCTGTGGCATTCCAGGGTGACTCTGTGATAAAGAATCTGCCTGCCATGCAGGAGACATGGGCTTGATCCCAGGGTTGGGAAGATCCCCAGGGATCAAACCCACACACCTTGCATTGGAAGGTGGAGTCTTAACCACTGGATGCTGGGTAAGTCCTTCCTTCTCATTTCTTTTTTTAGGATTTTGACTTAGATTTTAGGTTGACTGACTCTGCTTTTTTCCTTTGCATCTGCCTAGTGTTCATTTCCTTGTATATTTTCTTCCCCTCTCCTTTTGATACTATCATTTTCTTAAAGGGAGTCGATTGAAGTGTATATTAAATAGTGTATATTCGTTTAAAGCTTTAAAAATATGTACTTGAATCCATTTTATCTTTATCAGGAATGAAATGTTATAGATTGAAGATGAGAAACAAGGATATTTTAATATCCCTCTCCATGGTTTTGTTGGCATAATCAAGAATTTTAGATTGATTTTGTTTAGTTATCTTTCAAGCCTTATTTTTTATGCCAGTAGTGGTTTTGTAATCAAGTTGTAATAACAATAATTACTTAGACACTAACTCCACTTTGTACTGCTGATTCCCCACAATTTTTCCTCTGAGGGGAAGGTGATACATATTTTATCCCCTCCCTGCCCCCTTGTACAAATGATTTGGCCACCCCGGCAGCACACCCCTCACTGTTTGGATTCTCAGCGCGTCACACAGAAGTTATTAAACATCAAGGGAAATCCGTCTTTGAAGCTGTCTCCTGCCCCATCCCTGTTCTTGCTGTCATATTGTGGTGGGCATGCTGACTTTCTTCAACTCCCTTTTTAAATTTCTCTATTAGTGCCAGCAGTTTTCCTATAGCTCCACTTAGAGGACAGTGAGTATGTAGGAATATTGGGGAATCAAGGGCATGGAAGCCCTGGATTTGGGGGGCTGTAATTCTTTGGGGTGTCTGCTTCCCTTCATCTGAGATGAGCAGCTGTGAGGCTGAAGAGTGCAGAGATCTCACACTGGCCCTGGCCGGGGGCCTGTGCAGCCCGCTGGCCCACTCCCTGTCCTCCTGGCCTTCCCTGAGCCCAGTGCCAGGGTTCTGACCGAGGCAGCTCTGCCAGGGTCCTCGGCTCCGTCTCCAGCATTTGTAGAAGCTACAAGACCACAGGCTCACCAGGTGGGCAGTGGGAGGAGCCAGGCAGAAGCTGCTGTGAGAGGATGTGGGGGCACCCGCCTTAATCGCATCTGGTGCCCAGCAGGTGTGGGTGTCCCCAGGGGTGAGCGTGCAGTCTTGTTGAATGTGGACAGAGATCAGCTTTAGACGGAACCCTTAACTGTCAGCTCTGAGCGTCCTGGATCTGGCAGACAACTGAAGGTATGCCCTTGTCCCACTGAAGGTTTTGGAGAAGGAGGTCTGAGGGGTTCCTGGAATGGAGGCTTAGGTTCTCGAGGCTAAGGAGGAAGGGCCAGTGTTGCAGGAAGAATGAGGCCTCAGAGCAGCTGCTTTCTCTGGAATGAAGGAGAACTCACCCAGATGGAATGTCTCACCTGTCCTGGGCCCCTGAAGTGCCTGTTTATCTCACTGCCTTAGGGACCTGAGATTGGGTCCTTTGTGTTTCATGAAATCTAAGAGTTACAGCCCCCAAATCCAGGGCTTCCAAGCCCCTTATTCCCCAGTGTTCCTACAAACTCATTGCCCTCTAAGTGGATCTACTGAAAAACTGTTGAATCTAACAGAGAAATATAAAAAGGGAGTTGAAGAAAATCAGCATGCCCACCTTAGATTCATGAAATCTAAGATGCCAGAGCTTGAAAGACACACTATTTTTATATACTACTAAGAAAGCTGTCAGAGAAGGCAATGGCACCCCACTCCAGTCCTCTTGCCTGGAAAATCCCATGGACGGAGGAGCCTGGTAGGCTGCAGTCCATGGGGTCGCGAAGAGTCGGACACGACTGAGCGACTTCACTTTCACTTTTCACTTTCATGCATTGGAGAAGGAAATGGCAACCCACTCCAGTGTTCTTGCCTGGAGAATCCCAGGGATGGGGTCGCACAGAGTCGGACACGACTGAAGTGACTTAGCAGTAGCAGTAACAAGAAAGCTGTAAATGAAACCATGATACACCACTGTTTATAAGACACATCCTGATTTCAGAAACTTTAAGATGTATGTTGTCAAATTAACAAAATAGGTTATCATCTCCGTTTGAGCTGAGGTGGAGTTAGAATCTGGGTCCAGGCTCGTTGGGGCTCCAGTTCCCCACACCTCAGTGCACAGCATCTTCCTCCTTCTCGCAGATACTCTTATGGTGAAATGACATATTCCAGGTGACTAAAGACCAGTGCAGAAAAAGCAAAAAAAAATTCTAGAAGTAATCAAGGAAAATATGAGAGCATATTGGGAGGGTGAAGGCTTTCTTAAAACAAGACACAACAAGAAAAATAAGGAAAATAAAGATAAATATGACTACATTTTAAAAATCTTTATAAAAGATACCAAACTGAGTTTAAAAAGAAAACAAAACAGGAGAGATAAATGAGAGGAAAATATTTGTAACAGGCAAAGGACTTGTATCCAGAGATGAAAGAAACTTCCCCAATCAGCAAAAGAAAAATAGGAGAAAAATGGAGGAAAGATATGAACAAGTCACTCACAAGAGTGAAATTTCAAATCCACAGTGACCATGTGGAAAGGTTTTCAGCCTCACTAATAAAGTATGTCATTGCCAATTAAAGCAATAATACTGGCAAAAGTTAAAGAAGTTTGATAGTAGTGATGTTGATGGGGCTCCTCCTACAAGGCTAAGGAGGGACATATAAAGAGGGAGAGAGTTTCTGCAAGTTCCTGAAAAACTTGGTCCACTGGGGATGGGATTCTCCTGCCCGCCTACCCCTCACCATTTTCCTGGATGCTGCCAAGAGCCCATGGGCTGTATATTTTTTTCTCTAGTTTAAAAAAAATTTTTTTGAGTGTAGATGATTTACACTGCTGTGTTAATTTCAGGAGTACAGCAAAGTGAACCAGTTACGCATACACATATATCCACTTTTTTTTAAGATTCTTTTCCCATACAGGGCATTACACAGTGTTGAGTAGAGTTCCCTGTGCTATACAATAGATCCTTAATAGTTATCTAGTTTATATATAGTAATGTGTATATATCAATTCCAGTCTCCCAGTTTGCCCCACCCCCTCTTTCCTCCCTGGTAACTGTAAGTTGGTTTCCTGGAGCCCATGGACTGATTAAGCAGATGGAGTTTTGCTCAACTCTGGCTGGAGGGAAACTCTTCTCCTGCCTGTTGCAGGACCTCAGCTGGGCATGCCAGGCTGAGCTGCTGGGGTTGTATTTTCTCCCCTTGCTTGAGGGGTGTTCATGCCTGCCACCTCCCTTCTTCCCTGACCACCTCACTGCTTCCTCTTCCACCTGGAAGTCAGCAGAGGCAGTTTCTGAAAAAGGCCACCACCTGGTTATCTCGTGATTCCCTGTAACCTGACGCCAGGTCTCAGCTCTCCTTAGCGGAGTCATGCTGAAGTAGCAGGTTGCAGGCAGCTGCCGGCCCCTCTGTTATCTCTCGGAGTGGCTAGTAGCATCACTGCTTTCCAGGTTTTCTCACATTAAAAATTAGCAAAGCTTCCTAGGATTCTCTCATTTGAAACCAGATTTTGCATTTAGCTTTGGGATTTAAATTCTTCAGGTGCATTTCCATACCTGTTTCCCGCCTGTCCTTTCAAAATGACATGATTTGGGGCCTCAAGGAGCATTTATTTTTATCTTACCATCTCATGGATATGCTTATTATCTGGCCACCATGGTTGGGTTCCCTATACATTCTATCAATGGTTTCAAAACGTTTAAAACTTGTTATTTCTTTTATAATGGCCGAGAATGTAGTCTATCCAGGTGAGTGTTCTGTGTGTACTTGAAAGAAAGTGTTCCATTATAGTGTGGACTGTTCTATAGATGTCGGTTAGGTTAAGTTTGTCCATATCTTTTTTAGACTTCTATACCTTAGCTAATTTTTTAAATTACTGTATCAATAATTGCCAGGAGAGTTTTTCTTGTTGTTGTTGTCCAGAACAGCTTTATTGAGACATAATTCATAAACCATACAAGTCACCTGTTTAAAGTGTATACAAGTCGCCCATTTAATGTGTACAACTAAATGGTTTTTAGTATATTCACAGAGATGTGCAACCATCACCACAATCAATTTTAGAATATTTTCATCCCTCAAGAAAACTCGTAGACTTTAACTAGTACCCTTCAGGCTCTTCTCTCCCTGCTCCAGCCTTTAGTAATCACTATACTTTTATTATAATATTCTTTTATTTAGTTATTTATTTATTTTTTACCACTGATATTCTTTAGGGGCTTCCTAGGTGGTGCTAATGGTAAAGAACTTGGCTGCCAATGCAGGAGACATAAGAGACACAGGTCCAATCCCTGGATCAGGAAGATCCCCTGGAGGAGGGCATGGCAACCCACTCCAGTATTCTTGCCTGGAGAATCTCATGGACAGAGGAGCCTGGTGGGCTACAGTCTATAGGGTTGCAAAGAGTCGGACACAACTGAAGCGACTTAGCATGCGGTCTTCTTTAGGTCTCTGGATTTCTCTATTCTGGACTTTCATATGGGTGGAATAATATAATATGTGGACTTTTGTGACTGGCTTATTGCACTTAGCTTAATGTTTTCAAGGTCCATCCACAAAGTAGCATATATCCGTATGTCATTCTTTTTATGGCTGAATAAGATTCCATTATATGCATGTATCACATTTTGTTTATCCATTCATCTCTTAAAGAATATTTGGGTTCTCACTTTTGACTATTATGAATAATGCTTCTGTAAACATTCATGTGCAAGTTTTTGTGTGGATGTGTTTTCATTTCTCTTGGGTGTGTATCTATGAGCGGGATTTCCAGATCTTTTGATAACTTTAGTTTAATAACTTGGGGAATTGGTAGATTGTTTTACAAAACAGTTACACCATTTTAATTTTCCACAAGCAGTGGATAAGAGTTCCAATTTCTCCACACCCTCACCAGTACTCATTATTATTTATGTTTTTGGTTAAATCCATCTTGGGAGGTGTGAAGTGTTATGTCATTGTGGTTTTGATTTGTATTTTCCTGATGAGTAAAGATGTTGAGCATCTTTTCTCGTGCCTGCTGGACATCTGTATATCTTCTTTGGAGAAATGTCTAGATCCTTTGTCCATTTTTTGACTGAATTGTCTTATTATTATTGAGTTGTAAGAATTTTTATGTACTCTAGACGCAAGCTCTTTATCAGATATATGATCTGCAAATATTTACTCCCACTCTTTGAGCTGCCCTTCACTTTTTTTTTTTGCTTTCTTTTTTTCTCCTCATTTATTTTTATCAGTTGGAGGCTAATTACTTTACAATGTTGTAGTGGTTTTTGTCATACATTGACATGAATCAGCCATGGATTTACATGTATTCCCCATCCCTATCCCCCCTCCCACCTCCCTCTCTACCCAATCCCTCTGGGTCTTCCTATTGCACCAGGCCTGAGCACTTGTCTCATGCATCCAACCTGGGCTGGTGATCTGTTTCACCATAGATAATATACATGTTTCGATGCTGTTCTCTCGAAACATCCCACCCTTGCCTTCTCCCACAGAGTCCAAAAGTCTGTTCTGTACATCTGTGTCACTTTTTATGTTTTGCATATAGGGTTATCATTACCATCTTTCTAAATTCCATATATATGTGTTAGTATACTGTAATGATCTTTATCTTTCTGGCTTACTTCACTCTGTATAATGGGCTCCAGTTTCATCCATCTCATTAGAACTGATTCAAATGAATTCTTTTTAATGGCTGAGTAATATTCCATGGTGTATATGTACCACAGCTTCCTTATCCATTCGTCTGCTGATTGCCCTTCACTTTCTTGATGGCATCCTTTGAAACAAAAGTTTTAAGTATCAAATTTTGATGAAGTCCAAATAATTATAAATATATTTTGTTGTTTATGCTTTTGGTGTCATATCTGAGAAACCATTGTCTAATTTAAGATTATGAAGATTTATGCCTATATCTATATTTTCAAATCTATTAATACAGAATAGTACCTGATACTCTCTTTTATTTATGGATTTAGTTTTGGCTGTGCTGGGTCTTTGTTGCCGCCCGCCAGCTTTCTCCAGTTGCAGAGTGGGGGCTCCTCTTTGTTGTGGTTGGCGGGCTCTCGATGTGGTGGTTTCTCTTATTGCAGAGCACAGGCTCCAGGGGGTGCAGGCTTCAGCCACTGTGCTTCAGGGACTTCATTGCTCCGTGGCACGCAGAACCTTCTGGGTCAGGGATCAAACCCGTGTCCCCTGTGTTGGCAGGCGAGTTCTCATTCACTGAACCACCAGGGAAGTCCTTGATGCTCTCTTTTAATCAGCTCTTGTTTAACACTCTCTTTTTTATTGATAATGCCATATATATATAAACATATATATGTATAACATATATTATATATGTTTTAACTTAAGCATGCTGGGTGGTTTCCTATCATTACATTTTTTCAAAGAACAAATGTTTGATTGTATTTATAATATATATGCTGTATATTCTCTAATATTAGTTTTTTCTTTGGTAATTCTTTTTTATTTTTATTTTTTTTTATTAATGCCTTAGATTGAGAAGTTAGTTTATTCATGTTTCATCTTTTTTTTTTTAAAGAAAGCCTTAAAAATTTCTCACTGTAAAATATTTAAACATATAGACAAAAATAGTAAGTAGTGTTCAGTTCAGTTCAGTCGCTCAGTCATGTCCGACTCTTTGCGACTCCATGAATCGCAGCACTCCAGGCCTCCCTGTCCATCACCAACTCCCAGAGTTTACTCAAACTCATGCCCATCGAGTCGGTGATGCCATCCAGCCATCTCCTCCTCTGTCGTCCCCTTCTCCTCCTGCCCCCAATCCCTCCCAGCATCAGGGTCTTTTCCAAAGAGTCAACTCTTTGCATCAGGTGACCAAAGTATTGGAGTTTCAGCTTCAGCATCAGTCCTTCCAGTGAACACCCAGGACTGATCTCCTTTAGGATGGACTGGTTGGATGTGCTTGCAGTCCAAGGGACTCTCAAAAAAAAAAAAAAAAGTAGTGTAATATGTACTTATGGACCCATAATACTGAGGGTTAACATGGTGCCTTCTTTGTTTAAAAAGAAATTCTTTATTTGGCTGTGCTGGGTCTTAGCTGCGGCATGTGACATGAATCTAGTTCCCTGAACAGTGGTCAGATCTGACCTTCTACACTGGGAGTGCAGAGTCTTAGCTACAGGACCACTAGGGAAGTCCTACCTTCTTCATTTTTACTAAAGTATACTTCACACTTTAATATCTTTCTAAAATTTCACTCATCACTCTTCCCATATGCAAGCCTATTATAAATACAAAATGTATCATCCTTATATCTTTTCTGTACTTTAATATATATTTTGTAAGCAGTATGTTGCTTAATCATTATATGAATGACATTATACTATATGCAGTCTGAATTTAATTTATTGTTCTGCATTTTTTAAAGAGATATGTCTGTGTTATTCAAACCTGTTTATTTTTCATACTATGGAGTACTGCATTATAAAAACATACCAAAATGTATTTATCTGTTTTCCTTTACTGGTCATTTATGTTGTTTCTGATTTTTAATATTTTGGACAATGTTTCCATGAACCTTCTTATTCAGGTTTTTCTGGGCACATGTGTACTTGGAAGTGCTTGGTAATAATGTGTAGCATGTTCAACATTACTAAATATCATCAAAGTGATTGTATCAGTACCTTCTACCATCAGCAATTTATGAGAATTATCATTGTTCCATATCCTTTCCAACAAGCAGACTTTTTCATCAGGCATTTTTATTCTTTCCAGTCTTGTAGGAGTGAAATGATTATATTTTTTCATCATCATACACTCACAGTAAAATTGATGATGGTTTCACTCCTTGATGAAACAGTAAACCTTATTATTTTATTGTGTGACAAACGGGAAGGCTGCATAAACCATTTCTGCTGCATACTGAAGTATGATGGCTATCCTGAGGAAAAGCAGGATGTGGTTTTTTGAGTTATGTGCTGAACTAGCCTCTTTTTTCATGGAATGCCATTTTATTTGAAAGAAGACTGACAAACTATGTCTTTTTTCAAACTTGGGTATTTGAAAATTAATAAAGTGACTCTGTCACTTCAAAGAAAACAACTGATAAAATTTAAGGCAGTGATAAACTTCCAGCTTTCAAGCAAAAATTAGAATTTTTTGAAAACTTATATCAGCCACAATGAGCTTATTAGATTTCCAATACGTAGAGGCTTTTCTTTGAGGTTTGAAGTGATATTAACAGACATGATCTTATGATATTGTAAAATAAAATGTGTCCACATTTGGAAGATCTGCTCGACTCAATGAACCAGTATTTTCCAAAGGAACAATGAGAAAGGTTGCTAAATCATGCATGAGTGAAAGATCTTTTCAAAGTGCAACATAAACCAATGGATTTTAGTTTTATTTTGCTTAAAAATTTTTATTTTTTAATTTTGAAGTAACCTTAGACTTATAAAAGAGTTTCAGTTGTTCAGAGAATTTCCCTTATACTCTGCATCTAGCTTTCACTAATGGTTACATCTTATGTCACCATGATACATTGACCAAAACTAGGAGATGAACATGACCTATGAATTTTAATAGGACAAAGTACAATAAATTCACTGATATTGTTTCAGATTTCACATCACAACAAACATTTAAGAAACTACCACCTTAGTTTTGGTGTGGTATAATAGAAGATTATCTATAATATCTGAAAAGGCATGGGTTTTTCTGTTTTCTTCTCTTTCCTATTATATGTCTGTGTGAAGTCAATTTTTTTTTTATATGCTTCAACTAAAATTATGTACTGCAACAGAGTCCAGCTGCTTTCTATTAAGCTGGACATTCAAAGGATTTGCAAAAATGGAAAATGAAGCCACTCTCCCAACTAAATATTTTTTATTTTAGAATATATAGCTATTTTTCATAAAAGTGTTGTATATGTTATTATGTAATGGATTTGCTATTATTTTATCTTTTTTTGATCATGCCCTGCAGCATATGGGATCTTACTTCCTGACCAGGAATTGAATCCCTGCTTCCTGCAGTGGAAGCACAGAGTTTTAACCACTGGACACTGAGGAAGTCCTGATATGTTATTATTTTAAATAAATATATATTATGATTTTCTCTTTTAATTTTGAATATGGCAAATGTTGATAGGTATAATCCACATAAACAAAAATTCTTTGAGATGCTCAATATTTTTAAAGAATATAAAGGGGTCTTGAGAGCAAATTACTTCACAATAGTTGCTTGACAGGATACATAGTATGTAATGAGTTGACTTTTCTACAATGCATCTTGACTAGTACTATCTATATACCATTCTTAGAGAACTGAGAAAAAAAAATCACCTTTCAAATTATGTTTTATAGGGATTATTTCTCTCACAGGACTCTAGTAAAGAAAGATTGTTCTAGACATTAATAAGTTAATACACGTAAAATATGTTGAACCGTGAATAGCATATAAGCCTTCAGTAGATGTTAACTGTTACTATTGCTTTTATTAATTGGTGCAATTATTTGACACTTGTGCATACCCAAGTATCTTCTCTGAGTTGGTGGCTGATTTTTAATTGTCTTTATGCTATTTTTTTGTGTGAGAAAATTTTAAGCTTTAATCTGTATTCAGATACATCAACATTGTCTCTTATAGTTTATTCTTTTTATATCTCATAGAAGAAATTCTTTCCTTCCCCAAAGTAATAATGATATGCTTTTATATTTTCCTCTAAAGGTTTCTAAGTATTCCCTTTCACAGACTCATGAAATCACCTTTGGCAAGGTCGTTGATGACCTCCATGTTGTTGAATCCAGTGGTCAATTCTGTCTTCATCCTGTTGACCCATCAGTAGCCTTTGCCACAGTTGACCTCTCTTTAATCCCCGAAATTCTTTCTCCCCTTGGTTTCTGTGATACTGGGCTCTTTTTGTTGTTCTTCTGCCTCACAGGCTTCTTTGTCCTCATCTCCTTGGGGTTCCTTCTCCTATCTACATGTTGGAATGTGCTGGACTTCTGTCCTTCCATCTCATCTAGTTCCTTCCTATACTCACTATTTATCTGCTCTCATCAGTCTTACGGCTTTAAATATCTATACAGTGATGCCTGTAAAAAATTATATTTTAGTTCTGGTCTCTCCTCTGAACTCTCTTTTATTCGATTGCCTATAGGATGTCTAATAGACATCTCAAACTTAACTTGACCCAAACACAAGTGTTGATTTATCCAAGCTATTTCTTTCATGTTATTCCTTTCAGTAACACCACCTTTCATTCCATTGGTTAAGTGGAAACATTGGAGGTTTCTTGTTCTCTTTCTTTCACAACTCATGTCCCAAATCTAAGCAAATATTGCTCTTTCCTCCAGAATATATCCTAAATCTTAACCACTTTATACTTCTATACCAGGATCATGTTGGTCCAAGAAATGATTATCTAGCCCCTGGACTATTACAGATGCTTACTGTCCTTCCAGGTTTCCTTGTCTCCCGTTTTCCACATAACGGGGAGAGTGAGCCTTTTGAACTATCAATGAGATAATGTCACTTTCCCCGCTCTCCACTTGTCATGACTTCCCATCCCACTTAGAACAAAATGCAGAGTCCTTACCAGGGCCAACAGTGTCCAATCGAGGGTCGCTGAGTGAACTGAAGCTGATGCTTCTCCAACTGCATTTGCGATTTCCCTTCTTGCTCCCTCTGCTGAAGCCATAGTAAGCCACTTATCTGTCCTTGAGTTTGCCAAGCACATCACCAGTACCTGACTTGAATCCTCCTCCGGCCCCTGTCTCACCTGGAGAACTTTGATTCCCCTCTACCCCGTAGGAATCACATTCCTGGTGACCATTTCCTTCAGGACCCACATGGGAGCTGAGGCTTCACCCTGCAGACTGGTTCACTTCTGTTTAGTATTGAGTCTATGGAGGTGTCTCTTGTATTCCTATACATTTGTTCTTGTTATTTTGCTTCTATATTGTTATGTGTTTGGACAAGAGAGATTTTTTTCTTAAACTTTTTAAAAAATTTTAACTTTTATTATTTTGGCTGTACTACGTGGTTTGTAGGATCTTAGTTCCTAGACCAGGGATTAAATCTGGGCCCTCAGCAGTGAAAGGGCAGAGTCCTAACTATTGGACAGTGAGGGAGTGTGTGGAGAAGAAAGCTTTATCTTCACTTGGACATCAAAAAGAAAAGGCTTTAAACCTATAATTTTTCTTTTGAGCTTACTGTTACTTGTACTCATATTTTTTTTGCTACAACTTTTCCCCTTGATGATGTGTAATTTTAGTTTTGATTTGCCCTAAGATCCATGAGTTCTCTAGGAGTATTTTCTTGATGGCTATTTCCCCTCATTGATTTCTAAATTTTGTGTCATTATTAGAGAATATGACCTATAACATTTTTCTCACAAATTGCAAGATCAGAAGAATAAAAGTATATTCTTAAACTTTAAGGAGTAAAGCTCTGTAGTTGTTAAGTAAAATTTATTGACTATATTATTCAAAAACTTTATATTATTAATTTTTAAAATCTATTTGGCTTGCCAGCTTCTGAAATAAATATTGTAGAACTCTCCACTGTGGGTATATATATATTTTCAAATTCTCTTTGAGTTGTTAGGAGTTTTGTTTTATGCAGTTGTCTGCTATGTTGTTTGTTGTATAAAGTTTTATGACTGTTACAGCTTCTTTGTGGGTTGCATCTTTTATTATCACATAATATTCTTTGCCTTGTCTGACATGTTTGTCCTTGAATTTGTTTTGTCTGACATTGGCACTTCTGCTTTCTTTCTGCTTGCCTTTGCACAGCCTATTGCTGACTATTTTTAACCTTTTTCCTTTTTACGTGTGTGTTATATTTAAATAGTACAGAACTGGATTTTACTTTTTTTTTTTTTTGCTTGGGAGATGCAAGGATTTATTATTCCTTGCAGCCAGTAAGGAGAATACTTGGCCTTTCCCAAAGCAGTGTCTGGATTTTACTTTTTATTTACATCTGACAGTCTCAGATTTTTAATAGAGAAATTAATTCTGTTCCCCTTTTTGTGTTAATGAGTATACTTAGGGTTTAGGGCTTCTGTGTTATTTTTCATTGTTCTCTGTATCAGTTTGGAATGTGGTTAGCTGTAAGTAACAGAATGCACCATTAATAGGTGCCTGATTAAATAAATCTTTCCTATTTGTATTACCACATTTCGTGTAGTAGTTAAAGAACTTTATTGCTTGGAGTTCCTCATTTTTCCTAAATGATAAGAAGTCTGGAGGTGTACTGCAGTGGATAGATTAGTTTAGCTTCTCAGTCAGATCGTCAAGGCCTCATCTCCTCTCACGTTTCTGCTTACTCATCTCTAGTATGTGGCTGTCTTCCTCATGGCTGAAAAAGTCCCCCAGCAGCTCCTGACATCACTTCTTCATTCCAGCCAAGAAGAAGGAGGGGAGGTAAATGAGGAAAGAGTGAACCCATTTCTCCTAAGAAGTGTTCACCTTTTGTTTAGAACAAGAAACCCTTTCACTGGGACTTCTGCCCACATCTTCTCTGTCAAAAGTGGGGATGACTGGTCACTCCTAGGTCGACTACTTGCCATTGAAAATAATATTATGTGATGGGTTTAGACCAATTTCATTTGTCCTTTGAGGCTGGAGTAGAAACTTGCCTTTCCTGAAACGAAGGGATCTTTTGTTACTCCCCAAACAAATTGGGGTTTTTAGCAAGGGAGGTGGCAATGGCACCCCACTCCAGTACTCTTGCCTGGAAAATTCCATGGATGGAGGAGCCTGGTAGGCTGCAGTCCAGGGGGTCGCGAAGAGTCAGACATGACTGAGCGACTTCACTTTCACTTTTCACTTTCATGCACTGGAGAAGGAAATGGCAACCCACTCCAGTGTTCTTGCCTGGAGAATCCCAGGGATGGGGTCGCACAGAGTTGGACACGACTGAACTGACTTAGCAGTATCTGTAGCAGCAAGGGAGGAAGGTGGCTGGAATGGATGGTGAGGAGGTTACTGATAGTGCCTGCTATGATAGCTACTCATTTTCTGTTGTTTTCTCTTTTCCTTCTAATTATTTTTACAGGATTGACAAACCTATTATCATGTACCTTTGCCAACTATTAATTTGGAAGTTCTGCAATTCTAGTAGTAGTTGCTTCCTTGCTTCTATGAGTCATAATTAAACTTACATTCCTCTAGCACTGTATTGCTTTTAACATACTAAAAAGATAACAATGCCTTTATATATCAGCCAGGGGAGTTAATGCTGCCGTCTGCAATAGATAAATTCCGAAATTTCAGTGAGTTACTATAATGGAGGTCTAGTTCTGATTACGTCACAGCTTGATGTGGATTGGGTAGTGTGGCATGGCTCGCCTTCCAACACTGACTCGTGGATCAGGCCGCTTTTCTCTCCACCATCTTGGAGTCGTCAACTTCCTGCTGTGTTGATGGGAAAGAGAGTGTGGAAAAAGGCACGGCCTTAGCCTGAAAGTGGCACAAGTCACTTCCCTGACGTTTCATAGACTAGAATTCAGTTATGTGGCCCCAGGGAATTGAAGGGAACCTGAGAAAAGTGGTCATCTGCTGGGCTTGGGGAGAGGAGGTGGGGGGCCGGACATAGTGTGGTCACTGTCACAAACTGTCATTCTAGTCATCCATGTGTTTGTTTTTCTTTGCATAGATACACTCACTGCCTCCTTAATGGGGGCGCCTGCAAGTCTCACCTGGTCACTGCATCAGCCCAGAGTCCACAGTCCACATGTGTACGGCATTAGGCTCGCTAAGGTCCTGATGTGGCTCAAAAGACATGTCATCCTCACACCCTTGAGACACGATACACAGTGGGGGGAACAGGGTCAGAATGTCCACTGTGGAAAAGGCGGGAGTATGAGCCCCACTTAGTCACTAGTCTATAGCATCGTGAAGTCCTCCAGGTCAGACTCTGAGGACCCCCTGCCCTGGCAGTGAAAGGATGACCTTGAATGGACACTGACTGTACCCTGGAGCCTCCTCCTTGTTCAATATTCCCCTTGGCTGCATCCGAAGTGAGTATAGAGAATCTCATCCTCCTTGGACCATGTAGATATAGCCTTTGAAACCTGCCTCTTGGTCCTCGAGGTTGGGTGCCCAAGAGTTGTTTAAGTCCTTGAGTCCAGATGCAGAGATTTAGTAGGCTTCTGATCTCTTTGCTTCCATGTGCCAGGAGCAACAGCTAAGATTCTTCTCTGGATGTATTTCAAAAATTGCCTGTTTTCCTTTGCCTCTTTACCCCATGCCTCTACTTTTCAACTGAAGGTCTTCTACATTTAGGCTCTTTGAAAAATACATGTGAAAGACTGTACCCTTCGTGTCTTGTTTTAGCCTGGCTTCTCTCAGGAGCAGAGACAGGGTGGGAGACAATTACACAAGGGTTTTATTCAGGAAACACCTGTGAGAGAAAAAGGGCTGGGAGCTGGAGGAGGCTGGGAGAGCCATTGCGCTGTAGTCAGTGCAGGCATGACCTTGAGTGAAGGAGAGAGAAGCGAAGGTTGGGTGGAGGTGTTCCAGGCTGTCCAGGGAAGGTTTGTTATGGTCTCTGAGGAGTTGCCCTTCATAGGAGTCTCATGTCTCCCAGGAACCAGCCTGCCATGCTCACTCGAAGGCTGAGAGCATGACCTTGGGCTCAACTCTTTCTGTTTTTTAAACACTTAAATTTTAAAAATTAATTTAATTAAATTAATTAACTTAAAATTAATTAACTTAAAAAATGAACACTTACATTAAAAAATTAAATTAATTAAAAATTTTTGGCTGCACCACCCAGCATGTGGGATATTAGTTCCCCAACTCGGGACTGAACCTGTGCCCCCTGCAGTGGAGCCCAACCACTGGATTGCCAGGGAAGTCCTGCTGAATTCTTTTTTGAACTCAGTTCTTTCCCTTAACATCTTGTCAAACACAGCGCCTAGCAGCTAATGCATACTCCCAGTGCTGTGTTTTCCAACTTCCTGTCTTAGAGGGACATGTTCAGAAGTATGAGGGTCTCCATTTTAAGTTATAGTGTCTGACAGCTTTACCAGATACTTTGCTCCTGCATCACATGAATCTGCAGCCAGCCAGCCTGCTAAACACCACTGCTAAAGCAGTGACAGTCAGTTGATATTCCTGTTGCAGCCAGTACTCCACTTTGGGGTCCATCTCCATTTTAGTCATGGTTATCAATGGAATCTATTAGAACAGGCAGACTGAAAAATCTCAGTGACTTAATCCAACACAAATTTATTTCTTGCTCAGGTTATGGGCTGATGTGGGTCATGGAGACTCAGGGGCCAGCTGCTTCATCTTGCAACACCACCATCGCCAATTCTTTTCTTCCAGTCAACGGACAGGGGAGATGATAGATAGATATGAGAGATGAGAGAGAGAGAAGACTTAGAAGATCCTTGGCTTCGAAGTGCCTTGGCTTGTATGAAAGTATTAGTTGCTCAGTATTGTCCAACTCTTTGCAACTCCATGAACTGTAGCCCACCAGGCTCCTTTGTCCATGGAATTCTCCAGGCAAGAATACTGGAGTGGGAAGCCATTCCCTTCTCCAGGGGATCTTTCCTGCTCAGGGATCAAATTCAGGTCTCTTGCATTACAAGCAGCTTCTTTACCATCTGAGCCACCAGGGAAGCCTTGGCTTGGAAGTGACACATCTTCCTTCAGTGAGTCACCTGATGTCCGCTCTGCTGAAGATCTCAGGGTCTCTGGGCTTTGGACACCAGTTCCAGCCCTGAACGCTTGTTCCAGCAGGCTGACCTGGCTGCCATATTGCTCCCTAGAGGGAATGGGAGGGAAGATGGATGTGGAACTGCACTCAGGTCATCTCTGTCTGGCATCCTCTTTGCAGATGACAATGTTCTGTAGGGTGGTGTGATGGTTGTGCACCCCTGGTCAGCCCAGGTCATTCCTCACTCATTACAACTCTGACCTTTTTTTGTTTTTCCTTCCTTCTCTTTCTTCCTCCTGTTGTGAGGCAGCGAGTGACAAGCACATCCAGTGGCTGCTGGGGGCAGATGGCGAGGTCTGGGTCTGGATCATGGGAGAAGGTCCCGGCGACAAGCCCTATGAAGAGATCTCTGAGGAGCTGATTGCAGAGAGAGCGCGGCTGCAGGCACAGCGGGAAGCCGAGGAACTCTGGTGAGAGGTGCCAGTGGGTGTTGAGGTTGGGGGGCGGGTGTTGGTGCCTGAACACGGAGGCTTGGGGTGGGTTCAAATTCAGGGTAATAGATTATGGGTGGGAATGAGGAGGTGGCGCCAGGCAGCTGGCAGGCTGTTTGGAGCTGTGCTATGATTAGGTGACCAAAGAACTAGTCTTACATCAGGTAGACCTTGTGGTTCAAGTCCCGGTTCCACTCCTTAGTGGGGAGGTGATTTGAGGCCTCAGTTTTCTACATCTGTGGTTTGGGTACCACAACACCTTTTTTATATAGTTGGCTTTATTGAGATAATACATTTGATATTCTTTCGCCTCTTCCCTCACTGAGTTGTCCTTAGGACAGCAGAGCAATTTGAATATCCCTCTTAAAGTCTTCTTGTTCGTCTTTGTGTTACCTCTGTTTTTCACACAAGGTGGACACTGAAGCCTCTACTGATACTGGCAGGGTCAGACTTCTTTCATAAACAACATATGATGTATTTTTTGCTAAACTTGGAAGTTTGTATGAGGTCGGTGCCAACATTTTTCCCACAATTTTTAATCACAGTGTTTTTGTTGTTGTTTTTGACTGCACTGGGTCTTCCGTCCTATATGCAAGCTTTCTCTACTTGCAGCGAGAGGACTTCTCATTGCGGCGCCTTCTCTTGTTGCAGAACGCAGGCTCTGGAGCCCAGGTTGTGTGGCGCGTGGGCTTAGTTGTCCCTCGTATGTGGGATCTGTCTGGACCAGGGATTGAACCCCGGTACCCTGCATTGACAGGCAGATTCCCAATCACTGGACCACCAGGGAAGCCCAATGACAATGTTCTAATAATAAAATTGTGACATATATTCATGTTGCATATAATCTGTTGCACCGGTCCTTTCTGAAGCGGTTCCCTTTGTTTATTTGGCTTCTGTTTGCTGTCTCTTTGGTGTCTAATTTCCGCCCTGACACAGGCGGGCGGAGGTGATCTCTTATTTAGGTTCGCTAGTTCAGTTCAGTCCTGCTACGGGGAGGGCGGGGCGCTGCAGACAGATACCGCTCTGTGTGGATAGCGCTCACCGTGTTCCGGCCACACTGGGTTTGCCCCGCTCACGGGTGTCTGTGCTTTCGCCGTCTACACTGCTCAGGCTCCCGGCTGCTCTATATGGAGCGGGCCCTGCGTTGAGTGCGGTTCCAGTTTTCGGGTACTCCACAAAAGCGCAGATTCGGTTGCGCCTGCGTTTTGTGCCTTCCCCGGCCTGGGCGGTTCGGGCAGCCAGAGGCTTGGGCGCACTCTCCCGGGTGCAGTACGCCTTATCCCTCCGCGGCGAGCGGCCCAGGCAGCCAGAGGCTTGGGCGTACTCTCCCGGGTGCGGCACGCCTTTTCCCTCCGCGGCGAGCGGCCCAGGCAGCCAGAGGCTTGGGCGCCCTCTCTCCCCGGCTACGGCGCGCTTTTTCCCTCCGCGGCCCCAGCACGCACCGCCAGTCGGGTCTCAGGAAGTCTTTAGCTAGAACCCGGAGGCCTGTTTGCCGACAATGTTCTAATAATAAAATTGTGACATATATTCATGTTGAGGTTTGACAAGAAACAGCAAAACTCTGTAAAGCAATTATCCTTCAATAAAAAATAAATTAATTTAAAAATTGTGACATATAACCAATATTGAAAACTATAAAGAATTAATTAAAGAACGACTCCATACCCATCACCTCAGATAAGCATGATGAGCATTAGGGCAAAACCTGCTCTGTAGAGTGCTTTATTCACACCTTGGTAAATTGATTACTGTAGATACCACAGCATTATTCAAAATAACTGTGTAATCTCCCATTACATGAGGAACCCAACTTATTGGTCCTGTTGAGGGACACTTGTGCTGTTTGCCATTTTTTTTTTAAT
The DNA here is from genome assembly GCF_023699985.2 of Odocoileus virginianus. Taxonomy (NCBI): domain Eukaryota; kingdom Metazoa; phylum Chordata; class Mammalia; order Artiodactyla; family Cervidae; genus Odocoileus; species Odocoileus virginianus. Next base: position 69,292,291 of record NC_069680.1, read on the forward strand.
GTTATAAAAATCCTCTGATGTGTATCTCCCTACACCTTTGTAAACTCAAGCAAGAAATGGGATTCCTGAGATTTTTTTTTTCCTGGCTTCCAGAGCAGTTCTGCAGATGTACACTCCTGTATAGGAGAGAAACTGTTTTTTTCCCCACCTTTGCCAACATTTGTGAACCTCAGATACTTGCCATTCTGATAAACCAAGAATGATTGGGCATGGTTTTTATTTGAAATTCTGTTGGCGTGTGGTCCCTTATCTTCCCACACCTCCTGATACCTGCGGGTGTTCTCTTGAAAGGAGACAGAAGGAGGCAGAGATCACCAAAAAGTTCCGGGATGCTCTGGCCAATGAGAAAGCCCGGATCCTGGCAGAGAAGTGGAAGGTGGAGATGGAGGACCGCAAAGCCGCCAAAGTCCTGGAGGAGCGCATCCATGAGGAATTCAAGGTGGGCCAGTGCCTGGGTGTCAGTGTGAGGCCACCTGTTGCAGCCCCCAGGCTGACCTCTGGTTGGATCAGTCCTTGGCCAATGCGTGCTTTATGAGAATAGAAATCAGACATGTCTGAGTAGGAAGGAACTTGACATACCATCTTGGCTAATTCACTTCTCCTTGTACAGATGAGGAAATTGAGGGTCAGATAGGGAAGAGACTGTGTGTAGTGGTGATTGGTTTGGGGACAGAGCCAGGATCAGAACCCAGCCCTCTGCGTCTCAAACCAAGAGTCCTGAAACGGGGCCTGAAGAGAGCTGAATCTGTTGTCAGACCAGCCTGGGATCCAGTTCCAACTCTATTGCTCACTGCTGTGAGACCTTGGGAAGCTTGCTGAACTTCTCTGACCTTCTTGTTTGTAATATTCATAATAACAACACTTTCCTTGAGATTTTTGGAGGATTCAAGGAAATGAAAAATGTAAATTTTTCTGCTCAGGATAGGACATTGTAAGTTTGCTGATTCTGAGACTCAGAGTTTGGAGCTGATAAAGGAGCTTTACAGTCCTGTAGCAAGAAGCTTAAATTTCCTGAAAAAAAAAAAAAAAAAGCTTAGGTTAAAAAGAGAAAAAAAAGCTTAGGTTAATATTTTTTCTTCTGGTTCCTATTTTGAGATTTTTTTTTTTTTTTTTTGGCTATGTAGGAATCATATATTTTTGAGGGGGTAGAAAACTCAGAAAATACTATAAACAAAAAGAAAAAAAAAAAACAAGAATCATGCTGAATCTCAGCAGTTGTATATTTTTGTGAATTGTATATTAATGGCATTTGCCCATTTTTGAATTTTTAAAAACTTTCCCCCTATAATGATTAGAGAATGGGGACATTGGCCTTTTAATATCATTTCTGTTGTAAATATTTTTTCTCAGTGTTGTTGTTGCTGTTTTCTTAATTTTGGTTATAGTGGTTCATGATGTACAGAAGGTTAAAATTTTTATTAGCCAACTATATGAATCTTGTTCTCTATTATTTGTTTTATGCATAGAAAGACCATCACAAGCTTATAAAAATACTAACCTACATTGCTTTATATGTCTTTTCAGATTTCATTTCTTTGTACTCAATTTTCCTTCACTTTGCTGTGTGGTATGATATATGGCTCTCACTTTATTGTATTCCAAATGGCTAGCCCATTATGCTAACATCATTTACTATGTAAATCATCCTCTCTCCTCTCATTGGATTTCCTGTCTTGATTCTTACTTCTTCTTACTTTTGGATCCTTTTGTGGATTTTTCTTCTTTGACTGATTATTCCTGAGCCAGATGTAATTGTTTAATTATACGTAACTTTAACATAAATTTTACCATCTATTAAAGTTAGAGTGTATCATTATTCTTCATTTCTAAAATGTCCTTGGCTAATCTCATCCATTTTTTTCCCATTAGAGCTACTTGTGAATTATTTTCTCAGTATCCTCTTCTCCCCTAATATCCAAAAAAACCATGTGGTGGTTTTCATTGAATTGCATCAGTACTATTGCTGCATTTGTGGAAGATGAACATTTTTTATAATATTAAATCATTAAATCTTACTCAGGAATGTGGTAAGTTCCTCCTTTTATCCAAAGTTTCTTTTTTTTTTATCTTTGATACAGTTTTTTTTTTTTAATACCTCTAAATGCACTGGCCACCCAATCCCAAACATTCTTAATGACATATGTTCTTGTGGGCTTCTATTTTTTGGACTTGGGTTAAATTTATTGTTTTCTTTAGGTGCTCTACGTCTCTTTTCTTTTAAATTTTATGTTTAATATTTTTATTGCTATCGTGATTGTGCTCATTACTTTTAAACCTACTGCAACTGCTAGCCATAGATTTACGTTGTTACTGGTCTCCTTATTTAACTTTCCCATGAGTTGCACTTTTTTTCTAGGAGATTCTTTTGCATTCTTAAGTGAAGGAATATTTACTCTCAAGACACTTCTTTTAAAAAAAATTCAGACTTGGAGAAAAGTGAAAAGAAAAATGACGTGAATACTCACATATTAATATTATCCACCTGCTGCTGCTGCTAAATCACTTCAGTCATGTCTGACTCTGTGCGACCCCATAGACGTCTGCCCACCAGGCTCTCCCGTCCCTGGGATTCTCCAGGCAAGAACACTGGAGTGGGTTGCCATTTCCTTCTCCAGTGTGTGAAAGTGAAAAGTGAAAGTGAAGTTGCTCAGTTGTGTCCGACGCTTAGCGACCCCATGGACCGCAGCCTACCAGGCTTCTCCATCCATGGGGATTTTCCAGGCAAGAGTACTGGAGTGGGGTGCCATTGCCTTCTCCGATTATCCACCTACATATACCAATTATTAATATTTTGCCTCAATTTCATGCTCTTTGCTTTTCTTTCTCCATCCACACATGCATACCCACAGGCGCACGCACAGTCTCATATACATACTTGCACTTTTTTGTTGCTGTCAAACAGTTTGAGAGAAAATTGCAGACACAGTGCTCTCTAACCCAGGAGTTGGCAAACTATTTTCTGTAAAGGAGCAGATAGTCAATATTTTAGACTCTGTCGGTCATGCTGTCTCTGTTACAACTACTCAACTAAGACATCATGGCACAAAAGCAGCCACAGACAACATGTAAACAAAAGAGTGAGACTGTGTCCAACAAGATTTTAAAACAATGCCTGTCATTGGCCTGGGAGCTTCCTCATCAAACCTTAATCCTTCAGTGTGCATATCCCACAAAGAAGGACATTTCCTGTCATAGCCACAAAAATCATTGCTACATTGATTGAAATTAACGATGTAATTCCATAGTAGTGGCTCAAATTCCATCCACACTGGAGAGATACTTAGTTTGTATTGCTGGATTTTGCATGGGAGCCTGGTGGGCCACGATCCATAGGGTCACAAAAGAATCCAACATGACTTAGCAACTAAACAGCAACAATTTAAGTCTACTGGGGAAGAAAACCAGTACTTTTCACATGTCTCCAGCAGTGAGCATCACCTGTTCCAATCCCTGGCCTCCCTCCTCCCCAGAGGTGGGCCAAGTCCCAGATGCTGGGAGGGTAGCTTGGCAGAGCTGGAGTCTTGGGGTTCGGTTCCCAGCAGAGACTCTCTGATGCTCTCCTTGAGCACCTTGAGGATCGAGGGATAGAAATTGTATGCTGGCTCTGTGTTGGGGTTTATGGAGGAATCAGTAAAGCCATGTGGCCAGGCCCCATGTTCACTGAGGAACCCAAATGCAGGCTTTTGTGTTATTTCCAAAGGTTATCGTTATTGTGTGTTTTTTTTTTTGTTTGTTTTTTTTCTGTGTGAACACATATAAGTGTGTTAGTAAGTATGTCTGCTTTGAGGAGCCTCAGAAGTGCAAGTAGCATCTTTGAGGCCTTGGAAGGCTCATTAAGGAACATCAGATCAGACATTGGGGCTGGATGGTCCTTGTTAATGAGCTAAGATATTTTCTGTCAGTGCGTCCATGCTTAGTTGCTAAATCATATCCAACTCTTTCCTACATTCCTGTAGCCCACCAGGCTCCAATGTCCATGGAATTCTCCAGGCAAGAATACTGGAGTGGGTTGCCATTTCCTTCTCCAGGGGATCTTCCCCACCCAGGCATAGAACCCGTGTCTCCTGCATCTCCTGCCTTGGCAGGCAGATTCGTTACCGCTGAGCCACGTGGGAGGCTCCACTTGCTGGCAGAGCTGTCTGTAAATGAACCTCCGCTGTATTGTGACAGGCTCTCCATCACAGGAAGTGGTTACGTGTAGGCTGAAACAGTATCTGAGAAGGTTTCAGTGGTGAATTAAATATGCCTGGTAGCAAATTCTTGGCCTCTCCTCCCTTTGAGAGGAGGGGTCTGGTTCCCCACCGCTGAGCCTCTGTGACCTTGTGGCTAGCCTTGGTCTGTAGGGTGCAGTAGAAATGACTGTGTGTAAATTCTGAGGATGGATAAGAGCAGATTGCGCCCTCTGGCAAGGCTCTCTTTTGGAAGCTGCCTTACAAGAAGCCCTCCTGCCCTAGGCTCCCAGGCTAGCTGCAAAGACACCCAGGCTAGCTAAAGAGAGGCTATATGAAGGAGCACCTAGGCACCACACACATGAGTGAAGCCTTTGTGGTTCTTCCAGTCAGTGACCTCAGCCAAGTAATCGACCATGGCTGACATAATGTGGAGCTGAAAGGCCACCCAGCCAAGCCCGGCCCGAACTAGTATCTACAGAATCTCAAGCACATAAAATGTTTGTTTTAAGCCACTAAATTTTGCTGATAGCTTGTTGTTATAATACTTAGCAATAGATAACTGCAACAGCTTTGCCAAAGGGATTTATGCATCGGGTTAGAGATTGGTTTAGATAATTTTTATTGTGTCTTCCTACATGAAGATGCTAACATAATACGAATCTTGCATGCAGCAATGCACCGATAACATTCATCTAATTTAATACTTTTTTTCCCCTGAGACCAGAAGTGGAGGTTGTTTGGAGGAGGTAGTGGTGCTAGTAATAAACTCCCTGTTCTCAAAAAGCTTACAAGGTGCCAGGGAAGAGATAATTCTGTGAACAGCCACTCAGCCCCAACCATGACCAGAGGCACCTTAGAGGGCAGAGGTCCTTCCCGGAACCCTGCACAAATAAAGACAGGAAATGGAAAGGAGATAATTGGGATGAGAAATGATCTGCTGGAGGAGAGAAAAAAGCACATGATGGGTGGAGACAGACAAAAACCTGGAAAGACCGGTGTGAGGCCCTAGAATGCTATGCTAAGGAGGTGGACTATTTTCTGTGGGCAAAGCAGACCTGCACGTATTCAGAGGGCCATGTCTGGATCACGTTTTATGAGGAAAACTGGTGGTGTGATTCAAGTGATGAACATTTAGGGTGAAGGGGAGCCAATTAGGAGATCTTTGCAATGGTCAAAGTGGGAAATGATGAGGGTCTGGACAGAGTCTTGGACTATGAAGAGATAGAGGGGATGGACAAAGAAACGGTGGTGGTGAAATCAACAATCAGTTAGATGTTGGTAGGTGGCGCTAGAGGTAAAGAACCTGCCTGCCAGTGCAGGAGACCTAAGAGGCATTACCAATTCAACGGGCATGTGTTTGAGTAGACTCCCAGAGTTGGTGATGGACAGGGAGGCCTGGCGTGCTGCAGTCCATGGGGTTGCAGAGTCAGACACAACTGAGTCACTGGAAGAGACTTAGGTTTGATCCTGGGGTGGGGAAGATCCTCTGGAGGAGGGCATGGCAACTCACTCCAGTTTTCTTGCCTGGGAAATCCCATGGACAGAGGAGCCTGGCGGGAGGACACAGGAGCCTACAGTCCATGGAATCACAAAGAGTTGGACATGACTGAAGCGACTTAACACATGAAGGAAAGCAGAGAGCAAGGCATCTGAGCCCCAGGTGGAGGGATGGCTAGATGGTACCACCCTCTTGCATGGGGAGCTGGGAAGGACGCTCAGGCTTGGAGGAGAGAGAATGTTCTTGGAACGGTCGTGCTGAAGTTGGTGTTTGTTAGTTTTGTTTTTCCATCCAGGACAGAGAAGAGTGGGGAATGGAGGAGAGGAGAGAACCTATATGAGAAACTTGGTAGTGGAGGGAGTTTGCCTGGGGAGCCTGAGTTGAGGATGCCAGCAAATTCTGTGAATTTTCCTGGTCATAGGAAATCCAGAAAATAGGGGGGATAATCCCAGAACCTTGTGTAGGGTTAAAGAGGGAGTTTCAAAATAGGAGCTACAGATAGCTAGAAACCTGTTTTTTTTTTTTTTGAAACAACATTCTGTTGTGGTTGACACTGTGCTTTGTCATTCGGTCGTGTCTGACTCTTTGTGACCCCACGGACTATAGCCCGCCAGGCTCCTCTGTCCATGGAATTCTCCAGACAAGAATACTGGAGTGGGTTGCCATGCCCTCCTCCAGGGGATCTTCCCAACCCAAGGATTGAACTCAGGTTTCCTGCATTGCAGGCAGATTCTTTACCATCTGAGCCACCAGGGAAGCCCAAGAATACTGGAGTGGGAAGCCTATCCCTTCTCCAGGGGAACTTCCTGACCCAGGAATCAAACCGGGGTCTCCTGCATTGCAGACTGATTCTTTACCAGTTGAGTGGCTGGCACTAATTAAATGCAATTTACATGCATACAGAAGTTTTTTTTTAGTAAAAAGGTCGTGGAGCCAGATAAAATTTGCATCCCCCCCCCTTTTTTTTTAAACTCCTCAGACTGCATTTGGATGCTTCTCTCTCTGCTTCCAACCTCAGAACGTGGGCAGCAAGGCTCCTGCTCTGTCCCTCACCCGTGGGGCCTGTGACCTCCCTTCCCAACCTGTAAGTCTCCTACCTTGTCCTCCCTCCTCCTGGTTTCCCTGATGGGGAACAGACTCGGTACAGCTAAGCTGTCCTTTCATTTTCCGCTGTTTTCTATTCAAAGCCATTCTCTTTTTGTTCTTTCTCCTTTAAGCCTGGAGTTCATTTTGGCCACTTCACGACATGCTCTGCAACCAGAGATGCTGTCCCTGCTTTATTTTCTCTCGAACATTTATAGACTTTCTCTGAATTTCTCTTGGACAAGGCTGGCATCAACAAGACACAGCGTGGGGCGGTTTACCCTTTCCTCATCACGGATCATCACAAACCCTCTCTTCATCAATTTGTTGCAGGAAGGGGGACCCTTTCCAGGGCCCGAAACTGGGCTCTTGTCTAACACTCAGAAATGAATTGTCTGAGGAGACACACGTGCTGACAAATCAAGAGATTTTATTGGGAAGGGTGCCCGGGTGGAGAGCGGTAGGGTAGGGGAACCCAGGAGAACTGCTCTGCCGTGTGGCTCGCCATCTCAGGGTTTTATGGTGATGGGATTAGTTTCCGGGTGGTCTCTGGCCAATCATTCTAGTTCAGAGTCTTTCCTGGTGGCGCACAGCCAGGGTGGATGCTAGCGAGAGGGATTCTGGGAAGTGGACGGACACGTGGTGTCTCCTTTCGACCTTTCCTGAACTCTTCCGGTTGGTGGTGGCTTATTAGTTCCATATTCCTTATCAGGATCTCCTGTCATAAAACAACTCATGCAAATAGTTACTATGGTGCCTGGCCAGGGTGGGCGGTTTCAATCAGTGTGCTTCCCCTAACAAATTCATTAATTCACTCGCTCTTCTGGTCAGTGTTTATGGAGCAGCTACCATCTACCTGGCCCTGTGCGGGGTACTGGTGATAGAAGAATGAACAACACAGGTCTGGCCCTGTCCTTTGGGAGCACGTTGTCCTATAAGACACGATGGTATCATTGGGGCCAGGCCAAAACCAAAAAGGACTATGCTTTCCAGAAAAAGCATGTGTCTTCGTGACGTTTTCCATTGGGGTGAGACGGACTGGGCATCTGTGGGCTCCTGGGGTGTGCTGTTACTGATGGGTTATCAGGAGAAGGGGGATTGAATCAGCTGGACAGCTCAGAGGGCTTTGGGCTTGCCAGAAAAAGGCAATTGACTCCTGAGGTGGAAGGCGAATGTTTGCCTATCTGCCTTTTGGCTGTATTGGCCTTCCGCTGCTAAACCAAAGAAAGATGGCCTTTTCTTCAGTGATCACAGATGGGCCAGAGGATTCTGAAAGTAGCAACAGTGAGAGTTTTCAGGCAATTTCAGCTGTAAAGGTTGAGCATTTTTCCAAAACCAGGGTGAGGATGATGCAATACTCTTTATTGTGGTGGAAAATGTCTTCTTTTGTCAGCTCATCTCTGTGAAGAGCTTACCCGCTACAGTAAGTGACCGGTCATGTTCCTTTGAGGTGGAGGTTGATGCAGGTTTCTGGCTGTCTTTGAAAAGTATTTCTTTGTTTCTTTCTTTACTTATTTGATCTTTAGTTATGGCATGGGAAATGTTAGTTGCGGCACGTGAGATCTAATTCTCTGACCAAGGATGAAACCCAGTCCCCCTGCTTGGGAGCACAGAGTCTTAGCCACTGGACCACCAGGGAATTCCGAGGTTTCTGGTGGTGTCCCATTCTCAGGAGAAAAAGATTGAGTGAACTGTGGAAATGCCACCCATCTATCTATCTGTCTATTTATTTACTTACTGGTAGTAAATTTTTTTCCATCTTTATTGAGGTGTGATTGACAAATCAAAATTGTATGAGTTTAAGGTGTACAATGTGACATTTTGATATACATATACATTATGAAATGGTGATACAATCAAGCTGATTAACATATCCATCACCTTACCTACTTTTTTTTCTGTGATGAGAGCACTAGTTTGCTCAAACCCGTGTCCATTAAATACAGTATTCATTTATAGTCCTCCTGCTGTACATTAGAGCTCCAGAATTTTTTCATTCTGTATAACTGAAGCTTTGTGCCTTTTTGCCACACAGCTAAAGTATCTATAGATAGATTTTTAAAAATAGTATATGTGTATATATAGCAAAATATTATTCAGTCTTAAAACAGAAGGAAATTCTGACATTTGTGACAACACAGATGAGCTTGGAGAACATTATGTTAAGTGAAATAAGCTAGACACAGAAGGCCAAATGCTGCATGATCTTACTTAAATGTAAGTAAGTTATTCCACTTAAATGTGGAGTCTAACAAAGCTGAACTTGTAGAAGCAGACAGTAGAATAAAAGTTGTGGAGTTGGGGCAGGAGTGGGTGGGGAGGGAAGTGGGCACTGCCATTTACCATGTGCTTCCTGTTGCCACAGCTGGTTGGAGTAGTAGGAACACTGTATTTAATTTGAGGTGGTTGGTCAAATGCCATTTATCTATGTTTTGGGTCAAATTCCATTTATCTATGGTACACCAGTCATAACCCTTTTTTGGGGGGTACTAAGTCTCCTCGTTATGGGCCAAGTTGTGTCTAGTTAAAATACATATGTTGAAGTCCCAACCCTAGGGTCTCAGGATGTAACTGTATTTGAACCTAAAGGTCTTTATAGAGGAAATTAAGTTAAAATGAGGTTTATAGGGCAGGCGCTAAATCAATGGCTTCCCAGGTGGCTCAGATGGTAAAGAATCTGCCTGCCATGCAGGAGACCTGGGTTCGATCCCTGGGTTGGGAAGATCTGAAGAAGAGAATGGCAACCCTCTCTAGTATTCTTGCTTTGAGAATTCCATGGACTGAAGAGCCTGGCGGGCTATAGTCCAAGCTAAATCCATGTGATTGTTACCCTTAAAAGAAGAGGAAATTTGGACAGACATGCATGAACACAGAGGAAAGACCACATGTGAGGACGCAGGGAGAAGATGGCTGTTTATAAGCCAAGGAGAGAGGGCTCAGAAAGAAATCAGCCCTGCTGACACTTTGGTCTTGGACTTCTGGCCTCCAGAACTGCGAGACAATGAATATCTGTTGTTTAAGCTGACCTGCCCCCGTCTATGGTGCTTTGTTATGGCAGCCGGGAAAGCTAGTATCCTCACAAGGAAGTAAGACTGGGGGGTTGAAAGCACTCTGACTCTGACATGCCTCAACTGTCTGTAATTTCCCTGAGATCACTCCTGTTTGGAAGACTTCTGTGGGTGGATTTGATAGATCTATAGTCCCTGGTGGAAGCTGTCTTGGTTAGTGCCCTGTGTATTGAGCAATGTGGTTACTACAATCTGATTAAGGATTCCTGGGGGAGGAATGGGAAACCCACCTTGTAAACTGTGAAGTGCTCTGCCAGTGTGACACTTCATTTTTATGCTGCTGAGATACTAGTGACTGATGAAAGTGAAGTACAACTTTGGGGTAAAATTCAATTTTTTCTGCTTTGGAGGCAGACAGACTTTGGTTCCAGTTTTGCATCTGTCATTAACTCTGCTCTAGTATTTCGCATCTTAAAACCAACCAACTCACCTTCCCTTTTCTAGCTTAACCCCACAGCCCCCTCTGGCTGCTGCTTCCTGTCTCTGCTCATTTTTGAAAGGAAATGTCTTGAAAGGGGTTGTCTGTGGTCACTTCCTCTCCCTCCCCCCTGCTGCCTGGATGGCTGCCTATCCGCTCCACCAGGGCTGCTGTTGACAAGATCTCACATCACGTGGTCCTGAGACCACGTTCTGAGGTCCCTTGGTGCTTCTCTGTCATCCTTGTGTCTCAGTAGCCTGCAGCTCTGCTTACCACCCCCTTTTTCCTCTCAGCTTCCCCCACAGACATAGCCCCACTCTGGGTTTTTGTCTTACCCCTTGGTCTCCTTTCTCAGTCTCATTTTCTGGCTCTCAACTTATAAATGGCTCAGTGCCCCAAGGCATTCTGGCTGTTTTCTCTGATCTGCTTTCTTTCTCTCATTGATATCATCAAGTCCGGGGCTGAGAAACACCACCCCCATGCAGAGGGCCTCTCAGTCAACCTCTGCAGCCTGAGCTTAAGTCCCTGGGACCCTTAAGTCCCAGGCTTATGCATCCCAGTACCCACAGTAGGTCTCTTGAATGTCAGATGGCATCTCAAACTCATTAAAGATAGAATTTTGGCTTGTTTTCTTTCCAGCTGTAGTGGATAATTCCCTACTCAAACATGACAAACCCATTTCCAATGCTGGGGCCATTGCACCTGTGGTTCCCTCTTTCTAGAAGTTTCTTCTCCCTGAGATTCACTCATCAGCCTTATTATTTAGGTCTCAGATCAGCCCCTTCCAGAGGATTTCTTGTCAACGCTGTCTAA